>NC_137047.1:11691351-11821351 GCF_032717465.1 Coenobita brevimanus
TCTTTTTTCCTCTCTTCTGTCTTCCGTCTCATCCTTCATCCCTCCTCCTTCACATCCATTTCTTTTCCTCTCTTCCCTCCTCCCTCCTTCCTTCCTTCTCTCTTCCCTCTGTGTGTTCCCACTTTCCTCCCTCCCTCTCCGCCTTTTTCCTCTCTCTCCCTCCTTTTTTTGCCCCAACTCTCGCCCCTGTCACTGTACCTTTGATAGTTCTCTTTCATTCTTTCTTCCCCCCTCCTCCTCTCCCCCCCCTCCTCCTCTCCCCCCCCGCCTCCTCTCCCCCCCCCGCCTTCAGTTCTCTCCTTCCTCTCCTTCTCTGTTCTCTTTTTCCTTCCCCCCTTCGTTCATCTCCCCTTCCTGTGTTCTGTTTCTCCATTCGTCTCTCTTTTCTATCGCCTTGCTCTCCTTCATCTTCATCTTCCATTTTTTCTCTCTCCCCCTTTCTCCTCTCCCTTCCTCTCTTTGTCATTGCAATTAGAAAACAAGGCGCAACTATGCCTCTTTCACCTTGACTTGGCCCAAATTTTCGTCTTTAATGGCAGAGAGCACTGTGGTTATGCATCCTTCCCATAGCACTTCTTCGTGACTTGCATCATATTGTAGTGTTAATTCATTGCTGGAGTGTTATTATTTCCTCCTTCTCCTCCTCCTCCTCCTCCTCCTCTTCCTTCAGTTAGTCATTATCCATACCCTCTTCGTTCCGTTCTCTCTCTCTCTCTCTCTCTCTCTCTCTCTCTCTCTCTCTCTCTCTTCCAAACTTTTATATCCATTTTCTTTTTCACTTTTATCACATCTTTTCTTTCAACTTTCCCCTCTCTCTCTCTCCATTTTTTTTCCACTCTCCGTTTGTCTGTTCCTTGCCTCTTTTTCTTCCCTCTCTCTCTCTCTCTCTCTCTCTCTCTCTCCTTCACTTCCTTGTGTATTTTTTTTTCTTTCCTCCCTCCTTCACGTCACCACTGTTTGTGTTTTTCTTTTTCTTCTTCGTCCCCTCCTTCCTCCCCATTTCCTTTTTCTCTTTCCATTCTTCCTTCCCTCCGTCTCATCCTTCCTTTCTTTCTTCCATCCTTCCTTCCTCCTTCTTTCTTATCCTTCCTTTCTTCCTCCTCCTTCTCTTTTCGCACTCATATTCGTCACTTCACTTTTCATATCATTCCTTCCTTCCTTCCATCAATCCGTCCTTCATTCTTTCGTTCATTCCTTTCTTCCTTCCAACCTTCCTTCCTTTATGTTTCTTATACTTTATATGCTCTTCAGTATTACTTTCCTCTCTCTCTCTCTCTCTCTCTCTCTCTCTCTCTCTCTCTCTCTCTCTCTCTCTCTCTCTCTCTCTCTCTCACCCCTAACATTTTCCTCTCCCTCATCACACTTCTCCCTTTTTTGTTATCAGTTTCTCTCTTCTCCCCTTTCCTCTCTTTTATCTCCATCAGCTTTCCTGTTATTTATCTTCCTCTTCCTCCTTCATCATCCCCCCTCTCCCATTAACACCCTCCTCCTCTTCCTCTTTCTCCTTCTCTTTGTCCTCCTCCCTCGTTCATTCATCTCTCTCCCCTTCTCCCATTTTCTCTATGCTTTCCCCTTTTCTTCATTCCCATCCCTTTTCTCCTCTGCCTTTTCTCTTTACTATAACACTCACCCTGCCTATCCTCTCGCCCTCCCTCTCCTTACCTCTTCATTTTCCTTTTCCTCTCCTCCTCTTTCCTTTTCTGTATCATTTCTCTCTCTCCTTCTCCTCCTTCATTTTCTCCTCCCTGCCCCTTCTGCTCCCCCTTCCTGACTTTCCCCTTCAGGTGCTTCTTTTTCCTCCCTTTTCTATATCCCTCTAGTACCCATCTCTCGCTCCTTTCACCTCTTTCTCTCCTCCACATCCCCACCCCTCTCCCTCGCTCCCTCCCTCCCTCGCTCCCTCCCTCCCTCCCTCCCTCCCTTCTCCCCAGGGCAGGCAGGAGAGAGAGGGAGACAATGGCGACGCCTTAGGAAAAAATGCTGTAAAACTTGGGATAAATTTAACCTTTAGAGCTGATAATTACCGGGGGAAGGGGAGGGGGAGGGAGATAAGAGACAGGGGAGGAGTTATGGCGGGGAGGGAAGGGAGGGAGAGATAAGGGAAAGTGAGGGAATGATGGGAGGAGAGGGTGGAAGATTGATATGAGAGAGGGAGATGGAAGGTGGGAGGAAGAGATGGAGATACGGGAAGAGGGAGGGAAAGTTAGAGAGAGAGAGAGAGAGAGACAGGAACAGAGTTAGGGAGAAGAAAGAGAGAAGGGTGGAAGGGAGGGAAGGAAGGAAGGAAGGAAGGTGGTCAGAAGGAAGGGAGATAAGTAGCGAGAGAAGATTTATGGGAGAAGGAGAGGAACGAGATAGGAAAGAGAGGGAGAAAGGGAAAGATGAGGGTTACAAATAGGAATGAGAGTGAGAGAGAAAAAAAGAGAAAGAGAGGGGTTGATGGATGGAAGATAGGAAGTGAAATGGAAAAGAGAGGCGGAAAAAGAAAAGAAACGGAGAGAGAGAGAGAGAGGAAAGATACAGATAGAGATGACAAAGAGAGGGAAGGAAGGAAGGAAAAGAGGGAAAGCGATAAGATGAAGAGGGAAGGAAGAGAGAAATAGAGACGGGAAAAAGAGGAAGGAAATGAAGGAAGGGAGGGAGAATATGGGAGGAAGAAAAGCCAGGAGGAAATAAGGAATGGAGAAGTGGAAGAGGAAGGAAGGAAGGGGAAGGGAATTTGAGGGTAGGAGAAAGGAGGGAAGGGAAATGAAGGGCAGTATATATATATATAAAAAAAAAAAGAGCTTGGAGGGAAGGAAGGAAGAGAGAGAAGTGACAAAAGTTGAAGAAAAGTAAAGGAAGAAAAAATGAAACTGAGAGAGGGAGAGGAGAGGAGAGCACGGGGAAGAAGAGAATGAAGGAGGAAGAGGAAGGAAAAAAATAAGGAAAGTCGAGGAAGAAAGGGAGTAAAGGAGGAAGGAAGAATCACAAGTGAAAACAAAAAATAGATACATAAATAGATAGATGTAATAAAGACAGTAAAGCATCATTGTGATCTTGATATTGAGTGAGTAGATAGAAAAGCGAATAATAGATAGATATCGATGGAGAGAGTTGTATAATTATATGGACCGATCGATAGATGTAGGCTTAGACTGGGAGCGGTGAAGATGCTTGGAGAGAGAGAGAGAGAGAGAGAGAGAGAGAGAGAGAGAGAGAGAGTAAACCCAAGATGAAAGTGAGTAAAATCGATAGGAAATAAGAAAATAAAAGAAGGTAGGGTAGAAAGATGTAGAAAGTCCAGAATTGAGAGAAAGCGGAAACATAGGACGCTGAAGGAGGAAAGAAGGAAGGGAGGAAGGAAGGATGGAGAGAGGAACAAGAGGAGGGAAGGAAGGTGGGAGAGAGGGACAAGAGGAAGGAAGGTAGGAGGGAGGGAGAGAGGGACGGAATTCAGGAAGCAAGTAAAGAAGGCAGACGAATGATATTATTGGTATGAGTGATAATGATGAGGAATTGGTGAAGGAAGGAAGGAGAAAAATGAGAAGGAAGGAGTGAGGAGAAGAAAATGAATGAGGGAAGTGAGGCAGTGATAAAACGAGGCTGAGGAATAAAGAAGAAAGAACGAAGAAAGGGAAAATGAAGGAAGGAAGGAAGGAAGGAAAGAAGGAAGATAGAGAGGGAGAGTATTTAGAAAGAAAGAGAGGAGGAAAAGCAAGGAAATGAGGGAATTTGACTGGATAATGAGGCAAAAAAGAGGGAAGGAAGGAAGCTGTGATAAAAGGAAAGAAAAGTGTTTGGGTGCATGAAAGAAGGGATAAAGGAAAGTACAAATTATGTAAGAAAATAAGGAAGTAGTGAGGAAATGGAAGAAAGAATGAACGTATGAATGAAGGAAGGAAGAAATGAAGGAAGGAAGGATACAAAAATGAGTGAAAGGTGGAAGAAAGTCTGAAAGAAGGAAAGAAGTAGGGAATGAGGTCGAAGCAAGGACTTTGTGAAGGAATCTAGAAGGAAGGGAAGGAGGAAGTTGAAGGATGGAAGGAAGGAAGACAGAAGATGGATGACTAAAATAAAGGAAGGAAACTATGAAAGAAAATGAAGGAAGTGAAGGAAGGAGACTGAAGGATGCCCATGTTTGAGGCCAATAACAGGGACCTTCTCCGTATTGAATTTTCTCTCCTTCTCTCCTCTCCTTGCTCTCCTTCACTCCCTCCTCGCTCCTGCCCTCCCTCCCTCCCTTCTTCCTCCCTCCTTTATCCCTTCTCTCTGCCTTCTCGAATTTCTCTTCTCTCTTTTTGTCTTCTTTCCTTCCCTCTCTTCTCTCCTCTCCTCTCCTTGCTCTCCTTCACTCCTTCCCAACTCCTTCCATGCCTTCTTCCCTCGCTGTCCATGCTCTCACTTCCTCCCTCCACTCCGTCTCCCCCTCCCTCCCCTCGCTTTCCTTCCCTCTGTCGCCTCCCAGTCCCCCCCCCCCCTCTCTCTCTCTCTCTTGCTCCCTCACTACTTTTTCCCTCCTTCCTGCTCTGTTTCACTTCCTTCCCCATCTCTCTCACTACCTTCTCTCTCTTTCACTCTCTCCTCCTCTCTCCTTCAGTCTCTGTTATCCCCTTCACTACCTCCTTTCCTCCTCCTTTCCCTCTATCCCTCTCCTTCACGCCGCCCTTCTCTCTCTTTCACTCTCTTCTCTCTCCTTCACTCCTACCCTTTTCATAGAACCTCGTTGATATGGGCCGTAAGACTGTTTGAGGTACTGCTTGTCCTTGTAACTGCTTGTAACTCTCCTACCTTCTCATTCCCGTTTTTCACTCCCTCTTCTCTTCTCCTATCACTCACATTATCACCCTCTCTTCTTTCTCTCTCCTTTTTTCTTCATTCCTCTTCGCGTTCTCCATCATTCCCTCCTCTTCTTTACTCCTTTCCTTGCTCTTCTTGAATTTCACAAATCTTTCCTCTCTCTCTCTCTCTCTCTCTCTCTCTCTCTCTCTCTCTCACTCTATGTTATCTTTCATTTCCTGCTCTCATTTCTCGTTTCCGTCACTGTCCTTCACTCCTTCCTCGTATCTTTTCATCTCTCTCTCTCTCTCTCTCTCTCTCTCTCTCTCTCTCTCTCTCTCTCTCTCTCTCTCTCTCTCTCTCTCTTCTTATTGCCTTTTCTCTTTTGTCTCCTATTCTCACTCTTTTCTTCGATCTCTTCTCTCTCTCCTTCGCTTCCTACTCTTTCCGTCACTCTTTCTCCCTCCCTTCTCCATTCCCTTTCATCACCCTTCACTTTTATTTTCACTTTATTGCCTTCTCTTTTGTCTCCTTCTCTTTCTTCCTTCCCTCCCACTTGTCTCTTTCCATCTAGTCACTCTTCTTCCTCCCTCCCTCCTTTGCCTCCACCCTTCTGTCTTCTCGTGTCCCACTCTCTTTTCTTCTCTTCCTACTTCCTCTCTTTCTTACCCTTCACTTCTCCCCTCTCCCATGTATCTCTCCGTCACTCCATTCTCTCTCCTCTCTCCTTCCCTTTCCTTCATTCTCCTTTCACTCTCACTTTTCTTCCTCCTTCATATTCTTTCATTCTTCTGTCATTCCTGTGTTTTCATTCCCTTTTTCTAATTCACTCCACTTCCCTTTATGCCTCGTATTTCAGCTTCTTCTACCCCTTCTCTTTACCCCTCTTCCCTCCTCTCCCTCCTCATTTTCCTCCTACTTCACTTCTTCCCTCCTTTACCTTCATTTCCCCTTCCTCCATCACTTTTTCCACTCCCCTCCACTTCTCTCTCTCTCCGAGCTTTCTTCTCTCCTTTCCTTCTCTCTTGTCTCCCCCTCCCTTTCCTTTATTTTTCCTCTCTCCACACGTCTTGCTCATCTCATTTTCTCTCCTCCTCTTCTTCTCCCTTGATAGCCCTTTCTCCCTAGCCACTCTGTTCTTATTTCTTTCTCCCTCTTTTCTTTTTCTGTCTCCTCCTCCTCCTCCTCCTCCTCCTCCTCCTCTGCAGTTTTCCATTTACGTAGTCTGTTCTCTTCCTTGACTCTCTCTCTCTCTCTCTCTCTCTCTCTCTCTCTCTCCATTGTGATTGCATATTTCGTACACACACACACACACACACACACACACACACACACACACACACACACACACACACACACACACACACACACACACAAAACAGATCACCGACAGTCACAGTGAAAAAAATGAGAGAGACAAAAGGAGAGACAAGTGAGAACCATAAAATTCGCATCAGATACACACGCACCCATTATTGCACACACACACACACACACACACACACACACACACACACACACACACACACACACACACACACACACACACACACACACACACACACACACACACACACACACACACACACACACACGGCGGCGCACGCGCACAGATCACAAGCACACAAGCATAGGATGAATTAAAGAAAAATAAAGAAGATAGAGTGAAAGAGAAGGTGAGGAGGAACAAGCACACAAACACCCACACACACACACACACACACACAATCACAACAGAAATTAGAGAGAGAGAGAGAGATAAAAAAAAGATAGAGAGAGTGAGAGACAAAGTTAGAGGCAGGAACACACCTCAGACAAAGTAGGGATCTTAAATGAGTTGGCAGTTTAAGCTCTTCTTTGTGGTCCCCTTAATTCTCGTCCACCTCCTACCTCTTCCCTCCCTACCTCCCTCCCTCCCTCTCCTTCCCACCTCCTCCCTCCCTACTTCCCCTCTTCCCTCCTCCCTCCCTCCTTTCCTCTCCTTCCTCCCTACTTTCCTCTCCTCCGTGCATGTCTTACCGTCCTCCTCATCCTTCTATCTTCATCTCTTCCTTACTTGTCCTTTTCTCCTCTTCTTTCCTCATCTGTGTCTTCATCCGTCTCTTTCCTCCTCTCTTCTTACTGCCTCCCCTATCTCTCCTCTTGATCGTTGACTTATCTTTCTTTTCCTCCTTTCCTCCGCTCTTCCCTTTTTTCTTCCTTCCATCCTTCCTTCTTCTATTTTCCCTTTCTAATTCATTCGTTGATTCTGCTTTTTATGCTCATTAAATTTCATCGGCCTCCCTCCTCCGTTCGCTCTACCTCCTCCCTGCTCCATCCTGTTCCACCTCACCTGATCCCCTCCTCCATCCTCGTTTTCAAGGGTCATCCACACCAAACATCCATCCACAACTTTCCTCTCTGCCATCCATCCACATCAACCAAGTGTCCTTCCACCTCTGTCTCCTCCACCCACATCTTCCTCTCTGTATTCCACCCACTCTTCCTCTCCCTTTACCACCCTCCCTCCCTCCCTCTCTTTGTATTTGCTCCACCTCTTTGTCGCATCCTTCCACCTGCTCTCACTCAGTATTCCACCTCTCCACCGTACCCAGCCATCCAGAACCTCCACACTCAGCCCTTTTCATCCGCCCACTCCTCCACCACCATTAGCCCATCCTCTCTCTCTCTCTCTCTCTCTCTCTCTCTCTCTCTCTCTCTCTCCGTTTATATGATTCCGTTTATATGATTCTATTCTCGTCTAGTCCCATCTCGTCCTGTTATTGTTCTACCCGTCTCTCTCTCTCTCTCTCTCTCTCTCTCTCTCTCTCTCTTTTACTTTTATCCCCTCCCCGTTTTCTTCAGTTTTTTACTTTAATTCACGCTTTTCAGTTTTCATGAAATCTTTCTCTTCTCTTATTTACTGTTCTTTTTATTTCTGTTTTATTTATATGTGGTTCAGTTGTGTTATTTTCTGTCTCTATTTCTTCGTTTATTGCTTTTCTTTCTTCCCTCTTTGTTGTTGCTTTTCCTTGCTTGATTGTTTTTTTCTTAGACAGTTTATAGTGTTGTTTCTCTCTCCTTTCTTTTTCCATTTTATTTTTGTGCATCTCTCCCTTTACAGCTTTCCTTTATTTCTTCTCTTTTTCTCCTCCCTTATATTTCGTTCTTTCTTAGTGCTTTACCTTTTTTATTTGCCCTTCATATTTTGTTCACTTTTATTCTTTCTAATTTATTCTTCTTTATTTTTTCACAATTTTTTTTTCTTCAGCTGAGCCAAATTCTCTCTCTCTCTCTCTCTCTCTCTCTCTCTCTCTCCCTCCTCACTATTCTATTTCCTTCCATAGTCCCTTTTCGTTATGTTGCATCCCATTCATTTCTCCAACTCACTTTAAAGATTTTTTTTTATTGTATCTTTCCCACCCACTTACTATTATTATTATTATTATTATTATTATTATTATATTATTATTATTATTATTATTATTATTATTATTATTACTACTACTACTACCACTATTATTATTAACCAAAAACAACTCGCTCAATCTCAGTCCTTAATTTCCTTCCATTTGCTTGCCTGTTAGCCGTCTTATTTATTTATTTTTTTTTTTGCAAACATAGCTTTAATTATTTACATTTTTATTTTTATTCCTGTTGCACCTGTTCCACTCGTTGATCATTTATCCCGGTTCATTTATCCCACGAAATCTCTTCCCTCCCTTCTATCCACTTCCATCCCATCCACCTCTTCCGCTCCCTCCTCCACCCACTGCCGATTTCTCGCCCAGTGTCTTCCTCACCGTCCATCTCACCCACTTTTCTTGTTTTTTTTTCTCTTTTTTTTTTTCTCTGTTGAATCCACAGCATCCCGCCCGCCCGCCCACACACCCATTTGTCTTCCTGGTCTCCTCTCTCCTCCCACTTTACCATCATAGCACCCTTTCCACCCACATTTATTTCATTTTTTTTTTCTCCTCCATTTCACCCTTTTTCTTTTCCTTCCCACCCACATTTGTTTCATTTTTACGTTTTTCTTCCTTTTCTCACATTTTTTTTTTCCATCCCACCCACAATTATTTCATTCTTAAAAATTATCTTTCACATTCTTCCCAGCTAAATTTCTTCCTTAAATATATATATATATATATATATATATATATATATATATATATATACATATATATATATATATTATATCTATCTATCTATCTATCTATCTGTCTATATTTATATTTAGATATATATATATATTTGTCATCATTTCCACCCACATTTCTGTCATTTTTTTCTATCTTTCCCTTGCATTACACCCTGATTTATTCCAGCTTTTTCTTCTCTGATTTCCTTTCCATCCATACTTCAGCCTTTTCTTGCATTCTTGTTTCTCACAGTTCTTATAATTTGTCATTTTCCTTCCTTTCTTGCCACTCACATTTTTTTCGGGTTGTGTTTTTCTTTCTTCTTATCTGTATTTCTTTCAGTCTTTTCGTCATTCGACCCTCATTACGTTCACGTTTATCTTATTCTTTCTTTCTTTCTCTCCCACCTTCATTACTTTTTTCTGTTTTTTCCTTCCTTTCTTCCATCCATCCATCTACGAATCCTTCTTTCCTTCCATCCTACATTTCTTTTGTCTTTCTTTTCCTTTCTAACCCCCAAGTCTCTTACTTTCTTTCTATCCATATTTTTCTTGTTTTTATCCCTTTCTTCCTACTCATAATTCTGTCTTTTTTTCCACCTCTCTCTCTCTCTCTCTCTCTCTCTCTCTCTCTCTCTCTCTCTCTCTCTCTCTCAAATCCGCGTTATAAATTCCACGCCCTCCTTTTTTTGGCGTCGGGATAAGTTTCGCGTCTTCGCCCCAACTCCGCGAATTATATTATTGGTGGGATTTATTGGCGGATTTATGGCTGACATTTTAGATCGATTTATTTTAGATACTGGGGATTTATATGACATTTTTTTTATTATGGGATTTATTGAAGGGTCTGTGTATTGGGATTTATTAAAAGATATTATCGTACTGGTGGATTTATTGGAGGATTTATTTTACCGATGGATTTAATGGGAATTTATTGTACTGGTGGATTGATTTGCGATTTATTGTACTTATGGATTTATTAAAGGATTAATTTTGATGAATTTATTCTTGGAAATTTACCGGTATTTATAACTTACTGGCTTGGTGGATTTGTTGAAGAATTTATTGTAGAATTTATTTTTTTGGTTGATTTACGGAAGGATTTATTGCAGGATTTTTGTTACTGGAGATTTTATTTTTTGCCATGGGAACTTAGTGACCGGGAATTTAGAGGCAGGTTATGGAACTGGGAATTAATGGAGTAGTGTATTGAGAATTTATAAGAGAGGCTACCCTGCTGGAAATGTATGAAGATTGTGATCGTCCAGAGAATTTATGAAGGAGGTCATTGTGTTGGGAATTTATGGGGATTGTGATTGTCCAGAGAATTTATTAGGCCATTGTGCTGGAATTTGTGAAGAATTTTAATTGTCCTGAGAATTTATGAGAGGCCATTGTGCTGAGAATTTATGAGAGAGGCCACTGTGCCGAGAATTTATGAGGAATGGTATGTGACTGGGAATTTATGAAGATCGATCAGGTAGAATTTTATGAAGGTTACTCTGCTTGGAATTAATGAGGATTGGTATTGCTGCGAAAATTTATGAAGGTTCTGGTGGGAATTTATGAAAGGGGTTATTGCTCTTTGAATATTGGAGGGGTGGTTATTGCGCTGAGAATTTATGAACGAGGCTGGTGTCCCTGGAGTGTATGGGGAGTGTGATTTTTCCCGAGAATTTTTTAAGGGAATTTATGAAGGTGGTTTTGTTTTGCTGGGAATGTATAGAAGGAGATTTATTGTATTGAGAATTTATGGGTAAAGTTATCGAAAGAAATTTATTGCACTGAGAATTTATTAATGAGTTCGATTGATGAATCTGTTTGTACTAGGGATGTATGGGAGAATTAATGGGTGAATTTATAGTGCCTAGAATTTATGAGGCGGAGTTACTGGTATGGGTATTTATGTGGGACGAAATAAATGGTGAGAATTTTTTGATAAGCTTGTTGTACTCAGAATTTATGAAGAATTAATTGTGACTGGGAATTAAAGGAGATAGTATAGCGCTGGGTATGTATGAGAAAGGTGGAATTTATGAAGGTGATTACTGCGCTGGGAATTTATGTGACAGGCCATGATGCGTTGAATTTATGAGAAGGCTCCTGGGCTGAGAATTGTTGGCGGAGGTCATGGCTTCTGGAATTTATGTGGAAGGTTGGGCTATTGTGGCGAGAATTTATGAAGAAGTGTAGTGCTTTGAGAATTTATGAAGGGAGGAATATGAAGCCTGTTTTCTTGGGAATTTATGAAGGTTATTGCGTTAGGAATTTATGAAGGGAGGCACTGTACTGAGAATTTATGTAGCAGGTTATGTTTAGAATTTATGAGGAAGGTTAGTAAGGCTTGGAATTAGTGGAAGTAACTGAGCTGGGAATTTTTAAAGATGACTGTCCTTGGAATTGAAGAAAATGTTGTCTTAGTTGGGAATTTATTAGCGATGTCGTAGCACTGGGAGTTTATTTATAGTTTATTAAGAGAATAGTTATCTGGCTGGGTTATTTCTGCGAGGTTAATGTCTTCGGAATTTATACAGAAGAGGGAATTTAGGTGGGAACTGATGGCGGAGTGCTTTCTTTTCTTTTTCTTTATTGCTGGGAAGTTATTGGGAAAAGAAGTTGTCGGAGAATTTATGGGGATGGCTCTGGTTTGGGGAGTTTATGGGGAAGATTTTTTCGTGGAATTTATTAGAAAGGCTATTTTGCGGAGAATTCAAAGGGAAGGGTTATCGTGCTGGGAATTAATGAGGGAGATCATTTTCTTGGGAATTTATTATGGGACTTTCAGTTTATTTTTTCTGGTATTTAATGAAGGCTGTTGCGCCGGGAATTATTTAGGCAACTTATTGCATTGGGAATTTATTAGGAATGTCAAAAGATTTTAATCAATTAATTAATTTATTTATTTGTTTAATTTATTTTTTACAAAGGTTAGTATGTTAAATTTATGTGAGGGAAATTATTGTCTCGGTAATCTAAGAAGGATTTTTTTATACATTTTGGTTCTGGGACTCTGCATTGAGGATTTTATGGAATTTGTTTACATAATTTTTTCCTTTTATTGACCCCGGAATTAGGCAGAGAGAGAGAGAGAGAGTACTGTAATGTCAGCAGTATGATAGTTGTGAAATTATTATTTTTATTATTATTGACCATCGCCATGTGTATGGCGAAGCTTATAGCTTTGGTATCATTATTATTTTTCTTTGCATTTGTTTTCTTAGATCTTGATATTATACAGTAAAGTACGCTAAGGTAACACAAGTACTTGTGTCAAATATAAGTGACCTTGACCTATTATTGAAGGTCATATACACATTTGTGGAGCAAAAATTGCATATTTGAAATTGAAATATCTCAAACTAATTGAGATACAGCTATTTGGTTGAAAATGCTGTGATAAAGTTGGCTGGGAATTTTGGCTGAATATTTTGCCATTTAGCCTAGTGGAAAGTACTGAATTCAGATCTGCTCAGTGTTTTCTTTGTAACACGTTTTATAGAAAACCACAAAAACTGCAAAGCATTAACATTGCTGAAATATATCTTTGGTCCCTCTCATTATCTGAAAGGAGTTTGGTTACAGTTAAGCATACAGTTTGCTGGTTATTGAGACAAATTTAAAATATACCCATGCGTCATTTATTTCTTCCACATCTTTGTCTTCAGATCTTGTTTATATTACACAAGAAGCTACCTTAGGTTAATCTAAGTACATGTTCCAAATATGAATGACCCTGAACGACTTTTAAAGGTCAGTGTTCATATGAAGCTTTTAGGCAGTGAACACAAAAGCAACATTTGCATAACTGCAACGACAATCAGTGCCATAAATAGTTATGGCGAAGCGTCCTTATCATGGCAACACAATAAGTAAATAGGTAACTAATTATTATTGTTGTTATTATTATTATTATTATTATTATTATGTTCTAAATGAATTTGGCATTTTCAAAGGAACTGCCGAGAAAATACTGGGGAATTTATTAGGTGGAGAATTATTATTATTTTTGGAGGGAGATTTATTGATATTAAATTCAGTAATTATTTCGTAATGGGAAATTGTAGAACTGTGTGTGTGTGTGTGTGTGTGTGTGTGTGTGTGTGTGTGTTATTATTAGTATTAAGAGAGAATGAAATACCGATGTTATGACCAGGAGACAAAAAGGAAAATATAAGAGCACAATAATTATTAAGGGAAATTAACCCCTTCAGTCCGATTACGTCCTATTATATTTCTGCTGACAGACGATTTTATTAAGCTTAGGGGTGATTTTTTACTTCAGACGATTTTTAGCAAAGGGTGATTTTTTTCACTTCAGAGGATTTTACTTAACGGGGATTTTTTGCTTTAAATTTTTTTATTCAGCTAAGGGGTATTTTTTTTTTTTTTTAACTTCAGACGATTTTATTTAGCTTAGGGGGATTTTTTCCAGACGATTTTATTCAGCTTGGAGCTTTTTCATACGATTTTATTCAGCTTGGAGCTTTTTCATACGATTTTATTCAGCTTTGGGGGATTATTTTTTCAGCTTAGGGGGATTTTTTTCGTAGTGGAGGGGTTAGATGTAGCCTTCAATGACCCCTTCACCACTAGAGGTCCGTCCTGTCTGAATGAAATCGTCTGGAGATAAGAAGAAAAATAAATTAAGTGCATCATTGGTCTGAAGAGGTTAATGAGGAAGAGGGTTCAGTCATTAGAGGGAAATTGATAAAGGATGAAATATAATAAAGGAAATTGATATTAAGGAATTTATTAGGGGGCTTTATTCAGAACCAATGTGATAAGAATTTATTAGAGAGAGAGAGAGAGAGAATGGTTATATTTTGGTGGAACTTCTTTTCTCTCGGACTGAACACATTACGGAATTTGTCAGAGGAATTTATGTACAAAGAATGTGATCAGCATTTATTAGAGGGGAAGTGAATGGTTATATATTGATGGTAAGGAATTTATGAGAGGAATATATGTATAATGTGATCAGCATTTATTAGAGAGGGAATTGAATGATTATATTTCGGTGATAAGAAATTTATGGGGAATTTATGGATGACGTGATATCAGCATTTATTAGAGAGGACGTTAATGGTTTATAAGATATTTTTTGTGGCTCTCCTCTCCTCTCACACTTAGCACTGGAGGTTGGCTTAAAGGTGAGGACCCACTGCCCTGTGAAAGTCAGTAGGGGAGATGGGTAATGCTTGAGATTTACATTGGGAGGAGCCATATTGGGGAATTAGGCAGGATCTGTTGCTGTCATAATTGGAGAGTTGGTAGAATAGGAGGTTGGTTAAATTTTGTGTGTGTATGTGTTTTCATGTCTACAGTATTTGTCTGTCTATTTAGTTATTCATCTGTCCATTTATCTGCCCCTGTCTGTCTATCTGTCTGTTGATCTGTCTTGTCTATCTGTCTGTTTATGTCTGTCTGTTTACCTCTCTCTTCATCTGCCTATCTATTTGTTAGTCTATGTAATTGTGTCTTTTTATTTTTCACTTTGTCTTGTATGTATATATCTAGCTTTCTCTCTTGCTTTATCACCCATCTATCTCTCTGTCAATCAGCCAGTCTGTCTGTGTGTTTGTGTGTCTGTCCATATTTGTCTATCTGTCTTTCTATCTATCTGCCTGTCTGTCTATATTTCGTGATCAGCACATAAAATATTTGGGATACCTCGTCTGAGAATTTATTAAGGAATTTAATATACTCACATTCTCAATAATCCAGGAATTTATTGACTATGACGCATATTAATTTATCTGCCACTCCCGACTGTTCCCTTCCTCCTCCTCCTCCTCCTCCTCCTCCTTCTCCTTCTCTTCTTCTTCTTCTTCTTCCTCCCAACTTCCTCTTCTTCTTCCTCTACTTCTCCCTCTTCCTCCTGATCAACACATTCTTTTCTTCCTCCTCTTCCTCTGACTCAGCCCCTGCCACTGATTCTTCGTCCTCTTCTTCCTCTTCCTCCATCCAAGTTTCTTTCATCCATTCCATTTCTTATGTTCCATTCTTCCGTTGTGCTCCTCCTTCGTCCCAGTTGTTCCTCCTTTCTTAATCGTCATCCTCTTCTTCTTTACCCCTTTGTCTATGCCGTTGTCTTCCTCTTATTCATTCTTCCTCTTACTTCTCCATTCTAACTGGTTCCTCCTCCTCCCTTACTCATTTGTTCCCTTCCTCCTTCTTTTCGTCTTGCCTCCCTTACTGATGCGCCTCTAACTCCCCTTTCTAGCCCCAGACCCCCCTCCCCTCCACCCTCCATATCTCAACCCATTAATATCATCGAAAAAACTCATAATACCCAGGAAGCCCCGTTTTCTGTGACGCCACCGCCCCTTACAATAAAAAAGAAAACGAGAAGTGGTCCGAAAGAAGACTTAGAAATGGTAAACTATGGTATATTTTCTCTTCCTTTTTAAGAAGGGAGGAAATGACGTCCATGATACCTTGAGGATTGGTTAAGCGAAGGGAAGGAGGTAGAGAGAGAGGAAGGGGGAGGGGAGTTGGAGAAGAGTAAATAGGGTGGGAAAAAAGATAGGCGGAGGGGAAATGAGAAGAGAATAGGAGTTCAGTGAAGGGAAGGAGAGAGAGAGAGAGGGAGAGAGAGAGTATGGAGAAAGGAGAAGAGAAGCATGTATTAGAAGTAGAAGAAGGAAGATGTTAAGGAAAGTAGGAGAAAACTAAGGAGAGAAGTAAATGTTTAAGAAGGAAGCTGAACAAAACTAAGAGCTGGAGAAGAGGAAGAAGAAGAAAGTAAATAAGGAGAATGGCGGGAGAAGTAAATATAGAAAGAAGAATAAAAGTGGGAGAAAAATGATTGTGGCAAAGCTGCTCAAAGTCACAAGGAAAATAATGAAGCTGAGGAAGAAAGGGATTTGTAAGAGTGGAAAGAAAAATAAGAAGGATAAGTAAAATGGAAGAAGCAAAGAATATACTGAGGGAAAGAAGGGAAGGAATGGATAACCAGATATTGAGGTGAATGGAAGAAATGAATGAAGAGTAGAAGAAGCAAAGAGTGAGAACAGTGAAAAAGAAAAATTGAGAGAAAGAAACAGAATAAAAGAGAAGAAGAAAAAAGAATGGAAGAGCAGATTAAGTAGAATGGAAAAAGAAAAATTATAGAATGGAAGAAGCCAAAAAAAATAAAAAATGCAGAGTAGAAGAGCAAAACATAAGCGGAGAGGAAGAAGAAAAAGAAGAGTGAACGAAGAAAGAATATACAATGTGGAAGAGAGAGAGAGAGAGAGAGAGAGAGAGATGAAAGAAAATTAAAAGAGTAAGGAGGCGGTACCGTGGAAAGCAGTTAGGGGGAGATGTATTGTTATGGTTGGAAATAATGAGGTAGTTTGTAAAATAAAAGTCAATAATTTCATTAGAGAGAGAGAGAGAGAGAGAGAGAGAGAGAGAGAGAGAGAGGGAGAATGAGACCATTACCTTCCGATGATCGTCTGTTTTTTTATGTTGAGGTTAAATTGATATATCGGCATCATTTCAGTTACATTCAGACATCATTTACCAGTCATATCGCTATAATAAATCACTTGGGTCGTTGGTGAAGTGATGTGTGTCGATATATGAAGCTTACGTTGGATGCACGCTATACTCCTTTTACTCTAACCTGGCCTAAAATTGCCGTCTCTCCATCTTTAACGCTGGGTTGTTACGCGGAATTAACACTAGGAATATGGTGCAAGTCACGAAGTAGTGCAGTGGAAAGGATGTAGAGCCTTAGCATTGTCTTCTTCTGCCACTGAACTACGTGAAATAAGCTGGGAAAGTGCGAATGTTTGGGCCAGTTTAGTGTAAAAGAAATATAAAAGTATGGATTTGATTTACCTGCCATACACTGAGCAGTATTTACATGTTATTACTGTGTTTCTGAGGTTGTGTGCACATAACGGAGGTGCTTCAGTTCGATTTGATAAGTCTGTATCGGAGAGTGTGAAATCTTGTACGGAACCAGACCTATTCGTTCTGGGAGGGTGATAGCCAGAACTTAACACTTCCTTATACTGGCCATGATCCAAACAGCGCTTCTTGCCATGTCCTCGTCTGCGGTAATTGTTCCACTCTTTAACTGTTCCATTCTTTAATTATTCCTCTCTTTAATTGTTCCACACTTAATCTGTTTCATTTAAATTGCCCAACTTCTTTAATTGTTCCACTGTTGTCTCACTCTGATTGTTCCACTCTTGTTCCATTTTTAATTGTCTCACTGTAATTCTTCCACTTTTTAATTGTTCCACACTTTAATAATCCACCCTCTTCTGCTAGCATTCCTCCCAGCATCCACTTCAATACCTTCGTGATGTGGATCTTGCTCTGCTAAATTCTGATGCCTGCCGTTTCTGTGTAGGAGAGAAGATTCCTATTTGATTTTTTATGCAGTGACTACTTTCGTTTTTCTGTCCACTTCCCAGCTTCAAATTCCCTGCACGATATTTCCTTTGTCTTCACTAGTACACGGCTGAAATATTTGGTGGGAAGGAAAAGAGCCTTAGTTTAGTGTTTCTCTATCGTTTGGACCTACACAACCAGTCTTCAGAGTAGCATTATTACCTCATTCTCTTATTTTGATGCCTGAACGGATCGACTTCCTCAAGGCTTCATCTTTACATTTAGTCAGCCTGGACATTATTCTTTAGTTAATATCTCCATCTTACAATATAATTACCAGTTATGTAAAGGAGTTTTGTTTGGTAAGTGTGGTACATGACAGTATTTACACAAAGCATTACCTTGGAAAAACTAAGGAAGGGAACGATATTCTAGTATGCCACGCCATCTAGGTTCCCAGATGATTTTATTGTAGTACAAGGTATATACAGTTCTGGATAGTTTTGCCTCATTGCAGTTTTGCTAATACAAGTTTTTTCTTCTTGTAGACGAATTTAAGGGAGATTCGTATCCCTTTAGTAGAAATTTTAGGAAGCTGTTTTGAATGAGCCTGATTTGCCCTTGTGTCCTCTTAGACGCTGGACAGTCGTGGCAGAGTGGGTACCAATGTGTGTGGCATTTGGTTTGTTTTTGTTTGTTTGTTGGAATGCAGAAAAGGATGAGCCAAAGGTCGACATCTTAAAAGGAACAGTCTGTACCAAAGGAAGCCAAACAAATGAAAGCCAGAATCAAAATCCGTTCGTTCCAAGGTGCCTGCGCTGTTTGAAGAGTGCATTATTATGATGACAGACGATATCATGAAAAGCTTATGGTATCTGGAAGTTTGAATCTGCTGGACGATCCCCATTAATCGCTCTACTCAAAGTGTTACATCAAAATAAATAAGTGATATAGATATTAAATAGAAATTGTAGCCTCTTCAGTCAGCATATTCGTTTTAAAGCAGGTTAACTTTCTGGCGATATTAGATAAGCATAAAGAAGGCAATGTACTGAAAGGGTTGCGAGAGATTTAATTGCATCCTACGGCCTAGCATCTATTTTCCTGAGACCCCCTGACGTCTTTGCTAACCACCTAGACTATGGACGTGAACTCAGCGTGTGATTGAATTAGACAAGAAAATTAATGGAAAGCCGCGGAGGAAAAAACGGGAAGGAACGGTGATAATTGTTGGTGTGGGTAAAAAGGAAGGGGCCAGTGGTGCGTGATGAGGGTGTGGCGAGAGAGAGAGAGAGAGAGAGAGAGAGGTGGGGGAAGGTGAATGGTGTGAGGGAGAATGGAGGAGTGAGTGAATGAGGAAAAAGAGGAAGTGTTGGGGAGAATAAGAGGGAAAAGGTGAACGGGAGGGGGAAGAATGGGGGAGGGTGTGAAAGTCGAGGGAGAGGATAGGAGAGGGAAGTGAAGGGAGTGAGTGGGTAGGGGCAGGGAGAGAAGGGACAGTGGGATGAGGGATGGGGGAGGGGATAATGGGAGGTTGGGGAGACAATGTGGGGGGAGCAGCACCCTTTTCTATGATTCCTCTCTCTCTCTCTCTCTCTCTCTCTCTCTCTCTCTCTCTCTCACACACACACACACACACACACACACACACACACACACACACACACACACACACACACACACACACACACACAGAAAAAATAGTAAAAAACAAAATAGTATAGAGAAAGCCCGGAAATCAAGGGTTGCCAAGGGAAAAGAAATGAGAGAAAAAAGAGAATAGCAAATGAAAGGAGTGTAAGGGATGATGAAGACAGGGGGAAAGAAGAGAAGAGAGGGAGAAGAGGAGAGAAGAGAGGGAGAAGTGGAGAGAAGAGAGGGAGAAGTGGAGAGAAGAGAGGGTGGAGGAGAGGAGAGAGTAAGGGGAGGAGGGGGGGAAAGAAGAGGTAGGGAAGGAGGATGAATGAGGTAAATGAGAGAGAGAGAGAGAGAGAGGGAGAGAGAGAGAGAGAATCAAGAGGCATTAGAAGAAAGGAAAATGGGGAAGGAGAGGAGAGTAAAGGAAGGAGAAAGAAGGCGAGAAAGAATAAAGAAGAGAAAGGAGTGGGGAAAGGAAAGTAAGAAAGAGAGAAGAGGGGTAGAGAGAGGAGAGAGGATAGAAGAAGAGTAGAGAGATAAGAGGAGACAAGAGGAAAGGTAGACACAGCAGAAAAGGAGAGATTCGAGAGAGAGGAAAGGAAGATGAAAGACAAGAGGAGAAAAGAAGAAAGAAAAGGAAGTGGAAGGAGAATCTGGAGACAAAGGAAGGAGGAGGGGAACGGGGAGATAGAGATGTCAAGGAAGAAAGGTGAAAGGAATTGAGGCTGATGGAGAGAGAGAGAGAGAGAGAGAGAGAACTGAGGACAGCGTAGAATTAGAATTGATAGGACGGAGCGGTTTTATGAGCTGGAGGGAAAGGAGGAAGGAAGGAAAATGTGGAGAGAAAGAGAGAGAGAGGGGGGGGATTATAAGCAGGAAAATATGATGATGGAGAGATAGATATATAGGTGAATGGATGGATAGAAAGATAGAAAGATAAATAGATTGATAGATAGATAGATGAAGTAAAAGCGAGCGGTGAAAGCAAAATGAAGGCGAGTGAATATGACAGCAAGTGAAGAAAGAAGAGAGGTAGGAAATAAATAATGAATGAACGAACTAGTGATAAATGAATGAAGAAGAGAGAAAGAGATGAAAGCAGGAAGTGCAGACGGCTTAAAGGAGAGCGAAGGAAAGGAGGGGAGTTGGGCAGAGTGAAGGAGAGTGACGAGGAAGTGAAGGAGGGAATGGAGAGTGAAGGAAGTGAAGAGGAAGTGAAAGAAGGAGTAAGGAGATGGAGGTGAGGGTGAAGAAGGAAAGGTGGGAGAAGGAATGAAGAAATTGGTGAAGAAGAAGTGAAGGAATTGGTGAAGGAATGAAAGAATTGGTGGAGAAGGAATGAAGGAACTGGTGATGGAGACTCAATGGAGGACTGAAAACGGAAGGGAGAAGGAGGAGTGATGGAAGGAATTAGTGATGGAAGATAAAGAAGGAAGAGTGAAGGACATGAAGGCAGGGAGAACAAATTGAAAACAACTATTGGTATAGAGTTTAGGGAGAGAAGTGAGTGACGAAGGAGTGAAGTAAAATTGAAAGCAGCCCGAAATAGTGTGGAGGAAGGGTGAAAGCAGTATGAGGGAAGAGTGAAAGCAGACTGAAAGCAGTGTGAAGACTGAAATGAAAGCAGAGTAAAGGCAGACGTGAAAGCAGTGTGAAGGTCGACTGAGGACAGGTTGTAGAAGAGGAGCAAATAATGTGAAGGCAGTGTGAAAGAAGAGTAAAAGCAGAATAAAGATAGGCTACAGTAAAAACATTGAAGGCGGTGTGAAAGCAGACCAAAAAGAGAAAGTAAGCAGTGAATGCAGAGTGAAAGCAAAATGAAAGCAGTGTGAAGGCAGAGTGAAAGCAGCGTGAAGGAAGGTAGGTGTGACATCCCCCCCCCCCTCTTGGTGTTTACCCACAGGATTAACGAGGCAAAAAGTGTTTACCGCCCTGCTTATTTGCCTAGGTAGGAGGGGGGGGGGTTGACAGGCAGGAGAAGGGGCGGCGGGAGGAGAGAGGAGGAGGAGGCAGGGGAAGGAGAGGTGGACTGTGTGAGGCAAGGAGAAAAGAGGAAAGAAGAGGGATGAAGGAGACTGAGGGAGAGAGAGAGAGAGAGAGGGAGGGAGGAGAAGAGGAGAGGTATGGAGATATAGAAAGGAAAGAAAAAAGGATTGATAGAAAGGGAGGGTGGGAGGCACTGGGAGATGGGAGGGGGAGATGGGAGAGAGATTTTGGGCAGGAGACAGGAAAATAAGCACATGGAAGGGATAGGTAGAGAGGGAGACAGAGAGAGAAGAGAGAGGGAAAGAAGGGAAATGAAGGGAGAGAGGAGGGTAGGAAGGGAGACAGGGAGAGAAACATAGAGAGACGGAGAGGAGAAGGAAGGTAGGGAAAGAGGGAGGGAGGAGAGACAAGGGGAGAGGTATGGAAGGTAGAGAGGCGGGGAGGGATGTTACGGGAAGAAAGAGAGGTATGGGAGATAGGCAGTAAGGAAGGTATGTTGATAGGTAGAGAAGGCTAGGGAAGATAGGGTTATATAGGTGAGAGGGAGAGGTAAGGTAGATAGGTAGAGACGCTGGAAGAGAGAATGGTAGGAGAGACAGACAGACAGACAAGGAGGAGGAGAGGGAGAGTGGGGGAAGGCAGGTGGAGAGAGGGAGAGACAGGAAAGGAAAACAGAAAAAAGAGCATGTTGGAGGGCAGGGCATGAGGTACGGAGGGAGGGACGAGAGGAGAGGGCGATGGAAGGAGAGGGATGGGAGAAGAAAAGGAGAGGGAGGGAAGAAAAGGAATGAAGACAGTGAAAGAGGGCAGATGGGTAGCGAGGGATAAGGGGAAAGGGGGGAGAGAGAGAGAGAGAGAGAGAGAGAGAGAGAGAGAGAGAGAGAGAGAGAGAGAGAGATGCCAATATAACAAAGAGTATGGAGAGGGACGCGAAGTAAATAAACAAAAAAAGAGAGAGAGAGAGAAGCCGATAGATAGTCATAAGGAGAGGAAGATAGATAGGGAGAGAAGGAGACAGACGTGGAGGGAGAGATACAGAGGCAGGAAGGGAGAGAGGGAGACAGACAGGGAGGGAGAGATAGCAAGTCAGCAAGAGAGAGAAACAGACAGGGAGGGAAAGATAGTGAGGAGAGAAGAAAGTGAAGGAGACAGTAAGGGCGAGAGAGAGAGAGAGAGAGAGAGAGAGAGAGAGAGAGAGAGAGAGAGAGAGAGAGAGGATGGGGGGAACATGTACCGGTACGCCTGTAAAATTTTGCACTGGAAATAGGCCATCAGGGAAGGAGTGAGTGTACAGCCCCATTACCCACACTTTCACCAAATTATCTCTGCTTACATAACTATAGCATGTAACCTAAATAACTACAGCATGTAACCTAAATAACTACAACATGTAACCTAAATAACTACAGCATGTAACCTAAATAACTACAGCATGTAACCTAAATAACTACAGCATGTAACCTAAATAATTATAGCGTGTAATCTAAATAACTATAGCATGTAACCTAAATAACAATAACGGCCAAATAACTATAGCCTAATTTAGTATGACCTGACCATCCCTAACCCTTTAAAGATAGGTTGATGGCCAGGCTTAGTCAGATTGGCGGCTCGATTTCAGTAGTAACCAAGGAGACTCATTCCTCTCGTGTGTGATCGAATTTTATGCAACCAGGAATTATTGTGGGAGAGGTCCAGTTCCCTCAGGTGAAAAAATTCTGTTTACACATGATATTATTGGAGGAAACTGTGAGGAAATGTGTGTAGTTGTTTCCCTTTGACATGACTGACCCTGGCAATACGATATTTGTTCCACGAATTTTTTTTTTTTTTTTTTTCATATTCTGCCAACATGATTTGTATACAGCGTAGATGTTGGGAAAGTGTTGTGTTCCAAGGTGTGTGTGTGTGTGTGTGTGTGTGTGTGTGTGTGTGTGTGTTTGTGGTTGTTTAGGGGGTAATAGTCGGACCTGGTGTGTCATGAATTATGTGGAACAGTTTTTGTGTGTGTGTGTGTGTGTGTGTGTGTGTGTGTGTGTGTGTGTGTGTGTGTGGAATGGGAGGTCATCGTCGTCGTCATCATCATCATCATCATCATCATCATCGTCATCATCATCATCATCATCATGCATCTTTTTTCTATCTATGGATGGGGTGAGGTAGCCTCCTGAAAACAAGGAAAGAAAAACCATGATTAGTGGGCTGGACACCCCCGGAATCATGGCGTCTCCCAGGTCTAACCCTTTGCATGAACTGTATATCATGAATTGTTCCTAGTAATGTTTGTGTGGCGAGTTTTAATTAGTGAGACTTCTAATGAGGTGTGTGTTTTCAGGTGTGTATAGAGAGGTGTATACATTTGAGATATATATTGGGTTATGATACGAAGGTGGTTGTGGTTGGTAGCGTTTTTTTTTTATTTATTGCTATTGCTGGCCTTGGATGTTTTCACTAAGCTTAGCAAGGATCCGTAGCAGTGAAAGGACTTGATGAAGGCTATGTCCAACTCCTCTGATTCAAAAAATAAATAAAAATAAATAAATAAAGCAATTAAAATGAAAGCGAAGTGAAATCATTTGAAGATAACAGAAATAAAATCAGAGTACATCTCCGGACTCGAAGGGTTAAGTAGCGAGATGTGTGTAGATTTGTGCGTTTTTTGTGTTTGGAGTTTATTGTGTGTAGTAGGCTGAGTCTAGTGTTTGTGTTGCGAATAGTAGCCTACGTGGTGAGTTGTGAGGCAGGAAATATGTGTTGAGTCTTTGTATCTGTATCGTGGATTGTATGTGCTAAGATACATTAGGTTTTGTGTCTTGTGTGTAGAATGTTGTGTGTAGAGTGTGTATGTGTTGAGAGTGTGGGTAGTTTTTTTTTCTAGTATGTGTGTGTGTGTGTGTGTGTGTGTGTGTGTGTGTGGTGGGAATTTTGTGCATTATGTCTTTGTTTTCGTACGGTATGTGGTGCTATAGCCAGGCAACTCATGTGCTGCCACCATTCATCTCCGCCCACACACATACCAGAAAAGCGTGGTGGCCTGGTGGTGGTGGTGGAGGTGGAGGCAAGTGCGAAGTAGTGGTGGTGGTGGTGTGGTGTGGTGGTGGAGACAGATGCGAGGTGGTGGTGATGGTAGTGGTGGTGGAGACAGGTGCGAGGAGGTGGCAGGTCCTTCTCATGAATATTAGAGTCACCACCCGCCTCCCTCCACTCTCTTACTTTCTCCCTCACTTCCTCACATCCCCTGTCTCTCTCACTCGCTCCTCTCATTCCCTTTCTCACCCACTCTCATTCCTTCTCATTTTCTTTCTCTTCCCTACCTTATCGCTTCTTTATTTCCCTCTCTCGCCCTTCCTCATTTCTTTCCCTCATTCCTCGTTCTCTCCCCCGTACTCTTTGCCACTTTCCCCCTCTTTCTCTTTGGCGCGTGTCTCTTGGTGTCTGTTGTCCTTGTATGTTTGTGGTTGTGGTTGACTTATGGTGGTGTGGTTGTGGTGGTGATGGTTGAGTTGTGGCAGGGAGCTTGTGATGGGGTGACGTTTTTGTAATGTGGTGTGGTGGTGGTAATTTTGGTGGTTGTATGGTGATGCGGTTTTAGTGAAGTAACACGTGATGGGCTTAGGGTTGTGGTTGTAGCTAGGTGGTCGGTGGGGAGTAATTGTGGAAGGAGTAATACTAGTAGTTGATGGTTATTGTGATGGACGAATTGAAATGAGTGAAAAGGATGATTATAATTGTTAATGTAGTGATTGTTATAATGGTGGTAGTGATCGTGGTTGTTGGTGATTGTTATTTTATGGTTGTTGATAGGATGGTTGTTATAGAGCTGGTGAGTGGTGATTCTTGTTGCTTTGGGGAGAGCTGATGTGATGATTATAATGGTAGTAATGGTGGTTGTTGGTGATTGTTGTTATTAATTGGTGATTGTTGTTACTATGGTGAGAACTTGTGATGATTATGATGGATGGATGTTGGTGATTGTTGTTATGTAGTGGCTGTTGATGTGATAAACTGTTATAACAGTGACGGTGGGTTGTATAATGCTAGTAGAGGGAATGACGGCAGCGATAACAGTTAATGGTGAGGACTGAACTTCATGTAGTGTGAAAGACTGATTTAATGACTTGTTCTGATAAGGGTTGATGCAAGAAATTATTGAGATAATGGGTAATAGAGAAGCTGATATTGAGAGTATGTGATTGTAATTACCAATATGATAAGGCCTAATGAAGTGACTCAGTGTGATAAGGGGTAATGAGGTGCATCTTGAGATAATGGTTTACAGAGAGACTTATGGCATTGATATAGTTTTTTCCCATCACCTCACGGGAATGAGCCGCTCCCATGACTTTAATACTAATTTTCCTTTGTATAAAATTTGATGACCCTTAGTTATGAATTAAGAATAAGTCTCCTTGGTTACTGGTCAGATCAATCCCCCAGCCTTACTGCACCTGGCTATTAACTGAGCAGAAGGGGTTTAGGAATCTTTGTCTGGTTAGAGTAAACGGACTGTAGTAGGTTATATGACTGAATTTGTTATTATGATACAGATTATTACTGCGAAGAGGGTTAAGGGAGAAATTTTTTAGGGAATAGTGCTATAAATTACGCTTTGAATCTCCTCAGTCTGAAACCCTCTTACTTATTGAGGAAATGTTTACGTACATTTTTCTCCCAGGTTTCGTATTCATTAGGTAGGACTGCTGTTTACGTTAGGAGAAAAGGTACTGTGTAGGAGTCCTGTGCCCTTACGTTGCTTTCGGTGTTTTTTTTTTTTTCTCTCCATTCTGTCATATATTTCTTCATTTTCTCCTCCTCCTCCTACTCCTCCTCTTGGAAAGGAAGATCACATTAGGCCTCTTCCCAGCTACTAATATCCAGCCCACTTAAGGACAAGATATCTCTACAGGAGGATGGTGGTGGTGGTGTGGGGAGGGGGGAGAATTGGATGTGGAGTCGGGGAAGAGTTGGTGATGGCGGCGGTAGTGGTATGCTTTGTTGTGAGGGATAGAGACATGGGGTAGTAGTAGTGGTGGTGGTGGTGGGTGTTGTGAAGGATGTAGAAGCTGGGGTGGTAGTTGTGGTGGTAGTGATGGATGGTGTTGATGGTGGTAGGCGTTGTGAATGATGGAGAAACTGAGGTGGTGGTGGTGGTGGTGTGGTGGGTGTTGTGAATGAGGGAGAGAGACGGGGGTGGTGGCGCTGGTAATTGTGTTTGACAGGGTGAGTGGGTGGGTTGCGTAAGGGATAATGGTGGTTAATTCTGGCATACCATCATCATCATCAAGGTTTGCTCGCATCGTGTCGAATTTGTAAGGGGCAATTGATTTTTCGTATTCATGTCACAGCCTCTTTAGGTGTCCTTCCCAGTACTGCGGTAACCTAACCTCAAGCCTTCGTACATCACAAAACGGTATAAACGGAACCAGTCTTTCACCGTTCACCGTTACCCTCCATTTTCTTGTGCAGTAATTCCCGTTGTCGCTAAAGCCAAAGATCCCGACGTTTTAACAGGACCGCAGATTTACCGTTGGCCGTTACCGTTCGTCTTGTGGCTGTGGTGAATTCTGTTTTTCTGTATTAATTCCCTTTTCATAATTCTTGTTTTTTCTGTGATAATTCCAGCTTTACTTCAGTATTTTCTTTTTTCCTGAGGTAATGCTCCCTCTCTATTTACTTTTTTTTTTTTGGGGGGCGGGAGGGCATAGGAGCCTGCCTCTTACCATTCACCATTACCGTTCACCGATACCGATCTCTGTTACCCTTACCATTACCTTTCATCGTTACCATTACCATTCACCATTACCGTTCACCGTTACCGTTGCCTTTCATCATTACCGTTCACCGTTACTCTTACCGTTATCCTCCGTCTTCCCGCGTCATAATTCCCTTTCCCGCCGGAGCCCAAGATCCCCGCCGTCAATACTGGTACCGTCAGAGTTATGGGGGTGGCGGTATTTTATGATCTGGCTGCTTGCTTTGCCCTCCTTGGTTCTTCCCCCCCTCCCTAATAGATGGCCCTCGCTGCGGTCGCTTGATTGGCTGCTGGGTTGTTAGGTTGGGGAATGGGTGGTTGGGTTGGTGAATGGGCGGGTGGGTTGGTGGATAAAGTGTTGGCTTGGTGAATGGGTGGTTGGGTTGGTGAATGGGTGGTTGGGTTGGTGAATGGGTGGTGGGTTGGTGAATGGGTGGTTGGGTTGGTGAATGGGTGGTGGGTTGGTGAATGGGTGGTTGGGTTGGTGAATAAAATGTTGGGTTGGTGAATGGGTGGTTGGGTTGGTGGATGGCTTGCCTTGTTAAGATTTCTGATTCCTGTTTGGTCAGTGGATGAATTGGTTCAGGTCTGTTGATGGTTTGGTCGCCAGGCATCAGCTTTCCCGATTTGCTGTGTGTTCTGCGGTGAATGGATTGGTTACCAGTTCCCGACGTCCCTTATGGTGTTGTGTGGAGGGTGAATTGGTTGCCACATGCCGACCTGACTGGTGGTGCTGTGTGGTTGGTCGATGGGTGGATTGGTTGCCACATTCCGAATTTACTGATGGTCCTGTGTGGTTGGTCGGTGGGTGGATAGGTTACCAGGTTCCTACTCCCGCCTTGATCGTTAAGTACTGTAGGTTGGTTGCCAAGTTCGGACTCACCAGTTTACTATACTCTGGATGATGATATTTTCCGAGATAAGTAAAAGTTTTGATTCTGCAGAACGTACAGTATAATGGGAAGACTCCTTACTCTCCCATCTCTGTCCTTTCTTAAAAGAAAAAGAATAAAAGAAAAGGAGGAGGAGGGAAATCATTGTTGCATACGGATTTATTCATATGTTTGTGAATAAACTTCCTGCGCGCCATTTCCATCTACGGGAGTGGCGGCAGCAGTAATGGATGTGGGCCGGAATGCACAAATTTACGATGACTCTCCTGTCGTTGTTATGATTTAGTACTGCAGGAAGGACAGAGGAGGGAGGGTGCAGAAACCTACTTTCTCCAGTTCTTCCTGCAAAACAGGGTCACCATCTTCACCATTTTTAGGGAGGGATTTAGAAATGGCACAATAAATCCAGTTTTCGCTACGACATGTAATTATCGATTCTATGTGTGTGGGTCATTTCTGTGAGTGGCAACGGTAGAAGTGAATCAGTTAGGAGTCAGGAGCAAGGGCGGGCATAACTCACTTGGTATTTACGGCCTCACTCCCAGCCATGGTTCACAGCCTGATAATAGCCAGACTTAATCATTCCGATGAATTGAACGGCCACGATTTAAAAAAAAAGGGGGGGGGGTTGAGGGGGGAGGGTTATATGTATAGGTAAAATTGAGGTTTTATGTGTGAAAGAACACGCTAATGTATTCATGTGATTTTTTTCAGTGGGCCTTAAGCTCTCTGATGCATTGGGCTATTACAAAAAGAAAGGGGAGCAGGTGGGGGTGGTGGAAGGGTGTTATGTACAAGAAAAATTAAGTGACATTTACATCTGAAGTATACTTGAGGTGGTAGGTTGTATGTGCGCATTTTATCATTGAATTTTTAAGTAATAAAAAATAGAACGGAAATATGATTCTGACTCTGATAATGCGAAATAACTCAGTCAGATAAAGTGTAAGGGCTAAATAGGTAAATTCTGTCATTTTTATATTTAATGTATTGCTATAATGTACAGAGCAGTTGAAAAAAAAAAATGTTTTATATCCGTAAAATGAAGTGAGTGCAAACCTGCATTTTATGTTGAACTGAATTGTTTTGTTGTTTATCAGATTGTTTAGTACAGTATAGCTATGATATTCCTAGTTTAATAAGAAAAAAGAAACACTCGTATGTCCTGGTAAAGTGAAGGGACTGTAAATCCGTGTATGTCAAGGTGTTTTCAGGGTGTTTTATTTATTTATTTATTTATTTTTGGTTATCGTAGAAACATACTTAATAATTAAAGAGCTTCAACTATGTATCATTGTAAAGTTAAAGGATGAAACTGGCTTTGTAAGTGTCAGTGTCTCAGCTAAATGCTTGGGTGTTTTTTATGTGTCTGTCTGAGTGCCATACTTGTCATAGCGTCTCACAAAGTGTATAAAGCAGCTAAGAATGCTTGACTTGATGTCCTGGTAAAGTGAACAGTGAATCGTGTTCGTGCGTATGGATGTTTTGTTTGTATGTGTTATAGTTTTGTTCATGTGTGGGTGAGTGTTGTATTTGTACGACTCTGTGGGTGTTTTACTATTCCCCGCCTAGCGAAGTGATAATGTGCCTGTGTCAGTGTGTGTGTATGTGTGTGTCTGTTCCCAAAATTCTCAAAATCAAGTGAGCAAATTGTATCCAAACATTTTGGGCAGTATGCCGGGATATGTGGCTTGTTGGTTAATTTTGGCGAAGCTGCGATGATGTGCTTCTGATTGCTAGAAGATTTTTTATCTGTGTGTGTGTGTGTGTGTGTGTGTGTGTGTGTGTGTGTGTGTGGGTGTGTTTGAGACAAAAACACAAAGAGATAGTGAAACGCGGCTGCCGAAATTCTAAGACTTTTTTTTTTTCGATTTTGCGATGATACGCCTCCGACGGCCAGAGAATTACTGATCTGTTTTCTTTTCTTTAATGATGACGGGCGATACGCATTCGTGGGCGAATGTTCGGGCTTTTATTTATATCTGAAAATGTATAAACTATAATGACCAGAAAGCACTAGTTTTTATTTTAAGACAATGGCACTTGGAAGTATATCAGTTGAATTGCGTGTACGTATATATATATATATATATATATATATATATATATATATATATATATATATATATATATATATATATAATGTGTGTGTGTGCGTGCGCGCGCAGGGAAAATGTAAGTATTAGTTGATTTGCTTTAGTTATTGTTAATATTACTATTATGTTTAATTTCTTATCGGTGATATAGATGCAGGTACAATAAATAAGTTACCTTTTGCTAATTATGTTTTTCTTTTTCAGGTAAGTATCGTTCCTCTCTTGCCGTACTACAAAACTTGTACCGGTGAGTCTAAGGCTATATATGATAACTATAAACTGATGTACTTGTAATGGTGGTTTTGAAATTGCACTGTCAACGCAGAAAGTATCGTTACCCTCACTGTGCTTAATTCTTTAAACTTCGGACAAAAAGATATGAAGTATTATACCCTATCCTCTTTCGTAAACCATATATCATCGGCCTTGTGAAGTTTGAAGAATGTTAGGAATGTCTCAAGATCATGTGTTTGTCTCTCTATATGCCTGTTCGTTATTCGTTTCATCCTGTGGAACTGGACAGATTTTAGTGAAACTTGATTTGCTGTAGTTGAAAACCCGAATGCCGTGAAAAAAGATATGATCTCCTCCGTGCCTCGGCCCACATGCATCTACACTCACATAGAAACCCACAAAACTAACAGTTTTTGCATGGTGGTTTCTCTCACCTTAAGATTATCTCTGGATAAAAAAGAAAAAGAATAAAAGAAACCATCTCTTTATTTATGCCCGGATGTGTGTGTGTGTGTGTGTGTGTGTGTGTGTGTGTGTGTGTGTGTGTGTGTGTGTGTGTGTGCGCGCGTGCTTGCTCGTGCGTGCTCCGGGAATGTTAAAAAAAATAAATAATCCAGTGACATATATCCTGAGTGTACATTAAAACAAATATTCACTTCACTGTTATGGATAGCTGCATTCCTCCAGCGAGTCACATGTGAAGGCTTACGATATCTCTTGAAAGCAGCCATATTTTTCACTGCGTTGTTGAGTCGAAACGACATTTTTCACCCCCATTTTTCCTCCTTGATATTAGGCTTGTATTTACTGAATGAGGAACTCTTTGGTGAAGGGCTAGCAGTCAGAAGGTTCATATATATATATATATATATATATATATATATATATATATATATATATATAAAATCATTCCTATAGTTACCAAGGACACCTTTAGTTATTATATGGTCGCTAACGTCAAAAGATTTTCCTTGGTTGCTGTCAGATTGTTAACTCTAATAAGGCGAGAGGCAACACCTTACCTTAAACAGTCGTAAGGCAGAAGCCTTACGACTGTTTAAGTCGTTTCTAGAGAGCTAGAAAAGATTGTTTTTTACTCTTGCACGACGCGAGGCTTCTCACAAACTGAACAAAAAATCATTCTGACAGTAGAAGAATGAAGTGCACTTCAATATTATTATTGATCCATTGTTTTCCTTTTATTTGCATCTCATAACCCTTTTAGCTACCTTGGACGCTCTGACGCATTTTATCCATGCCAGCGCTGGACGATTTTTTTTTTTATATAGTAGGAGGAATTTCTTAGCAGACAAAGGATCATTCATCTGAGGGGCATTCCGAGCGTTACTACCCTGCCTCATCCCTCATTTAGGTATTTCATTATCGCTGAAGCCAGGTGATTTTTGTACAGGTTATTTGAGGAGTCCAAGGGCTAAATGGATGCTTTGGGTCACACTTTTTTTAGCTTCATTTTAGGTCTCATATAACAAAAAGTAAGGATGATGATGATGATGATGATGATGATGATGAGGAGGAGGAGGAGAAGGAAGCGGAGGAAAGGGAGGAAGAGAAGGAGGAGGAGGAAGAGGAGGAGGAGGATATATTTTTAAGTTTGTCAGCTGTGCCATCCTATTTTCCACTGACAAATGAGGTGGGAAAGATCCAGTATTAGAAAAAAAGACATAAAAGTAAGAGAAATATTAACAGAGTGAGGAGCAATCATCCAGCTTAGAGAGAGAGAAAGAGAGAGAGAGAGAGAGACCACACCCGCACTGGATATGATGGTGGGCATGAAAGCAATGTTACCCCATCCCCTCCCCACTCACTCCTCTCCCCCATCCCCATCCCCACCCCACCATCTCCACTATCCCACTGCATCCCAACCCCACCCACTCCATTCCCACGCCCCATCTCTACCCCACCCACTCTCCCGCCCCATCCCCACCCCACCCACCCCTCTCCCCCACTCCTATCCCCACCCTACTCATTCTTCTCTCCCACCCCCCATCCCCATCCCCATCCACTCTTTCCATCACCCCACTCTACCCCACCCTCTCCTCCCCCATCCCCACCCCACCCCCTCCTGCCCCCACACCCACATAATAAAACATTAAGCTTTATTGTCGTTTGGGGAGCTAAGGGTGTAGTTTTGTCACGCTGCCTCATTTTTTCCCTGATATTAAAAGCTGTAGTTGACGATAATGGTAAATAAACTGTTAACGCATTCAGAAAAGTGATCATCAGTTTTGTCATCATTGTTTAAGTTTATTTATTTATTTATTTATTTATTTATTTTTGCTACCACCAGACGATTTTACTTAGTTTTTGGAGAACCCTTCCCGGGATTCGAAATAGTGTCCCTTCAGCTCTTCAGTATCGTGGCATTTCTTTGACTTCCAGGCGGTTTAATTCGGTGTTGGGGAAACGTTTCGGTTGAGCAGATAAATATTTTTGTTAACGGTAAATGCAATAAGCTTTCAACCTGATTGTTATTGTGGACGCGTTCAGGTGTTTCCCTCATCCTTTGATACATTCACTGTTATTATTATTGTCGTTATTATTTTTTCCCCATCACATCATCATCATCATCATCATCATCATCATCATCATCACAACCACCACCACCACCACCACCACCACCACCATTTCCACGGGATGAGTAGGAACCATTAACAGGAAAAAACCAAAAACAAAAGAGCGAGAGAATCCCTCAGCAAAGTGGCCAGGGATAATGGGCCACATATTCATTCACCCACCATTCACACCCGCCATATTACCTCCATTAAGCCTCTCACCGCCAACTCCTCTTTTTTTTTTTTTTTTAACTTTAGTCTCCATTCATCCAGACGATTTTTTTTAGACGGTTCAGAAGGGCCGGACTGTCGTAGTAAATGTTTCAAAATGCCAACACCAATTGTCTTTCGCTACGGGGCAAGAAATCGATTAGTACCTTCAGTGCGATGACATCTTGACAGTTTTTCGTTCATGCTTCTGCCAGACGATTTTATTCAGCTTAACACCTCTGGAAGTAAAGGGGATTGACTCATTTGTTTTTTTCGTTCCTGCCAGACGATTTTATTCAGCTTAACGCCCCTGAAAGTAAAGAGGGGTTGACTCACTCGTTTGGCATTTGTCCTCCGGTAGCGAGGATGAGATGAATAAAACATCTTGTCATTGAAGGGATTATTGGGTATTATTTCGAGTTTCCCTGATGTGAGGTGTGGCCGTAGGTGAGTAAAATCGTCTGACGCAAGCAAGAATACGATGATGTCGATGTGGTGAAGGAGGTGGTGTTTTTACTGCTGGGATCAAGCTCTTCATTACGAGAAGTCTTCCTTATGTTGAGATTATCAGACAGTAGTAGTAATAGAGTAGTAGTAGTAATATAATAATAATAATAATAATAATAATAATAATAGCAACAACACTAAAAACATAAATCATGATCCGTAGTGCTAACCCGCGGCATAATGTTTATATCCACGTCGAAATGTTTGCCACGGCCATGACATGTTTTCAACCCTTCCTTCGTGCGTATCAATGCCAGTACTGATTCATGCCCCCCGCTTCCTGGCCGGACCCCTATTCAAATATGCCGTGAAAATGCCTGAGTTGGTGGTATATGTCTGTGGGAGTGTGAGGGTGTAGTTGTGGGTGTAGGCAGGCAGTTGGGTAGTGGATGGGGGTGGGTGTTGGCAGTCAGTGGAAGTAATGGATGGGGGACTGAATTGTGGGATTTAGTGCTCGTGGGGTGGGCAGGGTGGAGGTATGGGTGAGGGTGGAGTAAAGGAGAGAATGGGTGTGATTGTTTAGAAAGATGATGGTGGTGGTGGGGGGAGGTAAGTATGAATGTGGTGGTGTGTAAGGGGTGGAGTAAGGAGGGGGGTGAAGAGGGAGGCTGGGTGTGGTTGTGAGAGGACTGGCAGGAGTGAGATGAGTAAAGGTGAAAGGGTGACTGAGGGCTGATAATGAGTGTGACTGTAGGAAGGGGAAATGATGCTGGGGGTAAGAGATGAGTATGAGTGAGCGGGAGGCTGTGTGTGTGATTGTAAGGGAAGGGGGATGACGGTAAGTGTGAGTGTGTGTTGGTGAGGAGTGAGGGAAATGGTAGGTTGTTTGTGGCCATAGTTGAGTTGTGTAATAAATGGTGTGAGTGGGGGTGATAGCTTGAAGCAGGGGAAATGGATGGGAGTGGTTGTGGACAGAGTTGTGGGGATTTAGTGCATGTGGAGTGGGTCAGGGGTAAGATGAATGGGTGAGGGGGTGGGGGGGGCCGCACCTGATTGTGAGGGAGAAACAGATGGCTGTGGGAGTTCGAGTTGTCATGGGGGTTCAGTGATGGGTTTAAAAATGGGTTTAACTAATAGCTCATATTCGACGGGAGGAATTAAGGGTCTGGAATTCCTCTGATATGATATGCATTTCTCTTGATGTTCAGGAATTGACGATAAAAAATATCTTTGCTAGCGTTGGATTTGAATTCTGAATCAGGGTAGGATTAGGCTTGAGGGATATTAAGAAAAGGTCAGAAGGATGTGACTTTCAGTACTGGATTAGCTTGACTGCGTTTGGTGTGGTCGGTTTCCCCATGTCTTCCTTTTAGAAGGATGCCCAGAGTAAACCCGAGAAATACTAGATCCGAAGGATACTTAACTTAGATCTGAAGAATGCCCAGAGTAGATCAGATGTAGCTACGGGTTATTTTGGAGTCTGATCACCTTTTCCTTAATTTTTTTTTATTTCCTAAACTAACATAGGTTAGACTTGAACAAAGCACTCCAAAATACCCCAGAAAAGTATGTTTTCTTACGAAAAACAGCCGGTTAGCTTAAAGGAATTCTTTCCCAGAGGATTACAACGGATAGCAAACTACAGTACAAGAGACCTGTTGGTGCTGTAGAGGCTGCTGGTTATGGAGGAGACTATGGTTATACTTGTTCTCTAAATGTAGTAATTCAAGGGAGAGAGAGAGAGAGAGAGAGAGAGAGAGAGAGAGAGAGAGAGAGAGAGAGAAAGAGCGGTAGCGATTGAGTGGAAGGTAGGAGGGGGGGAGGGGCAAAAGGAAAAGTAAGAATCAAAGGTGAATGAAGGTGGAGGAGGGGGGAGGAGCAATACGGGGAGGGTGGGGCGAGAATGGGGGGTGCGGGGGAGGGCTTGAAAGTGGGTGGGGTAAAGAAAGGGTGGCTGGAGGCAGGGGTCAGGGTGGGGTGGGAGGTGGAGGTGAGGGTTGAGAAAGGTCAGGTGGGATGGGGGGGTACAATACATATGGATGCGCCCCCACATCCCAGGTTATTGGAAATCTATCTGAGCTATCGTGCCCAGGTTGAGGTGAGGTGGGGGGGGGGAGAGATGAAGGGTAGGGGAGGGGGAGGGGAGAGATGAGAGGTCAGAAGAGGGGGGTAGAATGATGGAGAGGTGGCTTAAGTGGAGCTGAGGAGGAGGGTTACTTTTAAGACTGAGATGAAGCTGGAAGAGAATGTGAACCAGCATTTGGATTGGTAGAGATTAAAGATTGGTGGTAGGGGATGGACAGGTAGGGGCAGAGGGAAAGTAGGGAAGGGAAGGATGAAGTAGAAATACGCACGAGATATTGTGGATGGGGAAGAGATGAAGGACGGAGTAAGGGAGGGGCAGGGAATGGAGGGAGGGTTAATTGATGGAGGGATGGGTGGGGAAGAGAAGGGAAGGCAGACGAAGGAAAGGAAGAAAAAGGAACGAAAGGGGGAAATAAGAATGATAATGGGAAGGAGAAAATGCAGGATAAGGGAAGAGACGGTGGAAGAAGAAGGGGATGTGAGGGAAGAAAAGGGTGAGGAAAGAAAGGAGGAGGTACTCGGGAATGAGAAAGGAGGAGGAGGAAGGGGGGAGGGAGGAATGAGGAGTGAGCGATATGATGGAGTGCTGGAGAAAAGTGGGTGGGGGCGAAAGTCAGTGGGAGGCACTAGAGCACAAATGTACTAGAGAAGGTTATTTTTTGCTCACTGGACTGGCTTAAAGTGATTGGCGTAATTTAACACCCATTGCTCCTAAATTGGCTGAGTTTGGATGGGATGGCCAGGTTAAGTGTGAAAAATGAGGTGACTGATGGAGCTTGCGTTAACTCCTATAGTTGGGACAGTAGTTGTATTCTATTCCACCTAACGCTAGATGATTTAATTCACCCGAGAGTGGGCTCTAGGAAACCTGAGAGCGTTAACTCACTCCTGGATGGAACAATTATAGTATTTTGTTGCAGCCCACGCCAGACGATTTTATTCATCCAAGAATTAGTCATGAGAACCTGAGTGTGTTAAGATACAAAGGACCAATTCATCAGTCTTGCGTGAGACAGCCCTAACATGTATTCAATATGGACGGTGGGTGTTAGCGCCGAAGTGGTGACATGTGGAGGTGTATGGTACGTTGGAGCATTGCTTGGCCACGGGGAACGAGCTGTTAAGTCTATGCCCAAAATTGAACGAAAAAAAAAAAATCTTCCAAAAACTGAGAGGGCGAAGGTGGAGACAGACCCCAATATGATGACCCTACTTTTGAAGCACGGATAGAATTTCACCTCATTACCCTGTGCTGAGTGGTGTCTTTAACGCGACATGCACGGTGGCCACAGCTACTGCTTACATTTGTTCCATAAAGACCGCCATCACTGGAGACGTCAAAACCTTTGCCTTGTTTGAGTCTGAAAATGATAGAGTAAAATACGAGGCTATAGGGAAATTTAAAATGAAATATGAAAAGGGGGAGCACAATGGTCAGGCGGAAAGGGAAAGGGGGCAAATTATAAACGGGGAACACGGAGAGAAAAATGGGGAAGGGGAAATAGTTAAGGACAGTGGAAATGCGTAAGGCGGAGGGGAAATTGGGCAAGAAGAGAAGGAACTGGAGAAACAAAAACTGAAATGGAAGAGATAAAAGTAAAATGGTCAGGCAGGAAGAGAATTGGGCAAGTAGAGAGGGAAATGGACAAACTTAGCAGGGAATGGCCAAATCGCCTCTTTTATTGGTCCTCCTAAAATCCCCCCTCCCCCCCTCTCTCTCCTCTCTCTCTCTCTCTCTCTCTCTCTCTCTCTCATCCTTCATTTTTATTATGTTGTCTCTCCTCATCTTATATTTTTTCCTTTATTATTTCGCGTCCTGCCATCTTCCCTCTTGCTTCGCTTCTTCGTATGCTCTTTCTCACCATCTCACTCTTGCTGTTATTCTCACCTTCATTTTCTTCCTCTTTCTCACCTGTTCTTTCTTCTTTTTGTATTCCTTTTACACGTTTATTTTTCGTCCTCACACTCTTTCCCCTCTTTTCTCTCACTACCTTACTTCTTCCTTTCCTTTCATATTTCAAATTTCCTCCTCCTTCATTCTCTCTTTTTCTCCCCTTTTCTTCCCTCCTCTCTCACTCACTCTCTTTTTCTCCCCCTTTCATTCTTCGCCTCCTCCTTTTCTCCCTCCTCCTCCTCCTTTCTTTCCTTCCCCTCTTGCTTTCTTCCTGTGCCTTCCTCATTTCCACCGTCTTCCATCCTCCCCCTTTTCTTATTTCCTTCGCTTTTCCCATTTCCTCATCGTCTTTTCCTTTCCTTTCTTCATTCCTTACCCCCATTCTGCCTTTTCCTTCCCTTCTTCCTTCTGCCTTACCCTTCATCCGTTTCCTTCACCCTTTCTTTCTCCCCCCGTCTCTCCTCACCCGCTCTTCTCGTCTCTCTCCTTTCCTTCCTTCCCCGTCCTCCATTCTTCCAACACATTTGCTTTCCCCAGTCTGTTTCTCCTCCATTGTCTTCCTCCTCCCTTCCCTTTCTTCCATTCCTTCACCAGTTTCTTCCTTCCTCCTCTCTCCGTTTCTTCCCCACCTCCATTTCTCCAACACCTTTCCTCTCTCTTGTCCACTCTGTCCCATTCCCCCTCCTTTCTCACCTGTCACTCTCCCCTACCCCCATTTACCTCCCTACCTTCTTTCTTCCTGTCTCCTTCTTGTCTCCTTGCCTCCCTCCTGCCTACCCTCCCTGCCTCGTCCCCCTACCTACCTCGCCAACAGGTGTCTGGCTATGTGACACGTAGACGGCTGAGTGAGCTTTGCTAATTAACCACCTGCCTCACCTGCCTCGCCTTACCACACCTGTCCCACCACGCCACACCTATCACCACACCTATCGAACCATACCACACCACACCACACCACCTCACACCTGTCTTACCACACCATACCCCTTTTCTCAAATAACTTGCCACACCATACAACACCATCTTTACCACAACTGCCTCACAGCATCACCACAACTCTCACCACACCTTCACCACACACTTGACTCGTTCCATCCTCACCACACCTACTTAATCATACTTACCTCATTACATGTCCTTCACAGCAACCTACCTCATCACACCTGCCTCATTTATCTTCCCAGTTGTACCTGCACACACGTGCCTAACCTCACATACCTGCCTCTTATGATCCACGAACCTGCCTTACCTCCAGCTCTTCTCATTAACCACTAACCACATACCTACCTAACCCTGCGTCTGCGTGAGTTCACCTGCTTCTGCTGCATCACACCTCTGCCTTACTACACCCTGCCTCGCCATAACTTCAGCCAGTCATTTCACCACACACCGACCTAACCGCATAACCACTTCACCACATCTTAAGCTAATCACCTTCACCATACAAATGTTGTACGCTACCACACACTCTAGCCACAGTTTCTTACGTTAATTATCCTCACCACGCACCTGCCTTATTACATAACCACCTCTTCACACCTGCCTCGCCACACTGTGCCCACCTAATCAGCCTTACACCTGTATAATACACCTGTCACTACACAGCTTCCTCTTCCTTTGTCTCACCTACTAACTCCTCCCTCTAACTACTTCTCTTCCGTCCTGTTTCTTTGTCTCAGCTTTATCATTCTCTCTCCTTCCCCGCTTCCCTTCTCATCTCCTTCCCCTTCCTTTACTCATTACCCTCAGTTCTCTTCCCTCCTCCCCCTCCCCTTCCTTTCTACCCTTTCCCTTTTTTCCCTTCCCCTCCTCGTTTCTTTCTCACCTTCCACCTTTCCTTCTTCCTCACCCCCATCCTCCCATTCCCTCCCTCCTTCCTACTTCCCTATCTTTTTCCCCCTTCCTCTCCTCTCTTTCTTCTTTCCTTCCTTCCCCCTTTCTCCATTTCCTTTCACTATACTTCCATCCGCACACCTTCATACTCTCCTCTCACACTCCACCATCAACACACACTTTTCTCACCACACGCCATCACCACACCATCTCCACGCACATCACAGTCTCCACTCACCATCACCTCAGAACACATCCTCATCACACACCATCACCTCAGAACACATCCTCACCACACTCTATCACCACACCACCATCACCACACCACAGTCACCATACACCTACCTCACCACACATTTCCACACCTCTCCCGCTCCACCACGCCTGTCTCATCACTCTCCCTTCTCATCACACACCTGACTCTTTGCATACACGCAACTGCCTCACCACTTACCGCCCCCTCAAACACTTGCTTTCCCTTTTTACGCCTCCACACGCACACGTTTTTTCCTTACTCTGACCTTAACCACACACGCACACACTCAGACATAAAAACGACACACACACACACACGCACACACACACACACACACACACACACACACACACACACACACACACACACACACACACACACACACACACACACACACACACACACACACACACACACACACACACACACACACACACACACAACGCCAGATCGATGCCCTCTAGGGAGAGAGAACAGTTAGGGACATGAATTTCGCTAAAAACAGTCTGAAATCTAAAATACCGGTACCACACGACCCACCGACATATCATAAAACACCCACACTAATAACATAACATACCTGCTTCACTACACACCTGCTTCACTACACATACCTGCCTCACTACACATACCTGCCTCACCACGCATCTGCCTCACCACGCATCTACCTCACGTCCTATCTCTACACTTCCCTGCCTTACAACACATCTCACTTGTCCCACCACACATAGCTCTGCCTCATCACACACCTCTCTCACCACACACCACCACACCTATCCCTTGCCAGACCACACCTGCATCCCTCACTACACACTCCAACGCACTTTCTGTCCTCATCACACACTACCACACCTTCGCTTGACCACATACCTGTCTAACTGCATTTTTTCCCCTACCACCACACACTCACCTGCCACACCCCACACACCTGCCTCTCCACACCTGACGTCTCCCTAATTAAGTAGTGTCCCGAGTGCCTGTTTAAGGGAGAAAGAATCCGTTCCATTTGAGCTCCCCTCTCTCTCTCTCTCTCTCAGTATTTCCCCTTTCACTCCCATTTTTCCTCCTTACTCCGTAATTCCTCTCCTTCCTCCACTGTCACTTTCTTCTTTCTTCTCCTCCGAGGCATTACTTCCTGTATATTTGTCATCTTTCCTTTTTCTCCTCTCTCCCATTTCTCCCTTTTTCCTCGCTTCTCCCTGATTGCTTTCCTTCCTCCACCGTCACTTTTCTTACTAATTTCCAGTTCTTCTATTCTCTCTCTCTCTCTATCATGTTCCTGTTTTACGTCCGCCATGGAGGTTATGTTTCTGCCGGAGTTGGTTTGTTTGTCAGTTTGTCTGTTAGCAGGATTACTCTAAAAGTTATGAACGGATTTTTTTTTTTTTTTTTTTTTTTTTTTTTTTTTTTTGAGGGGTCGGGTATGGCCCAAGGAACAGTTCGTTAGATTTTGGTGGTGATCTGGATCATCATCCGGATCCAGGAAATGAAATTTTGTGGAAGGGTGGGCCATGGGCCAAGAAAGAGTTTACTAAATTTTGGGGCGGATCAGGATCTTGCAATGGCATTGGCGAAGGTATGCGCTTCCGGAGTGCATTCTAGTCTTTTTCCTGTCTCTATTATTTTCTCCCCATCCAGGTCCACTTTCCATTTCTTTATGCTATTCTGTATTTCTTTTTTTTCCACCTTAGACCTTCAATGCATCCTCTTTTTTTTTTTTTTTTTTTTTTTTTTTTTTTAACCTCTGCCAACGTAGTTGGAGGAGGTTATGTATTCACCTGTATTTGTTTGTCTGTCTGTTCTCTATTTTTTCCTTTTTTTTCCCTTTTCTTCTCTTTACAATTTCTTGTCATACCTTTTTTCCTTTCCCGATCATTTTGCTTTCGTTTTCTTCCTTTTCTTCACCTCCTTCTTGTCATCTTTTCTTATCTTCTCTTTTGCTCCTCGTGCCCATTCTTCTCTCTTCAGCCCTCCGATCCATCTTGCTCTGTGACGTCCTTCACTGTGATATTCACCCCATCTTTACTCCGTTTTATATCTCCATTCATCTTTATTTACCACGCCCTCTGCCACTCCATCCTTCCCTCTCTCAGTCCTTCTCCCCAGTTCCTCTCTCTCTCTCTCTCTCTCTCTCATTGTAAGGTAAAGTCGAAAATCTGTCACCACTATGTAACCATGAAAGCGTTTTATTCTTCATTAATGTCCTTCTTGCTTTTTCCTTCTTTTTTTTTTTTTTTCAGGAGGGTTTTGAGGGTGAAATAGTTTTCTTGCTCCGCTCTCGTTATCTCGGACTCATAGAAAAGATACCATAGTCGCAGTGTAGTCCGTATCAAACGAGCTTGAACCTTGCTTGTGTCGCAGTCTTATACTCAGTGTCTTTCCTCAACCTGCCTCCCCCTTCCTTCTTCTTCTTGCCCTTATACCCATGCCTTACCTTGCTTCCCCCTTTCTCCCCCTTGCCCTTATACTCACCCTACATCATTTTCTTCTGCCACGTCTCCTTATTACACACTACCTTATCCTTCCCTCCTTCTTGTCTCCCTGCCTCATTCACGGAACCCTTTGCCGAGTATCCTTGCTTCGCCCTGCCTTCTGGTCCCTGCTTCCTTGAGAGATCCCCTACATTCGAATCGCTGCCTCACCCTGCCTGTCCCTGCGTCACCACCCTGCTGTATCCTGCCGACCGTCCTTGCGCCTGTGTCAAAATTGCCATTCGGCCCTGCACCTGCCTCATTCTTCCAGTAGCTGCCTTATGCTGCCTCACCCTGCCTGTAGCTGCCTTACTCTGTCTCCCCCTGCCTCACCCTGCTATGTGGCCATCCGTCCGTGCTTCTGCCGCCATAAAGTGAGAAGTGTGGTCGTGTTATTGTGTCCTGGGTGTGGCTCTTCTCTCTCTCCTTGGCTCCCTCCCTCCCTCTCTTCCTCACTCTTCGTCTCTCTCCCTCCCTTCCTTCCCTCCTTGTGGCTCCCCTTCCCATCCCTGACCCTTCGCCCTCCCTCAATCCCTCCCTCTGTCTTCACACTGCCGGGATGTGGCACCCCCCCCTCTCTCTCTCTCTCTCCCCACTTTGTTCCTCTCCTTTAGTCCGAGTGTCTGTTGGCTCCCTTTATCTCCATATGTTTACTATTTTCTCCCTTTGGCTTTCTCGTGTTGTAATTCTTGTTCCTCCCTTTGCATCTCCATTTATTGTTTCCTTTCCTCCCTTTAGCGATCCTTGTGTTGTAATTCTTTGCTCCCTTTAGCTCTTCAAGTCTTTTATGTTGTTTTCCTGTTCCCTTTTACTTCCCTATATTTACCGGTTTACTGTTATTCTTTCTGTGTTCCCTTTACCATCATCATCCCCATTTATCTTATTTCTTTTTCCCTCCCTTTTCACCCTTTATCCTCACGTCGTGGTTCACCCCCATTCTCCACTTTTTCTTAACCCTCTTAATGGCTCCCTTTAGGGCTCTTACGGGTCCCTTATGAGCCCCCTTATAGCCCCTTTGGTTAATCCCGTACTCTCGCTTCCTTATTCCCTTTAGGTTTATCGTGGCTGCCTAGAGATTCAGTTTGGTTAGTAGATTCGCTTCGGCTGCTCCCTTTAGGTCTGTTATGCTCCCTTTAGGTGTGTTTTGCTCCCTTTAGGCCTGTTATGCTCCCTTTAGGTATGTTATGTTCCCTTTAGGTCTTTTATAGCTCGCCTTAGGTCTTATAGCCCTATCTTCCTGCCATTTGTATTGCTTTAAGTATCTTCCCTTTAGGTCTCGTCTTGCTCTTTATAGATGTTTTAGTAATCCCTTTTGGTGTTGTTTCGTTTAGGCCTCTCTAGCCCTCTGTAGGTCATTTAATTGCCTTTAGGTCTTACAGCTCCCTTTAGGTGTGCTATAGCTCCCTTTAAGTGTTTTTAGCTCCATTTAGCAGTGTTATTGCTCCCTTTAGGTGTGTCATAGCTCCTTTTACGTGTGTTATAGCTCCCTTTAGTTGTGTTATAGCTCTCATGACATGGTATAGCTCCCTTTAGGTCTCTTAGAGCTCCCTTTTGGACTCATAGCTCCCTTTAGGTTTTTGTGGATCCCTTTAGCTGTCTTATAGCTCCCTTCAGGTGACTTATTCATCCTCAGCTGTCGATGCTCCCTATAGGTATCAGTACTCCCTTTTGGTCTATAGTTCCTTTAAGTCTTTTGCTTCCTTTAGGTCTTATGCTCCTTTTTGTCCCACAGTGCTCTCTTTAGCCCCTTTTTAGGCCTCTTTCTCCCTTACGGTCCTGCGTCTCCCTTATTGTTCCCTTTAGGCTTCATATCTCTCCCTCTAGCACTCTTTCGGTAACTCCCTTTAGGTGTGTTTTAGCTCCCTGTAGTATCCCTGTTTCAGCCCCATAACCCTGGTAATTGAAGGGAGGATGGGGAGTGATGGGATGGGAGGGAGGGAGAGAGAGAGGGAGGGAAGGGAGGGAGAAAGGGAGGGGAGGGGAAAGGGAGGCTAGGAGAGAAGAATGTAGAGTAGGAAAGATGGAGTGATGGGAGGGAGGGAGGTTGGGATGGAGGGAGGGAGGAATGAAGGGAAAGACTAGGGAGTGAATAGTTACCAGTGGAAGGGAGGAAGTGATGGAAAAGGTGGAAGGGATTGAGAGTGGGAGTAGGTAGTGGTGGGAGGGGAGGGGAGGAGGAATGGGGAGTGACGGGAGGGGAGGGGAGAAAGCAGGGATTATAGGGAGGGGAGGGTGGAAAAGAAAAGGAAATAAGGGGAAGGAGCAGAAGGAGAGAGAAAGGAAGGGGGGGAGAGTGTTAGTGGAAAGGGGATATTACAAAATGCTGGGAGAGAGAGAGAGAGAGAGAGAGAGAGAGAGGTAAGGTTGTTGATGGGGAGACAAGAGGGAAGCTGTAGGGAGGGTAGAGGTCGTGGGGAGAACAGTAGGTAGGCCAGGTGGAAAAGTCCCTGGGGAGAGATGAGGGGAGAGAAGGAGGGGGTTGGGAGGGGAGGGGAGGGGAGGGGGAAAGTCAGGTAGGGGAGAGGAGGGTAGGCAGGGCGGCAAGGGATACAGAGAAGTAAAGAATGGGGAGCTTTGGAGAGAAAAGAGAAAAGGATGAATGGAGAAAGAAGGGAAGTAGAAAGGTGGGAGAAGAGAGGAGAGAAGAGAAGAGGAGGGGAGGGGAAGAGAAATTTGTGAAGTGGAAAAAGAAGTGAGAAATAGAAATGAGAGATGGAAGGAGAAACAAAGAAGTGGGGGGAAGAGGAAAGAGGAAGAATGAGAAAGAGATGGGAAGGTAAGGGGAAAGATAGAGAAGAGGAAGATGAAATTTAGAGATAAGAGAACAGGAAAAGAAATAGGAACGATACAGAGGAAGACGAAATTGGGGAAACGATAGGAGGCAAGAGGAAGAAGTAACTAGCAGATGAAGATGTAAAGTGAAAATGGTAAGATAAAGGAAATAAATGGGAACTGGGAAGACGGTGAAGGAGACTGAAATGGGTGAGCTAGTGAAAGTGTGTGCATATGGAAAGAAGAATGGCAGGGAGGAGTGTGAAGAGTCGGATGTTATGAGGGAAAACCCGTAAAATAGAATATGTATGGAGAGAGTCGGGAGGGAGGGGGAAAGGGGAGTGGCGTAAAGAATAGTCCCTTTAGCGGTGAGGAGAGAAGGGAGGGAGGGAGGGGAGGGACGGTGAATGGAGGGGAGGGTGAATGGGGGGAGGGGATGTATGGAGTTGATAGAGAAGGGAGAGACTGTAGTTTTATTATTTCCTTTTTACTTTGATCCACCTCTGGGACACACAACAAGGTCACATATAATCAACTGCTTGTCCTTACTTCGCTTAGGGCTTTCCACGGCGTAGTTAAAATCGTCCGACGTTAGCTGGAGTAAGGCAGATACTTAAGAGGAGAGAAAACATAAGAATAACTGGCTGGTTTCAGGATTATTCACAAGATTTGACGAAGGCCTTTGAGTACTGAGTGTGCGCGGGATCGAGAGGGAAGGAACTTAGGCAAAAGCTTCGCCAACTCCGAGGTGCTGTCTGCTTAACACCTTCAGTCAGATGACGTACTTTTTTTTATGACAGTATATTTTTGCTCACTCCTGACGATTGTATTTAGCTTTAGCAGAGAGCATTCATACTGGCAGGGTCATACATAACTCTCATTGATCCCTCCACTAATAAACTGCGTAAGATCTTCTGGTGCCGCGAAGAATAATATGAAAAATGACGTCCTTCGGTTGAAGGAGTTAATGTGTGTGTTTGCTGGAGGTGGGGTTTAAGATGATGTTTCGCCTTCCGGGCCAGAAGCACTCCAAATGTGAAGTCGACTCAAGAGTTTGGGGGTAAGTTGAGGACTTGACTTGCCCTGAGGAACAGCAACAGTTGGTGTCAAGGGCCGCTGAGGCGCTGAGGGAGAGTCGTGTGGCAGCTTAACCCTCTTATGGCCGGAACAACTCTGGTAATCTATTCCAGTTAACGCCAGACAATTTTATGCAGCTTAGAGAGTTACAGGAGCTGCTGGGTGTTAATATATTAAAGGGAAGGCTGGTGAAATGCATGGATGGGAGTGATGTAGCTGAGTGTAATGTGGATATGAACCACACTAGGGCCTTCGATGTTCTCATGTAGCGTCGGTGGTAGCGGGTGCCCTGATGGATGGGACTCTAATGGGGTACACCAAGGATCGTATTCTGATTGGATTTTGAGATACTGTAACACATCCTTCTGTGCGACTTATTCTCCACATCATATTTCAGTAACCTCTTATACATGATGCAAACTATTCCTATGTTAAAGTGATATAAACGACACAGAAGGGAATGCTCTTGTATGATATGCAAGCTAAATCGCTAAGGAAGAGGGTGCAACGAAGCCTCCATTGCCAGCTAATGTGCTATAATTATCTCCGCCAAGGAGGTTATGTTTTTGCCGGCGTTTATTTGTTTGCTTGTTTGTTCGTTTGTTTTTGTCTGTTAGCACCTTTATTGAAAAAGTTGTGAACGGATTTTGATGAAATTTTGTGGAAGGGTGGGCCATGGGCCAAGGAAGAAATAAAATTTGAGGATGGATCCGGATCCCGATCCGGAGTATCCCGCACAATATCTCCAAAAATTCCTAATGAATTACAATGAAATTTTGTGGAAAGATGGGCCATGGACCAAGAAAGAATTTATTAAATTTTGGGGCGGATCCGGATCCTTTTTATTAGCAATGGCATTGACGGAGGTATGCGCTCTATGAGTACTTTCTAGTTACTGTAGCGTAGTGGACTGGGTAGGAATCGTCTTTTGTGGCCGCCGACGCTGATGATAACATTTATGCTGTAAGGACGCAGGGGGAGGTCAGGCCGGTATTGACTTTTAATGCTGATGCTGAACCTGTCTGAGAGAACCTGAATGGGGTCACGCCCGGGGGGAATACTGTTTTTTACAGGACAAGTTTTCATCTTAATGGACTCACTCTTCTTGGTTGTTTTCTTGTGACGCAGTATTGATGGTTTGCTTTCATTGAATCGGAACTGAGCCATTTCCACCACTTGAATGCTAAGTTGTGGTTGCATGAAATTCGATAGGTCTTAGTTATGAGGTAGCAGTGAGTCTTCTTTGTCACTATTACTAGTGAAACTGACCACACGTGGCTATTAGCTTAGCTGAAAGGAGTTAGGGATTTTTGTCGGGTTGGAGCAAATGCACAATTCATGCCTCAGAAATGTTCTAAGGAAAAAGTATTTTTTCTTATGTATATAATATATAAAGCTCTGGAAGGAGAGCGACTTGACAGCCCGTTCACTAAGGCCCAACAGTCATTCAGCACGTCTCACACTTTCACATATCACCATCTGGGCACTGATATTCACGATTCGTATTGAATATAATGCTAGGGCTGCCTCTTTCCGGACAGGTGTGGTGGATTTAGTTGAATTGTACTACAAATCTGTGGATGCTGTGGAAGATCAGTAAAGTCTGTTTTCAACGGTATTATGATCATCTGATTGTTTCCTGCCCAAGTATAGGATCAAACTCGCACACATCCTCTTGTACAACACAACCTCTAGAAATGTTCACTCCTTCGGTGGGTGATACTGCCCAGTGTCAATAGACCTGTAATGGAGTCATGGTGCGGTCCGATCCAGCCACTGTTGGAGGGAGCTGGAATGGAGCCATGATCGTTTTAATGTTACAACTACCTCGCGTCCCTAACTTATATTTCGAACAGTCTCCAGTCCTCACCCCTTGCTTCCCTACACTTCCCACGCTTCCCTGTCCGTCTTCAATTTTTTCCCTACACTTCCTCTACACTTTACCTACTTTTCCTTACACTTTCCCTACATTACCTTACACTTTCCCTACATTTCCTTACACTTCCCCTCCATTTCCTTACACTTTGCTTACACTATCCTTACATTTTCCCTACACTTTCACAACATATCCCCTACCCTTCTCCCGCACTTCCCCTGCACTTTCCCCTGTACATTTCCCACACATCCATTTTACTTCCCCATCTCCAGCGCTGACCGACCTTCATTTCCCGACACTTTCCAAAACCTTTCAGTAGTTCTTATTCCGGCTTGGATACGATGGGTGCTGCAGTAGTTTTACCTTTTCTTTTATGCATGAAGAAGGAACCCATGAGATTGTTCCCGCCTAGAAAAAATAATATCAACTGACGTCCCTTGAGAGTAGCCATTACGTAGGCACAGTTTATGTATTTTAGAAGCAACCCTAAGACTCCTATGACCCACCCTAAGCTGAATAAAATCGTCTGGCGTTAGTTGGGGTAAAATATTAAGATTTCTCCCGACTCTAAGATGGTTAATGATATCTTTATTAATATTCTCAGTCCCTTGTAACTCCCTTTTCGCTGAATAAAGTGTCTGGCGTTAGATGGAATGAAATACTACAGTTGGACAGACCGCGAGAGGGTTAAAAAGGAAGATACTGGCATTGTTACTGGCAATATTGGACAGACGTACAAACGCAAGCGAAATAAAAACAGAGTACAACTTTTATGATAGGGTGCGGCGTACAGGTTTAGGAGTGGTGGGGAGTGTGTGTGTGTGTGTGTGTGTGTGTGTGTGTGTGTGTGTGTGTGTGTGTGTCTGAGAGAGAGAAAGGGGAGGGAGTTGACGGTGTGGGGAGGAGATTGTGAGGGGGGGAAGGAGTGGTGAAAAGAGAGAGAGTTACAGGGTGTGTTGGGAATGGGAGCTTACATTTAGGAAGGAAAACAAAGCTGACGGGAGAGAGAGAGAGAGAGAGAGAGAGAGAGAGAGAGAGGGGGGGGGGAGTAGGAAACATTTGAGAGTAAGTTGGAGGCAGTAAGAACGAAACGGAGAGGTCGTGAATGGGGGAGAATGAGAATTGAACAGTGAGAGAGAGAGAGAGAGAGAGAGAGAGAGAGAGAGAGAGAGAGAGAGAGAAAGAGAGAGAGAGAGAGAGAAAGAGAGAGAGAGAGAGGTAGCTGGGAGGTATAATGGGGAAACAGTGAAGGGTTAGAATGAGGGAGAGACGGGATGCAAGTGAGAGAGAGAATGGGAGTAGGGGAGTAGGAGAGGAGAGAGGGACTAGGAAACAGGGAAAATTCAGAGTGAGAGAAGTAGAGAGAGGGAGGGGAGAGGGAGAGAAAGGAGAGGGAGGGGTGAGGGAGAGAAAGAGAGAGGGGGGAGAAAGAGAATGAGAGAGAGAGGGGGGGGTTGAGAACGGCTGTGAACAAGAGGATAAAACTGGACTTAACGTTGGTCCTCCCCTGGTAAAGATCCCACAGCGCCCCCGAGAGAGAGAGAGAGAGAGAGAGAGAGAGAGAGAGAGAGAGAGAGAGAGAGAGAGTGAAAGAGAGAGAGAGAGAGAGAATGTTACGAAAGACGGAGGAAATAGAGGAAGGGATAAGAAGAGGAAGGGAGGAAAGGAGACATTGAGATGGGAAAGTTTGAGGAGGGAAGTTGAGAAAGAAAAGCTAAAAAGTATGAAGTGAGGGGAAGGGGGGAGAACGAAAAGAAACAGAGTGGAGGAGAGGAGGGAAGGTTAGCTGAGAGAGAGAGAGTAGACCAGAAGACCCTCTCCCTGGCCCTCCAAACCCTCCGGGGATAAGCCGTACAGTAAACCATGCCGAATTGCTTTGCAGGCCTAATATTTTTGTCGGAAAGTTTTTAGCATCTGTGAAAAGTACTAGTAATAAGAACTTTTTTATTCAACAGATCATGAATAATAACTTGCATACTTTATTTACTTTTTCATTATGTGTATTTAGAATAACATAGCCCGTCACCTGTGCTGTCTGTAAGTAAATAGTGACTGTCATTAGATTAACAAACGCTCAGTCCTTTATTATCCTTTACCAGGTGTACGGGTCCGTGGTTAGGTTAGTGTGGTACAGAGCATTTAACCCTGTGGAGGAAAGGTAGTCACGTATGTTATTCTCCTTTGCCACACAGTTTTACTCGGCTGAGGGAAACGCCTGCTCTTACACACTTCCATAATCTCAGTGTTTCCAGCCACCTCTTGGAAAATCGAACCAGTGCGTGTGCTGCACATATCCATGCCTCCGACTCGTGCATTGTGTGACTGAACTAGCATGTGGTCTTATCCCCTTCTCTACGATGATGATGATGATGTGTGTGTGTGTGTGTGTGTGTGTGTGTGTGTGTGTGTGTGTGTGTTTTGGAAGGTTTTAGATCTAACCTTCATTATCTCATTTACTTCCTAGCGTCTCCTCATAGCTGAATAAAATAATCTATACTCTGTTCATTTTAACAAGGCGTTCAGTTGCCGTTTCTCTGTCTTGACTGTTGAGCGTTAACGTGAAATTAACACAGGAATATGGTGCTAGTCACGAGGAAGTGCTTTGGAAAGGATGTAGAACCATATTTTTTTTTTCTGAGCTACATGATATTTGCTGGAAAGGGACGCAGTCTCTGCCAAGTTAATGTGAGCGAACTATAGATGGACGCAAGTAAAAGAAGATATCAGTGTGGCAAAGTTGTTAATGATTCTCGTCGGTTTAAAGAAGCTCCCTGACACCTTTTCGTAAGTGATTTGTTTATTACACCTTACTGTCCTCTTCTGTGTTACATAAATCGTTACGATATTGCCATACCCTGCAAAAATAAGGTACAAAGGGATATTAACCAGCCATATCCGAAAATAAATCGCTAAGGAAAAGGTGTTACGGAGCTTCTTTACCCGATGAGAATACGGGCTCAAGGCAATGAAGGAAGTAACTGATGGGGTGGTAATTGCAAGACACTGCACAGTACCACACGGTTGTTGCAAATCAATAGTGTGGTTCTGACAGGGTGATGGACTAGTTACTGATAGCTGGGAGAGAGAGAGAGAGAGAGAGAGTGAAGCAGAATAATCGATGAATAGGTGGATGCGGAATGCATGAATAAATGAATAAATTGATTATAGATTGATAGATTAATAAATAGACAGATGGAGTGGGTGAGACAGACAGAAGAATGGACCGAAGAGAGAGAGAGAGAGAGAGAGAGAGAGAGAGAGAGAGAGAGAGAGAGAGAGAGAGAGAGAGAGAGACTAAAAAAGAGGGTAAAAAACGATGGGCAGGGAGGGGAGAGAGGAAGGACAGAGGGATTTGGGAATAGGGAGGGAGAAGGGAAAGAGTGGAGGGAGAGGGGGAAGAAAGAAAGATGGGAAATATATGGAAGAAAAGAAGGAAGGAGGAAGAGAGGGTGAGACCCGGAGAGAAAAGTGAAAGAAGGAGGAGAATGATAAAAGTAGTGAAAATAGAGAAGAGGAAGATGGTGACGACGACTACAATAATGATGATGATGATGATGATGATGAAAAGAGATAATCAGAGAAATAATGAGGACGAGAAGAAGAGGGAAGAGAATGAGAGAAGAGAAAGAACGGAGAATGAGGAAAAAATGCTTTGAAGAGGGGAAAAAGAAGTTAGATGATAGGGGAGGAGAGGGGGAGAAATGTTAAAGAGAAAGAGGAAAACGGTGAAAAGAGAGAAAAGAAAGAGGAGGAGGAAGAGAGAATGGTAAAAGAGGGAAGAAAAAAGCAGCGTAAAGAAGAAAGATATAATTATTTAAAGAAGAGCAAGAGATCATGTTAATGGAAGAAGAGGATAAGAACAAAGAGGATCTGGGAAGAAAACTATTACAAAACTGTGTGTGTGTGTGTGTGTGAGAGAGAGAGAGAGAGAGAGAGAGAGAGAGAGAGAGAGAGAGAGAGAGATCCACCCCTGAATACAAAAGAGAAAGTTATCGTGACTACCGCTTAATTAACTCCTATACTACGATTACTTTTTCGTTTCGTTCTAGCGGTCTTTTTAGGAAGACAGTGTAACAGAGGTTGGAAGAGACTTTTTTTTTTGCTACGGCTTACATTGATCCGTTCCGTACTGAAGTATATATATATATATATATATATATATATATATATATATATATATATATTTATATATATATAAATGTATATCTATCTATCTGTATCTATCTATCTATCTATATCTATCTATCTATCTATATACAGTATATATATATGTATTTATAAATGTATATCTATCTATCTATTTATATATATATGTACAGTATATATATACAGTATCTATCTGTCTATCTATCTATCTATCTATATATATATATATATATATATATATATATATATATATATATATATATATATATATATATATCGACTGAGGCCCATTTTATTTCATTCTTTCGCTACCAAACGATCTTATTCAGCTCTCGGATTGAAGCAGTTTGTTAAGACCATATGCAGCCCCTCCAGTTTGAAAGATATTTCCAGAGCTAAATACAATCGTCAAATGATAGCAAGAATTGAATTAAAAGAAAGACATCCCTCTGTACCAGTGGGACATACTTATTGTGTATATAATCATCTGAACATGGAAGGAAAAAAAGATGTCATCATACTGAAGGGGCTAGCTCTCTAAAAACCACATTAAAACAGAGAGAGAGAGAGAGTCCTCATTCCAAAAACATGTCAATTTTGATAAGGGGGCAGCACAATGCCCCATTTTCTATGCTGGGGCTCGAGGGGGTGGAAGATTCGTAGAAAACTGCAGTCCTACGGGAGGGCTTTAAAACAAGAGGATGGGGAGGGGATGAAGGGGAGGTGGAGGGGCAAGGGGAAGTGGGGAATAGATGGGTAGAAGAGGAGGGAGGGAGGGAGGGATAACACCTGCATGTGGATGAAGGGTGAGGAGGAAGGAGAGCTCTTTTCTCCCTTCTGCTACTATTCTCTACTCTTTTTTTCTGTATAATTCAGCCCTTCGTTACTCTTTTTCTACTTTAACTGCATCATTACGATGACGTTTTATATATATAGGAGAGTTTTTTTTTTTAACTGCAGGAGTTAGATACAGCCTTAATTAACACGTTTACTCTAAGGAGGCCTCCAGTGATAAATAATAAAATCTGACGTTAGCTACAAGAATATTAAAAAGGCATCCAAGAACTGAAGGAGAATAACTATACACTTCTCAAACTCTGCTTTTTCTAACTCTGCATTGACTATGCCGGCTATCACTGCTGTGCTTTCGGTGCTGCTCTGCCATATCCTAGATAAACTCTCACCTAAATGCACTCCGCTTAGACAGACTCCATTACTCTTCTTCCCTTCATCCCTACCTGTCTCCTTTCCATTCCCCTCATCCTTACGTGTCTCCTCTCTTTTCCCCAGCATGCCACTTGTGTCTGTCATGCTGCCTCACCCTCTCGGCCATGCTCCATCCCTGCTTTCGCCTGATTATCGTCCTTGGCCTTATTTTCTCTTGAGTCTCTGTTTTCCTATCCTCCCTTCCTCTCTCATTCCTCCCCCTTCTTCACTAAATTGTTTGCCCCTCTCCTCCTTTCCTCCACTTGTCTCCACCACTCACCACTCTCTCTCCCTCCCCCACCCTCATTTCCTTCCCTCCACCATACCTGTCCCTGTCCCTCCTCCCTCCCTGCTCTATCCATTACATCTTTCCTGCCTCCTTTGTTACTCTTGTTGCACCACCTCCTCCATACTATTCCCCCACTTCCCTCTCTAATCAGTCGCTGTCATCTTCCTCCTGTTTCCTTCTCCCCATTATCCTCCTTCCCCCCATCCCCTACTTCACCCCCACATTTATCTACTTCAGCCTCCATCATTCACTTAATCCCTCTCTTATCCATCTCCACCTCCACCCTTCCTTCCTCTTCCTACCCCCCTTCTCCCCCTCCCTTCCTCCCCTTCCCCCTCTCCCTCCTTCCTCTACCTACCTCCCTTCTCCCTCCCCCTCCCCCTCCACCCCCAGCCTGTGTGGATCGGCTCACGTCTCAATCTCAATTTATTTGTATTAGAGGACCTTGACTGCCCTTCCCCCCCCCTCCCTTTCTATTTTTTTTTTTCATTCCCTCCCTTCAGTTTTTTCTTCACCTTCCCTTGTTTCTGTTCCTTTTTTTCATTCCTTCATTTTTTTCCCTTTATTTATTTTCCTCTTTCCTCGCACATCAATTATCATTTATCTTTTCCCCTCAATTTTTCCTCCACCTTTTCTCTCACTTTCTTTCTTTTTCTCTACCTATTTCCATCCCCACCACATCTCTCCCTCGCTCCTTCTTTCCCCACTAATTTAGCTTCACTCCCTTCCTCCATCTCACCTCCCTAATTCTCTCCCTTCCTCCTTCCCTCCTCTCTAATTCTTTCTCTCCGCCTTTCATCGTTCCTTCTTTCTGTTCCTCCCCAGCACCCGTGACCCCATTCGCTCCTTTCCTTTCCTTTCGCCCCTTCCTCTCGTCCCCTCCTGTCCTTAATTTTTTCCTTCATCCCTCTTTTCCTCCTTTCCTACTTGTTGTCCCTCTCCTTTATGCCCTCATTGTTCTCTCCCCTTCTTGCTCCCTCTCTCCCTCTCTCTCTCTCTCTCTTTCTCTCTCTCTCTCTCTCTCTCTCTCTCTCTCTCTCTCATGATTAACGATAATATGGCCCTTATATTTACATGCAGGCATATATGAAGCAATACCGGTAGAGGAATTTCGTCCGTGTGGTATGCATAGAAATGGGCGTTTTTACCTTGCGCCCCGCCTCCACCAGCATCACCATCACTCTCTCCAGCGTTACTGCCCTCTCTCCCTCACCATCACCGTCATTTTCACCAGTATTACATTTTCTGTCGTCATCATCATCATCATCATCATCATCATCATCATCATCATCATCCATCAAAGCCTTTGCTTCACCATCACACTCGGAAATATCGTTGCCCACATCCTCACCATCACTATCATCTTCATTATCACTCACACAAAATTACTACCCTCGCCCTCATCATCGCAACCACTTTCACCATTACCATCAGCATTATTTTTATTACTTTCTCATCATCATCATCCTACTTCACCTCTGCCACATTTCCTTACCAGTCATCATCATCATCATCACTTTTTGCCGTCTCTGCTACCTTTCCTTCCCACCGTCTTCATCTGTCTCACCTCACCACCCACTAACACCACCAACCTCTCAAATCCAGTACCACCAGCACCACTATCAACAGCACTGTAGTCCACATCATCACCCCCACCATCACCACTCACCATCACTGTTTCCTCATCCCTTTAGCCACCCGTCACCATCAGCACCATCACCACCACCATCTCCACCAATTCTGCGCAGTGACTCTTCCAGCTGTCGTTGGTAAATGAACATAACAGCATTGAAAAAAAAAAATGTGTGTGTGTGTGTGTGTGTGTGTGTGTGTGTGTGTGTGTGTGTGTGTGTGTGTGTGTGTGTGTGTGGATATGTAAACTTCCGTGCGCACGTCCGCGTCCACAAACATCGCTAACAGGAGGTCGTTTGTATGTATATGATGGAGTGTTGTGTGTCGGGACGTAGGTGGCACTATGTTCCTGATGGATATATTATGCTAAACGGGGTTCTCTCTCTCTCTCTCTCTCTCTCTCTCTCTCTCTCTCTCTCTCTCTCTCTCTCTCTCTCTCTCTCTCTCTCGTTACTTTTGTTTTTCTTTTACTCGTACGTTTACCATCCTCATCTAGTTTTCATCATTCATTTTCATTCACTCCCTTTTTCCTCCTTTCCCTTCTCCCTTCCCTCCTTCTACTCTTGCCACCAGTTTCTCCGTCTCCTTCCCCTTCCTCTTTCCTCTTTCCTCTCCTCATTTTCATCTCAGCTTCTTTCTCTTCTCCCTCTCTTCTCTACCGTTCCCACTTTTTCCCATCTTCCTGGACATAGCGTGGGTATTTGCAGAATGTGTGTGTGTGTGTGTGTGTGTGTGTGTGTGTGTGTGTGTGTGAGAGAGAGAGAGAGAGAGAGAGAGAGAGAGAGAGAGAGAGAGAGAGAAGAGGAAGAGGAAGACTGGAAGTGTCAGAAAAAATAGTAGAGAGAGGGAGATGGGGAAGGGACGTTGGGGGAGGGCGGGGGTGTGGGGAGAGGAGAGGGGAAGGGTAGGTCTAATTAGCTTTGTGATTTTACCTAATTTTCCCCTCATTATCACCTCACATTCAGGCCCTCATTTTACCAGGTTCGGCCCATTAACTCTTTCACTGACTTCATTTTCACGGATTTCATTTTCCTCTCCATATCCTATTATTTTGTCCTATTTTCCTGTCTGTACCTTTTTCAGTGACTTCACATACCATTGCTTTCATTACCAAAGACTTCATTTTCCTCGCAATATCTTTTTCATCGACTTCTTTCAGTTTTCCTGTTTTATTAATTTTTACTGACGTTTTCTTTTCGTATTAGTATCATTTTCACCTACCTCATTTCATCAATATTTTCATTTTCACTGCAGTCATTTTCTTAGGACTATAATTTCCAGACTTCAGTACATTTTCCAAGAGATGTCATTATCACTGGCTTCATTTTCCTTGTAGTTTTTCTTCACTGACATCATTTTATCTGTTATTTTAGTGACTTTTATATTTTTTTTTTCACACCGCTCATTTTTCTTGCTTTTATATTTGCCTGGGTAAATTTCCAGTGCATTTTCATTGGTCATTTTCAGTTACCCAGTCAGTTCATTTGTCACACTCACTCATGTTCGTCTTCTTTTCATTTTGTCTTTATTTTTACGCTTTTCTGCCTCACTTTCTTTGTCTCACTTTCTCTGTTTGATGCGTAGTTTTGCATTTTCTCAATTACGATCCTGTACTCCAACCTATCTCGTCCCTCACCCACCTAGCCAAGTGTGAAAGTGACTCTCTCTCTCTCTCTCTCTCTCTCTCTCTCTCATTATGGCGGCGGATAATGGAACTAATCAGTCCTGTCTCTCCCTTTTTGTCCCACCATTTCTCCGCCATCCTCCGTCAGCCTACCTGCCTACCCTACCCTCTAATCTGCCTGCCTACCCACCTACCTACCTACTTATCGTTCTGCCTACCTACTGTATCTATACCTTTTCTCCCTTCTCACAACCTACCCTCCTACCTGCCTTCCTTTTCATATACTTACCTACCCACGTCATCTTGCCTACCAGCTCTCAGATCCACTCACTTTCCTGCTAATCTCCTGACTAAGAACCTAATTACTTTTGTGCTGACCTACGCACTTCTTACGACATGCGCCTTGTACCTGCTTACCTACCTTCCTTCCTTCCTTCCTTCCATCCTTCCTTCCATCCATCCTTCCTTCCTTCCTTCTTTTTTCCTTCCTTCCTTCCTACATGCTTACCTATGTACTTATCTACCTACCTGCCTGCCTGCCTGCCTGCGTATCTACCTACCTACCTAGATACTTACCGGTACGTTTTAATCTGCCTACTAACCACGTACTTTCCTTTGAACCTTCCTACATATGTATATAGCCTACGTACCCAAAAACCTATCTCCTTTCAGAAATACGTGACTAATCTGATAGAAGATTAAGCTTGGAAGAGATTGAACACGCGGAGAGAGAGAGAGAGAGAGAGAGAGAGAGAGAGAGAGAGAGTTCAATACACAGACACAAAGGGTAGCTTACTCATACTCTCTCTCTCTCTCTCTCTCTCTCTCTCTCTAAATCCATCCTAGACCAGAACTCGCTCGCCTAAACAGTCGCACTCTGCTTTCTACACACTTCACCCTAGCTCACCCAGTGCAGATTGCCAGTACAGCAGACATCAGGCGTTTCTGCTTTCTGCTTGACGTCTAGGTTAATGTTCTGTCCTCTCGTCGCGTGTTCAGTGTTCAAAGGGTATTTTACGCAAGATCAAATCGAACACTTATTCCTTAATAAATGACGATGTATTGCATGTTTTATTTATTGCCTCTTCCATCATCATCATCATCATCATCATCATCATCATCATCATCTCATCCCTGCATCTTTTTTCCCCCACTCGCTGAGATTCTGTCGTGTAGTGATTTTATTCAGGAAATGGCAGACGATATTTTTCCTGCGACCACCAGTATACTTTATTCCTCTGTGGAGCACGCCAGCCGTTTTTTTTTTTTTCTCTCTTTTTTCGAGTGACCAGTTTCGTGACCTGAGGGAATGTTCGTGTTTTCATTTCTGTGCGAGAGATGTAATGCCTGGGCTAGTGGTTGAAGCGGGTGATTCAGATTCATAAGGACGCGGGTTCAGGTCAAGGCTGTTGCATGGATGAGGCTTTGAATTTCCCTAAAACAGTTGTCCGTAGTGTTCCTTATGGGTAGCTGTCACACACACACACACACACACACACACACACACACACACACACACACACACACACACACACACACACACACACACACACACACACACACACACACACACACACACACACACACACACACAGATAGTCATTCCATCACATCAATCCTTAGTTGGGCTTAGGCTTATCACATCCGGCTTAGGATGAACGATAGATGCTCCAGCCCAAGTGGTGATATGTGAAAGTTATTTTGGAGGTAGGAGGGAGAGGGTAGCTTTCTTTTAATGCGTGGTATGAGGTGGTAAATTTTAGTGAAGCACGTCAGAGGAAAAAGGAAATGACGGCACTTCAAATTCTGAGATATATTTAAGAAGAAAGAGGTAATGAGTAGAATAAACTGAGAATTTTAGATAATGCTGTTTTAGAGAGAGAGAGAGAGAGAGAGAGAGAGAGAGAGAGAGAGAGAGAGAGAGAGAAACTGAATCGAAGTTAAAAGAAGGGGCATTTTATCATATCTTTTTCTGAAATTCAAAAGACAGAGGTTTTATTTCCTCTGGGATTCGGGTGTTACTGTTAAGGTGTCAAGTACAGGGGTGGCCGTGTTTGCAGCAGCCGTCAGAGAGAGAGAGAGAGAGGGAGAGGGAGAGAAAGAGAGAGATGAATCGAAATTATGAGAGTATTTTATCACACCTTTCTGCGTCTGGGATCCGTATGTTACTATTCAGGTGTCATGTGCAGGAGGGCCAGATCGGTAGGTAGGGGAGAGGTAGGGCGTCAGGTGCACTAGGCTACCGTACTGCTGGACCTGACACCGTGAGAGGAAGCCTTCCAGGACCGTATTTGTCAAGGATCGTACCCAATTTGCAGGATGGTCAAGTCTACTCGTTTACCATTATTATCGTATTTATATCGATTTTTTTTTTTTTTTTTACATTTATTACACTCCATATTTTAGGTATGAAGTGCAGAGTGAGTGCAAACAAAAGAATAAAGAGTCAGTTAAATACAAAACCCGAAACTCAAAATAATTTGTGAATACTATATGGAACCTTTTCTGGACACCCCGCCGCTCTTGTTAGGTGGTCATTAATGGTCTCACCCGTATAAGATTTAGCTCCACTCGTAATATCGGTGGCAGGAGTGTTGGTAAGTGTGGCGGATGGTGGTAGGTGTACAGGGTGTTGGTAGGCTTGGAGGGTGTTCGTAGGTGTTTTTACTTAAAGAAAAAGACATGTAATTTTTGTCCTCTTGCCTGGTAGGGAAGATGTGGCAGTGATGGCATCATTTTAGTGGCTCTTCGCTGCACCCTCCTAAGTTTATCTTCGTTCTTTAATGAGAGTGGCGGCAGATGTGGAAGGGAGGGGTGGAGGTGGTTGGGGATGGTTGGAGGCAGATGTGGATAAATGACGACGGGTTTGGAGGAGTGGAGACAGGTGCAGAGAGGCTGTGGTAAGAATGTAGGTGTGGGAATTGTCGAAGGAGGGCGGGGACTGGTGGCGTGAGGTTGGGGAGGCTGGATGATGACAGGTGTGGCAGAGCGGGAGGGCAGCAGGTGCGGCAGAGCGGGAGGGCAGCAGGTGCGGCAGAGCGGGAGGGCAGCAGGTGCGGCAGAGCGGGAGGGCAGCAGGTGCGGCAGAGCGGGAGGGCAGCAGGTGTGGAAAGACCAGCAGCAGATGTGGATGACAGGTTACATGGGGCAAAGTGAACTGTTATGGGAGCGTGATGACAGGTGTGGCGAGGTTGTGACACTCGTGAAGGGAGTCCAACAGGTGTACAGAGACAGGTGTAGAACAGTGGTAATATGATGGGAGAAGTGGGCATAGGTGGGGAGGAGCGGTGTGCTTGTTGGATCAGGGCGGTTGTGAGTTGGAGCAGGGTGAGGCAGTGCAGGACAAGGCAAGGAATTGGGTGGGGTGGAGCGAAGCGGGGCGGGACGGGGTGGAGCGGGGTGGGGTGGAGCAGGGCGGGGTCACCAAGGACACAGCAACCCCCTCTCACTGGTGCACCTGCCTGATCTTCGCTCAAGCCCCTGCTGGGAGGGAGGCAGGTGGCGGGGGTGTGACGACATGCCACACACGTCTTCCAGAACCTTCAACCCTCACGACTCAATTCTTAACCTGTGCAGCCCGAGGACGTCTTATGTATTGCACGTATTTTTTTTTTTCTATTACCAGACCCTTTCGTTCAGTTCAGGAGATTTTTCGAAAGAGAAGTGTTACTCTCGTAGAAGGAGAAAAGAAGAAGAAAAAAGAAAAAATGAGTCTTAGTTGAGCACCCTCAATCTCACCCTGGGGAGAAGGGCAAAATGAAATTAAATGACGCCGTATTTCCTCTTAAGGACTCCGTATTTTGAGGCTGGCCATGGTACAGCTGATGTTTTCTGTGGATTGTGTGTGTGTGTGTGTGTGTGTGTGTGTGTGTGTGTGTGTGTGTGTGTGTGTGTGTGTGTGTAAACTGTTGGGAAGAAAATAAATATGAGATGTCTTAACAGAATTGTAACAAAGTGTGAGTGTCAGACTTTTGCCCGTATTCTCGTCGGCTAAGAAGACTATCTAACCTCAACCTTAACGATTTATTTTCCAAACTACCCATTAATATCCAGTTTGCTTCATCAATCCTTTTAATATCAACACAGATTACACGAATAGCACACAAGAATATGGTGACGGAACAGAATCACAAATAAACAAGTAAGGAAAAGGTGTTAGTAAGCTTCCTAACCACTCAAGAAGACCGCCCTTTGACTCTGTTTACTTGTGGCTGAATTTACTGCCTAAGAATGTTGTTTGTGTGGCTAGTTATCAAGCTTGTAGTCGCATTTCACTCTCATTGTCGTTGGTAATAAGCTGTCTCCCAGTTTGAAATGTCAGTACCGCAACCACAGTAGATTAAGTAACAGATGTGAGGTTACGGATGAGTTTAATTCATTTTTTCGCTAATTTACAACGCCTCTGTGTTCTGTTCGCCTCACTACTGTGTTTGGTGGTTGATAATACTTTACTACTGAGCAAGAGTAGAGTAAGAATAAAGCCGTTCTGGTAGTGATGAGGCTAATGGTGTGAGAGTTGGGAGTCAGGGGTGGTTCTGAAAGTGTGTGTGTGTGTGTGTGTAATTCACCGGGTCGGTCAGAATCACTTGATGGTCGTGATGGTCAGCTTTTACCCTCCCGGAAGGGAGCTGAGAGCTCATATAGTAATATCTAAGGGCAAGGCTGTGACCTTCACACACGCACACACCCGTCCTCTTGCTCAAGGGGGACAGTAACCACCCACTTCGTCAGTGAAACTTTTCGCAACCTGAGCGAGGCGCGAACTCCTGTCCACCAGTTGGCAAGTGGGAACGTTACCACTGCACTGTGTGTGTGTGTGTGTGGACTTGCGACTTTGTGAACACTTCTTTTGGGCACTTAGTTTTGGCTCGACGTTTGTTTATACTCCACCTCCTCACTTGGCCTCTCTCACACACTACACCTGTCTTCGCATATTCACCTCTCTCTCTCTCTCTCTCTCTCTCTCTCTCTCTCTCTCTCTCTCTCTCTCTCTCTCTCTCTCTCATATCTTTTCCCTCCATTTTATCTCCTTCCTTCCTCCTTCCCTCCCCTCCTGCTATCTCTTTCCTTCCTCCCTCTTACTTTCCCTCCGCCTCCTTGCCATCTCTCTTAATATACATGGAGAATATTCAGGAAGGGAATGTGGAGGAGGGAGGAGGTGGAGGGAGAGGGAGGGGGAAGAGCAGTGGGAGGAGGAAAGAAGGGAGGAAAAGAAGTTGGAGAGGATTGGAGAGAGGAGTGAAGACGTTGCCGGTGAGAGAGAGAGAGGGAGAGAGAGAGAGAGAGAGAGGGAAGTAAAGAGTCGTCATTTTAGTGGAAGGGGTAACAAGTTCATATCACAATATTTTCTTGTTCATAGTTTTTCCTCCTCCTCCTCCTCCTCCTCTCATGTCTTGTTAAGTACCATAAACATTATTACGTTTGGTCACATTCCTTATCTCTTTGTGACCATATCATTTACAGTAATTATCAAGGTATTATTTTGATCCCACAACTTTTTAAAGATGTCTGCCACCCTCTTATCAATGGACCTTCTGCTCATGTTCTCTTATATGTCTCTCTTTTTTCTTTCTTTTTTTTGTCAGATTTGTGCGCCTTAAGTAGCTATATTTTTCGACATGGATAAAAAAAATAGCAAAAAGAGATATGGGGAAATGGATCTCTACGACTGAAATATGCGAATGAGGATCTGGGAAAGAGGAGAGGAAACAGACAGAGGAAAAGGGAGACATGGATAAGGTGGAGAGAGAGAGAGAGAGAGAGAGAGGTAATTAGTAGATGGAGAAGTTAAATTGAAGAGGGGGGGAAGGAGGGAGAGATAAGAATGCGAGGGAAGATGGGAGAGATGAGGAGGCGGCGAGATAAGATAAATTAACCTAAGTAGAGATAACGAGAGAGAGAGAGAGAGAGAGAGAGAGAGAGAGCGAGAGAGAGGTTAGAGGAGAGAAAGCTTTTACGTCGTAAAATATAAAACATGCATACTTAAAAATCCCACCGCATGAGAGAGAGAGAGAGAGAGAGAGAGAGAGAGAGAACTGATATGGGAAAATATGCATTACTTTACGTACCCTCAAGCCTCACAAAAACCTCCACTCTCTCTCTCTCTCTCTCTCACACACACACACACACACACACACACACACACACACACACACACACACACACTCTCTCTCTCTCTCTCTCTCTCTCTCTCTCTCTCTCTTCCTCCCTCCTTTACCCTCTCCCTCTCATTACTACCCCTCTCACCACCATAGCAGTCTACCAGGTAACTCCCCCACCACCCCCACTCCGCTCCCCAATTCCACCCGCCACTCCCCACCCGCCACTCCCCTCCTGCCACTCCACTCCCAGCCTGACAGCAACTTTTGTCGTGTAATCAGAAGTTTAGGTGGTTGAATCCTAACACTACGCCTGGCATTTTTGTTGTAGGCTGTACCGTATGTAGTTTGGTTGTGTGTGGGGGGCAGGGAGTGTGGGTGTGGGGGGGAGAGGGGGTGTGTTTGTTGGTGATGAGTGTGTGATGGGTGTGGGGTGGGATGCGCTCTCTCTCTCTCTCTCTCTCTTCAGTCTGTGCTTCTATATCTGTCTATCTATCTATGTCTGTTTATCTGTCTATTTGTCATCAGTCTATCTGCCATTTTCTCTCTCTCTCGTCGTCGTCCTCCTCCTCCTATAATTATGTACTCTTCCCCTCCCTCCCAGTGTCCCCTTCTCCCCCTCATTCATTCCTCTACTCCCCTCATCTCTTCTCCTTCCATCCCTCCTCTCGTCCCCTCCCCTTCTCCTCGTCCCTCTTCCCCCCCATCTCAGTCTCTCCTTTTATCCCTCCTGTTTCTTCCCTTCCTTTCTCCCTCTCCTCCTCATCAACCCTTTGTCTTTCACTCTTCTACTGTCATTTTCCTGCAGTTCTCTACTTCCCTGTGGTTCTCTTCCTTCTTCTCCTCTACTCCTAGATTCCTTACTCCCTCACCTTTACCCAACTCCCCTTCCCACTTGCTTCTTCCCACCCCCTCTTCTCACCTCTTCAGTCTCCCCTGCCCTATCCACAGTCCTCTGCTTCCTCCCCTTCTCCGTTTACCCCCTCCTCTTCCTCCTTCCCTCTTCTCTTCCCCCCTCCTCCTCCTCTCCTCTTCCCTTTCCTCCTGCTCCTGCTCCTGCTCCTCCTCCTCCTCATTCGATTTTCCCCCCTCATCCTCCTTCACCATCCTCCTTCTCTCTTCTCAACTCTCCCCTTCCCCTCCACCTCTTCTTTCCACTGTCTCCCCTCCACCCCTCTGTCCATTCTCCCTCCCCTCTCCTCTCCCTCCACCCTCACTCTTCTCCCCCTCCCCTTACCCCAGCCACTGGAGCTTCTAACTACACAAGTTTGCCCATAAGATGCAACAACACATTACACCCTCCTTGTCTCCCTCTCCTCTCCCTTCCCCCTTCCTTACACTTCTCCCTCTTACCCTCCCTCCCTCTCTCTCTACCACACCTTCCCAACCCCCCCACCCAAAATCTCCCTACCTTCCTCCCTTCTTACGTCCCTCCAGCGTCCTCTCACTTCTTTTCCTTCCTCCTTTGCTTTTTCTATCTTTTTTTCTCTCTCCCACCATAATTCTGCCCTCCTTTTTTTTTTCCTTCTTCTTCTTCCTTCATTCCAGCTTCTCTTCTTTCGCTTTCCTTATTAGCCTCTCATCCTTTCATCTTCCTTCCCTTCTTTCTTCCCCCTCCTACCGTCTCTCTTCCATCTCTTTTATATTTCTTTTTCTTCCTCCTTTTTCCATTTATCCTCTCTTCATGTCCTCTCTCTACTGTTTTATTTCCATTTTACCTATCTTTCTCCCTCACTTCATTCTCCCTCAGTCACTTCTCTTTTTCCCTCTTGTTTCCTTGATTTCCTCCCCCCCCCTCTCTCTCTCTCTCTCTCTTGCTTTCCTCTGGCACCTGTCCTCTCTTTCTCTTTTATCTAGCTCTCTTTGATTCTCTTCCTCACACCTGTCTCTCCCCTGTCTTACTGCCCGTTTTCTTTTTCAGTCATTGCTGTCACTTCGCTGTTTTTACGTTTCTTATCATCTCCCGTCTCCATTCCTATTGTCTTCCCCCCTTTCTCTCTCTCTCTCTCTCTCTCTCTCTCTCTCTCTCTCTCTCTCTCTCTCTCTCTCTCTCTCTCTCTCTCTCTCTCTCTCTCTCTCTCTCTCTCTCTCTCTCTCTCTCTCTCTCTCTCACGCACATTTAATTTTACCCTGTGTGTGTGTGTGTGTGTGTGTGTGTGTGTGTGTGTGTGTGTGTGTGTGTGTGTCGGACTTTTCTCCTCTTTCCTTTGTTTTGTTTCGCATTTTTGCATTTTCTCATAGATTTTCGCCTTTTTCCATATACTTTTATTTTATTATTCTCTCTCTCACTACAACTAATGTTTTTTTATTTCTTTTATTCATTATTTTAACCCCATGACTCCAAGAACAAATTTTTTTCTTGATACATCCAGACGATTTTATTCAGCTTAGGGGAGATTTTTTTTTTAATAGGGAGGTTATTTTTTTTACAGGGAGACTATTTTTTTTTTTTTTAACAGGGTGATTGAAGGCTGTATCTAATTCCTCCATTTCGAAGTCTCTCTAGGACTGAAGGAAATCGTCTTGAGTTGGTGAGAGCAAAACTACCTCCTCGCATTGAAGGGGTTAAGTTATTCATCTTTTCATTTGCCTGTCACTTTGGCTGATTAACAAGCCATCCATCCAGCCATCCTTCCTTCCATCGGTCCATCCACCCAGCCTTCCTGCCTTCCATTCATTTATCCATCTGTCCGTCCATCCATCCAGCACCCAGCCTTCCTTCCTTCCATCCATCCATCCAGCCAGCCAGTCATCCATCCATCCATCCATCCATCCATCCATCCATCCATCCACCCACCCACCCAGCATTCAACCAAACAAATCAGCCATCCCTCCATCCATGTTTTTCTGGATCATTTCTCTCCGTCCATCCGGCCGTCCGTCTTCCTTCATCCCAGTCTATCCATCCTCAGTTTCCTCCCTTGCTGATCCATCCCTTCCTCCCTCCCTCCATTCAGCTTCCTTCCTTCATCTCTTCCTTCTGGTTTTCCTCTTATTTTTCTTCCTTTCTCTTGAATTAATTTGTTCTGTATCTTCTTTCTTTTTGTCTTTTTCTTTCTCTGTCTTTCCATCTGTTTGTCTTTTTTCGTCTTTTTCTTTTATTTCTCCAGCTTTTCTTTTCTTCTCTTTTACTTTTTCTTTCCTCCTCCAAATATTACTTCAGTGACCCCTACTTCCCAGCTTCTCACTTTGTTTTCTTCATTTGTTCATTTCCTTCTTCTCTCTCTCTCTCTCTCTCTCTCTCTCTCTCTCTCTCTCTCTTTATGTCTGTCAGTGTCTGTCTTTTTGTATGTATCAGTATCGACCACTTACCATTCTTTCTTCCATCTCTCCCTCCCACCTTCCCTCCATCTCTCCCTCCCACCTTCCCTCCATCTCTCCCTCCTTCCCTCCCTCCTCCTTCTCTCTCCCTCCAGTAAGCCAAGACATACATCTCTCATGCTCGATATCCCAGAGCCCTCCATTCCTTCTCCAGCCTCCCTCACTCCTTCACTTTCTTCTCTCTCTCTCTCTCTCGTTCTTTATTTTTCTTTCTTTTCAACCCTAATCCCTCCCTGTCTTTCCTATCTTTCCTTCCGTTTTTCCTTTCCTTCTTCCCTCCCTCCCTACCATTCCTTTCCTCTTTCCTTTTATTTTCATCCATTTTCTTTCCTCCATCCCCCTTTTTTGTATCCTTCCTTCCTTCGCCTCTTTCTTTCTTCACTCCCTTTATATTTTTCTTTCTCATTTTCTTTCTGCTCTGTTTGCATTCGCCGTCCACATTCGTCTTTTATCCTTCCATTGTGTCTCCTGCCTCCTCAGCTGTATTCTGCAAGTAGTAAAAAGCCTCTAAAGTAATATCACAGCTTAATCCGGCTTTAGTGAGGCCGCATTTGGATTATGAGATGCAGTTTTTATATCGTACTGTAGAACTGATGTAAACTCTTATGAAAAGTGCAGAGAAGAATGACTATGATGCTCCTGCTTAAACCGTAACATAGGAAACCTTTCATTTGCAGACTGCTTGAACAAATATAAATGACTCTTAGTAGATAAACATCGATTCTTAGGCGATTTAACTGAAGTGTTTAAGTGTATAAAGAGACAGAATTCAGATATTAGTTAAAGCAACGGACCATCCATCCATCAAGCCTTCCATCCAAGATAGAACTTCATCAGTGAGTTCATACTAGGGAAATTCCTTATCTGTAACGAAATCGGAAGAAAACGGTTTGGAAACAGAGTGGCAGATTAATGGAATAAGTTACTCATCGATGTAGCTGATGGTAGTTCGTTTAAGAAATTCAGTTGGCTGGACTTGCAGGTGATCAGAAGGGTTGGATGTGTATGGACTTCAGCACATTCCGGAGGTGCATGCCATTGATTGCTAGTATTTGCTTCCACGTGTTTGTATGTCTGTATGAACATATATACGTGTATGTGTGTGAATGTGTTAATGTATGTATAAAAGTATATGTGTGTAGAGTGTGATTATTTTATATAAATTTCTGTAATAGAGATGGTTGGTATAGTGGTATCCTATCATCCTCTCCTATAAACTTGCCATGTCAGCTTTCTTTTACTTCTCGATGTCCCGTCTAACCTCCTCCACCCGGCCATGGCTGAAGGATTGGGGTGAGGTGGAGGGAGGGGATGGGGCAGCTTTCTTGTTTACTGTCCTTGTCTTACTCTGGCAGTGTAGTCATGTCCCTACACCATTAAGCAGGAGGCTACCTAGTTTGTACCATCGCTACTACTGCAGTAATTCTTTTTTCCCGTACCATTTCCTTCTTCGTTCTTCCCTCCCATCCGTTTTTTAACTCCTCATTTTCCTTAACATAACTATTTTCCTTTCCTCTTTTTGTCGTGGTTTCTTCTTTCATATGTCTTCCCTTTCTCTGTATTCCTTTGTTTCTTTTTTTCCTTCTTTCTTTCTTATTCCCGTCCTCCTCTTCTCTCCTCCCTCGATGAATTTCTTTTCTTTTCCTTTCTTTTTTACTCCTTACTTACTTTCCCTCCCCACTTCCTCTTCTTTATACTCCCATTTTTTTTTTCTTGCCGTACTAGTTCTTTCGTTCATTCCCTCTTTTCGTCTTTCCCCCTTCAATTTATGGTCTCTCTCTCTCTCTCTCTCTCTCTCTCTCTCTCTCTCATTGTTATTTTCCTCTAGCCCTTTTTTCCTTTCCTTCCTTTATTACGACCTATATTTTCTTCTTCCTTTTATTGGTTCCGGGGACTTTCTCATTTCCTCTCTCTCTCTCTCTCTCTCTCTCTCTCTCTCTCTCTCTCTCTCTCTCTCTCTTTCCTCCTCCTCCTCCTCCTCACTTTCTGTTATATCTTATCTCTGCATGACTTTCTTTATTGTAGTTTTCTCTGTCCCTTTTTTGTATCCTCCTTTCACGTTTCCTCTTCGCTCTTATCGAATCTTTTCTTAATCTTGACCTCATTCTTATGCATACGTTTTCATCTCGTCCTGCTTCCCTTTGTGTGATCTTGTTTTCATTCTCTTCCCGTCTCTTCTTTCCTTTTATCCCTTCCGTCCGTTTCTTCTCCTTCCATCACTTCTCTCCTCTTCTCGTCTCTTCTCTTCCCCTCTTTTCTCTTCTTTTCTCTTCTACCCCTCTTTCTCTCCCCTCTCGTCGCCCCTCTTATCTCTTTTCGTCTCTTCTCATAGCTTCTCTCCTCTCCTTTTGTCTCCTCTCCGCTCCTGCTCCTCTCATCTTCTCTTTCCCTTACGCTTATTCTCCTCCTGCCTTCCTCCCTTCACTCTTGGCGTTCCTCTCTCCCCTATCTCATACTCATTTACTTTATGTCTCCCTTATTCCCTCTCATTCCCTTTACTTACTTCCCCCTTTCAGACCCCATGTTTTTTAATACATTTTTCCACTTTTTTTTCTTTTTTTCATTTTTTGCTCCTTTCGTATTCTTTCTTTATTTCCGCTTTTCCTTGCTTTCTTCTTCCCTCCGTCCATCTTCCCTTCCTGCCTTCTGTTTCATTCTTTGTCTTTCCTTCCTCCTTTCCTTCTGTCTCCCTGTGTCTCTCCCCATTTTCTTTGGCAGGCGAAGGAGTAGTGTGATAATGATGATCATGATGATGATGATCATCATCATCATCACAATATCATCATCATCATCATCATCTTTCCAACAGTAATTCCCATCCAACCCAACCAGCCAAGCCTTCCTTCACCTTCTAAAGCCTCTCTTCTCCTCTCTCCCTCACCCCACCCTGTAATTCTGTTCAATATTAAATCATACCCTCCTTGACGGCCAGGTAATATCCGCAGAGAAGAAGGTCAGAGGTTAATATTCTTGTTTTTATTTTTTATCCTGTCTGAACACTTAATATTTACCTTGCAGAGAGAGAGAGAGAGAGAGAATAATTAGTTTTTAAGGATGTTAAGTGAAGACGTGATTAAATATGAAAAAAAAAGGAGGGAAAACTGGGATGAAAGTAGGAGAGGGGAAAAGTTGAAGGGAGGAAAGAGGTAGGGGGAATGTGGAGGGGAGAGAGAAGAGAGGATTGAGGCCAGAGAGAGAGAGAGAGAGAGAGAGAGAGAGAGAGAGAGAGAGAGAGAGAGAGAGAGAGAATGATTTATAGATTCTACCCTTATGATGCATCTTTTTAATTTTATTTTTTCCCTTTGCTTCTTTCGTATACTTTTTTTGTTGTTGTCTTTGTGTTATTAATTAATGATGATACGATCTCTCTCTCTCTCTCTCTCTCTCTCTCTCTCTCTCTCTCTCACTCAATACACGGCTGTAATGATGCCTTCCTAGTAATAATGAAATGGACATGCTCTCGTCTGCAATGGGAAATAAGATAATGCTTATAACTCTAGGGAATTCACCCGTAGGATTTCATTTACTCATCTTCCTCCCCTCCCTCACCTATTCTCACATTCTTACCTGTCTCACAGCAGTCCTTCTTCTTCTTCTTCTTCTTCTTCTCTCTCTCTCTCTCTCTCTCTCTCTCTCTCTCTCTCTCTCTCTCTCTCTCTCTCATCACCAAGAGCATTTCCTTCAATATTTCCCCATCATCCTTTTTCTCTTTGATACACAATTCTTATAATAATAATAATAATAATAATAATGATAATAATAATAATTTCACACTCCCTTCCTTTCCTGTTGTTCCTCTTCTTTCCTTCTTTTTCCTTTCTTCTCGCACTGTCTGTATTTTCCTGTTATTCGCCCCACAACATTCCTTTAACTCCCCTTCTTCTCTTTCCCTTTCTCCCAGTCTCTTTCATGCCCCCATTCCACCTCCTTTTTCTTCTTTCATTCCACCTTCCTTCCACTTTCCTTTCCTTTCGTTACCCGTCCCTCCCATTCACCTCTTTTCATCCCTCAGGAGTTGCCTCTTTCTCTCATTTTTCTCGTTTCGGGTCTCATTATTTTCTTTGGTTTTCATTTTTTCCTCATACTTTTGCTGATTTTTTGGACCAATTTTACGGTATATATATATTTTTTTCATAATTCTGATCTTCCCCACCCAAGGATGGAGTGAGGATTATTTTTCTTTTTTATTTTCTCGTCCACCTTTTTTCCTTTTTCTTTCATTTTCTCACACCCCCGCGTCACTGTAGATAGGAGTTTGCTCACAGAAGTTTCTCGCTTTCCTCTTTGATCGTCTCAGTCAGTCGGAATTAAAAGTTAAGTAAGAAAAATGCCCGTCTTTCATCAGCGTAAAAATAAATCATATAAGGTTGCTTGGTTTGTCATGATGGATTTTTATTATTGTTATTAAAATTATGATTGTTTTTATTTCTATTATTATTATTATTATTATTATTATTTATATTAAAATTATGATTCTTTTTATTATTATTATTATTATTATTATTATTATTATTATTTGTAGTAGCAGCAGTAGAAGTAGTAGTAGTAGTAGTAGCAGCAGCAGTAGTAGTGAGGAGGAGGAGGAGTGGTAAGTGTTCATCATCATCATCATATTAAATTTCTTGTCGTTTTTGTCTGATTTTGATGATGTTTTTTCCACGAACTAGGCACTTGATTGTTACTCCCGTCAGTTCAATTTGCCTTTTTTTTTCCCCCTTTAAACTTGCCTGTGTATTCTTATTTTTACCCATGTTCTCCCTTCTCCACCTTTTTTCCCTCCCTTCCTTTATCTCTCTTGTTTCTCTTGCCGTTGTGTATATGATCCCCCCCCCCTCTCTCTCTCTCTCACTCTCTGCTTTTTTAGGGGGTTTCTCTACTAACTCGTCCTTCCTTCTATCTTTTATCTCCACTCTTTCTTTCTTTTTCCCATTTTCCTTCGCTCCTAGCTTGTTTCTCTCCTTCCTTTTGCCTTCCATCCCTCCCTTTTTCCTTTTTCCTCCTTTCCTTCCTTCTTGTCCCGATATCTTCGTACCTTGTCTGATCTTTTGTTTTCCTCCTCCATTTCTTAGCTGCATTCCCTCTGTCCCTCCTTGTTCTTCCCTTTATTCTTCCTTCCCTACCCCTCCCCTTTACTCTCATTTCTGCCTTTCCCCTCACCTTCTCTCCTCCCTTATTCTTTCCCTCTTTCCCCCTTTTTCTTTACTAGGTTACTTTTCTCCTTTCCCCCCTCATTCCTTCTCTTCCACCCCAGTCTTCCTTCGCTCCTATTCTATTTTTCTTGTCCTTCCTACTTCCGTCTCTCTTCTTCCCTCTGCTTTCTCTCTCTCTGCCATGTTCTTTACCCCTCCCTTCCTCCCTTTCCCACTCTCTTCTTCTCTACTTTCCTTCTTACTCATCCTGCCTCAATCCCTCCCTCCCTCCTTTTTCCCTCCTTACCACTCAATTTTACCCTCTTTCCCTCACCTCCCTCCCTCCCTCCCTCCTTGTTTCTTCCATCCCTCCCTCCTTCTTCCCCTTTCCCCTCCTTTTCCTTCCCTCCATCCCTCTCTCTTTCCTCCATTCCCTCCCTGCCTCCCTCCACTCTCTCAGATATTTGCTCTCTCGAAGGGGCGGACTTTTGAACTCTGCCACCTTCCAGGCTTTATTGGAGGCGAGAGAGAGAGAGAGAGAGAGAGAGAGAGAGAGAGAGAGAGAGAGAGAGAGAGAGAGAGAGAGAGAGAGAGAGAGAGAGAGAGAGAGAGAGAGAGAGAGAGAAGGGGGTGGGGGAATAGAGAGGACAAAAACAAAAGCAAAAATATACAGAATAAACTAAATAAAAGAGAACGGGACGATATGAAAACAGAAGAGAGTGAGGATGAAAGAGAGTGAGTGAGGAAGACAGTTTAGTAAAAGAGAGAGAGGGAGGGAGTGAGAAAAAAATATTGGAGAAGGGCTTGGAGGAGACATAAGAGGGAGAGAGAGGGAGGGGAGTGAGTGGAGTGGAGAGTAGCGAAAGGGTAGAGGGAGAGAGAGAGAGAGAGAGAGAGAGAGAGGGGGGGGTCTGGGCAGTCAACAGGCTCACTTTCCAATACTGTAAAGGACCACTACTCGCAAGAGGAAAAACAAACAAACAAACAAACAAGAGCAACAAATATCCATCAACAGCAAGCACGAAGTAAACAAACGAACAACGGTAAAGAAAAACGAGGACAACCGAAGCAACAACTAAAAATCACCAGCAAATAAACAAATACAGGAGAAGGGAAAATAAACAATGACAACAACAACTACAATCATATATCAGTAAACTACGAATAACAAACAAAGGAAACAATCAAATGAAACAGAAATAACAATAGGAAAGAAACAAACAACAAAAATAACAAGAACAAATAGAATAACAAAAGCGGATAAAGACAATTAATCGTAACAACAAAGAAACAAGCATTAGCAGGAACAAGAGAAAGAAACAAACAAATAAGTACAAACAAGGATAAGAGCAAGGCCAACAAATAAACAAACAAAATGAACACTAAGAAACCTAAGAAATAATGATAGCATCGACGAAGATACGAACAACAACAACAACAGCAATAACAAACATTGACAAGAAAGACAAATACATTAAAATTACTGGTGCAGTTTTGAGGACAGAATCACCATAATCATCATCATCATCATCAAAATAATCATCACTGAGTATAATCAGTTGCAGCAGTACTATCAACATCATCATCATTATCATCACTCAGTGTAATCAGTACCGGGTGTATGTCATCATCATCATCATCACCACCACCACCATCATCATCACTTATTGTAATCAGTAGCTGTAGTATCATCATCATCATCATCATCATCATCATCATCATCATCATCATTCCTACTGGTAAAGCGCAGGATTGGATGCAGAAATGGTAAAAGGAAAACACAGAAATAAGAGAAAGACTAACCTGAACCAAAATCACAATAAAAAGTTAGATAAATGAAAATTAGACTTGCATTCAACAAAGCCTGTTATTCCTCCTACTGTAGCCTCTTTAATTCTTTACTCTCTCTCTCTCTCTCTCTCTCTCTCTATTTGTGTCTGTCAGTATGTCTATCTCTGTCTGCCAACCTCATCATCTCTTCATTTCCCTATACATCCATCTCCTCACGCCAACGACTGCACATTTCCATGAACCCCCCAAAAAATGAGAAAAAATAAGAAAGTAAAGACGAAATTCCACGCACCCTTACCAGCCTCCATTTTAAGGGGCCTGGAATCGAGACCTAGTGTTCTAAATTTCACCACTACGTAACCCGGAGATAAGGCAGGTGGAGGGGTGGCCTTAGTTACGAGTTGTGTAGTGGCGGTGGTGGTGGTGATTGCGCCTTTTCTGCCTTTTTTTTTTGGTGGAGAAGATGGTGTTTTAAGCGCCTGTGATGTTTTGTGTGGGTGTTTGTAGTGGTTTGAGGTAATTGTGGTGATTGGGGTGGTGTGTGAGTGGTTGTGGTGGTGTGTGTGGTGATTGTGGTGGTGCGTGAGGTGTTTGTTGATATGCTTGTATTCTTCGTGGTGTTTTTTGGTAGTCCTGTTTTTTTTTGTTTTTTTTTATGGTACTGTTTGATGCTGACGGTGATGATAGTGATGGTGACTTAATTGTTGCTTGTGTTTAGCTGTTTTTGTTGTTCTTGCATGTGTTTTAGTTGTTGTTTTTGATGTTGTTGGTGGGTGTGGTGTTGCGGTAATGGTGTTAATAGTGTGAATTTTCTTGTTAGTGATGGTAATGGTGATGGTGGTGGTGATGTTAGTGATTCTGAGAGTGGTGGAGATAAAATAATGACGAGGGTTCCGGTGGTGGTGGTATGAGAGAGAGAGAGAGAGAGAGAGAGAGAGAGAGAGAGAGAGAGAAAGAGAGAGAGAGGGAGAGAGAGAGAGAAAGGATGTGTGGGAGGAAGTCTGGGAGATAGAAGAGACGGTAATTGAGGAGTAAAGGAAGGGGAGGGAGACACATTGCTTTATCATCAGAGAGAGAGAGAGAGAGAGAGAGAGAGAAAGTCTGGGAGATAGAAGAGACGGTAATTGAGGGGAGAGAGAGAGAGAGAGAGAGAGCATTTTTGCCATCCCCTTCCCTCGTGGCAAACCCCTCTCCCATTACCATAACAACAGTCTCGACAACAACAACAACGGGCAATGATCCACCAGGAAGATCATTAACCCTTTCTGTACGATGATTCTCTCTCTCTCTCTCTCCCTCCCTCTCTCAAAAATGGTGAAATATGCAGATTAAGTTCTACCCTTATGATGCATCTTTTTAATTTGTATTTTTTCCTTTTGCTTTTTTCGTATACTTTTTTTTGTTCTCTTTGTGTTGTTAATTTATGGTGATAAGATTCTCTCTCTCTCTCTCTCTCTCTCTCTCTCTCTCGGGCGTGGAAATAGGCAGAGACGTAGCTATGTAAACCAAACAATCATGGCTTCAGTGTTCCATCAGAGTGGGCAATATCTTAAGCCATAGAAGTGACTTAATCTCAAGGCCTATAGAACTGGCTTAAGCTCATTATAAAGGAGGCACAATCTTGATGTATAAAGGGAGGTTTAGGGGGGGGACTTACTTTGGACCTGTAAGCACTTTAGATCTTTAATAACGTAGGTATTAATAACAGTATCTTGGGATGGGAAAGGAGGTCTGGATTGATGATGATGACGATGGTGATGATGATGATGATGATGATGATAGTGTTACGCTGGCTTCACGAACGTCGTATATTTTTATTGTGATGCTTTTTTTTCTTCCTATTTTCCTGGCTACCTAGAAGAGGAACTAGAATTACTTTCAGGCTTTGATAACGTATGTAGCAGTGATGTTTCTCTCTCTCTCTCTCTCACGCCATTAATCTGTCGCCACGATAGACAATTTGTAATAAAAATTAGATTTTAAAGAGGGGGTGGAGTTAAAATTGTGGGATGGGGGAGAGAGAGAGAGAGAGAGAGAGAGAGAGAGAGAGAGAGAGGTATAAGCGTGTAGGGAGGGAAAATGGGGAGGGGGAATGGACAGGAAGTATGATGAGTATGAAAGGGGGGAGAAGAAGGATGAAAGACAGAGGAGGGAGGTAGGGAAGCAGAGAGAGGGTGGAGATGGAGAGGAGAGAATGGAAAAAAAGTACGAAAAAGAGGAAGGCTGGGAGATAAAAATGGAAATCAGAGAGAAACACAAAGGATGGTAAAGGGAAGCAACACACATAAAGAAAGTGAGGTAGAGGTGAAGAGGGAAGGAAGAAAAAGGGGCGAAGAAGAGGGAGATGAAAAGGGAAAGACAGAAACTCCGAGCAAGAATGTGGTGGAGAATAAGAGTGAAGGAGGTACCAACGGAAGAAGGAAGAAGGATAGAGAGGAGGAGGGAGGAAAGGAAAAGGGAAGTGGAGGGTGGGAAGGAAGAAGAAAGATGGGTGGAAAGTGGGAGTGAGGGAATGAAGAGAAAAGATGGAGTGAGGAAGGAGGGATGGAGGGAAGGAATAGAGATATGGGATGGAGGGAGAAAAGAGAAGGAAAGAAAAGGAAAAGAGAGAGGGAGAAAGCATGGGAGAAGAGGGAATAGAAAAAGGGGGAGGGGAGTTCTCTCAACCCTTTGTGTGTGTGTAAGGAGTGAAAAAAAGTGGATGAGGGGAGAGATTGATGTGGCAGGGAGATTATGGTGATGCCTGGCAGGGGAGGAGTCGAACAGGGGCAGGATTAAAATGAGGCCAGGGGTGGGGAGGAAGGGGGCAGCGAATGGGAGGAAGTGAGGGGAGTGTGGTGGTTTGGGAGGGGAGGAAGGGGGAGGTGTGGGAGTCGTGGAGGCGAAGAGGAAACGAGAGGGGAGGAATTAAGGCTGGGGGAATGTAGGAAAGAGGAAAGAAGAGGAGGGAGAAGGAAGAATGAAGGGAAGGGAAGGGAGGGGAGGAGGGTAGAAAGGCAGGATGAAATGGAGGTAGAAAGGAAACGAGAGGGAAGGGAGTAGGAAAAAAAGTGCGGGTTACGGTAATGGATAAGGAAAGCAGTGACAAAGGTAAGTGAGGAAGTGGAAGTGAAGAGAAGAAAGAAGAACTTATAGGGATGAGATTAAGTGAACAATAAAGGGGAGAGCAGGGAGAAGGGAGGAAGAGGAGGAAGGGAGAGAGAAAAGAGTAGGAGAAAAGGGGAAGGAAGTAAAGGAAGGAAGAGGAAACTAAGACGAAGAAAAAACAGTGGAAATAGAGAAGCAGAGGTTCAGGAAGTAAAGAATGTGAAAGGAAAAATATAAGAGACTGTGAAGGAGGAGGGGGAGAGGGGAGGGGGAAGCTAAGAATGAGGGCATAGGGGGATTATAATGTAGGGGAGGGAGGAAAAAGAATAAGAAAAATGGAAAAGAGGGAAATGGTGTGGGAGGGGGAGGAGAGGGGATAGGAGAAGACACTGTTGGGGGAAGTAAAAGAAGGAAATTAAGAGGCAAATGGAGGTTAGAGAGAGAGAGAGAGAGAGAGAGAGAGAGAGAGAGAGACTATAGAACACCAGTGCGAAAATAAAAAGTATGAAATTTATATGGTTTGTAAACGTTATATTTGCAGTGCCATAATACTTGACCACGTTTGGGAGGATTAGTGGGTAGTTAGGATGAAGATGACATTGATGATGATAATGATGAAGATGATTGTTATTTTGATGACGATAATGTTGATGATGAATGTTAGATTGATGTTAGTGGTGATGATGATGATGATGATGGTTGTGCTAAGAAATTGCAAAACTTTAATGAATTATTTTTACTTTTTATTCACATTAATAGTCATGCTTATCCGTAGAGTAATAATGATGGTGATGATGATGTAGTAATTGGGTTTTGTTAAGGTTTCTAGTAAGTTGTGAGGATAAATAAAAGAAGGGAAGAGAAGACGTGCGGATGAATGGAGAGACAGGAAGGAAATAAACAAAGGCAGAGATGGGAAAGGAGGGAAGAAGGAAAATATTAGGAGAAGAGAAGAAAGAGGAGGAAAAGAAAAGGTCGGATGAGAGGGAAAATGGTGGGAAGGGGCAGGGCGGAGAGGGGAAGGAAGAGAGAGGGGAAGATAGAGGAGACGAGAGGGGAAGCGGAGAAGGGGAGGAAAGGAAAGGATAGAAAAGGGAGAGAAGGTAGGATGGGGGAAGAAGAGGGAGGCCGAAATGTTAGCAGACAGGAAGGAAGAAAAAGGAGAGAATAGAAGAGAAGGAAGAGAAGAGAGAGAGGGGAGTGAAAGGAAAGGAGAGAGACGGGAAGAGAAAAGAGAGGAGATGGTAAGCAGAGCGAGAGTGGAGATGGAAGGATAGGAGAAAAAAGGATTGGGAATGAAAGGGGGAGGAGTGAGCAGAGGAGGGTAGGGAAGAAAGCAGAAGAGAGGGAAGAATAGAGAAAGAAAAGAGGAAGGGTAGGAGGTAAAGAGTAGAAAGAATAGAACAGGGAAAGATGGGAAGGAAAGAGAGGGAAATAAGAAGAAGAGAGATAGGAAAGGAGAAAAAGAAAGGAGATGGAGAGGGGAGTGGGAGGAAAAGAGACGAGGAGAGGGACAAGGAAGGAGAAAAAAAGAGAGAAAGTGGAGAGATTTAAAAAAGAAAAAAAAAAACAGGAAGCGAGTGAGTGGGGTGAGGATGGTCAGGGTGAGGGAAGAGAGGGAGGTCGGGAAGAGGAGAGGGGAGGACGGGGATGGGGGAGGGGGAAGGGTCAGAAATGGGAGAGGGGGAAGGGTCAGGAAGGGGAGAGGGGGAAGGGAAGGACCAGGAAAGGAGAGGGGAGGGGGAGGGGTCAGGAAGGGGTGAGGGAGAGGGGAATGTGGAAGGTTAGGAGGAGAGCCGGGGTGGGGAGAGAGGAGTTAAGAAGAAGCGAAGACGAATGAGAGAAAATTAATTGACTCTTGAGAACAGAGGAGAGGGGAGTGAAGAAAGAGGGAGAGCGAGGGCAGATAATTAGGTTTACGAGGAAAGACCACCTGGGAAAAAGACGAGTACACTGACTTGGTTGGTTGTGTACCGGATTGTATTTATTTGGTGTTGCGTTGTGTATATTTGTGCGTGTTTGTGTGCTCTCTCTCTCTCTCTCTCTCTCTCTCTCTCTCTTTCTGTATGTGTGTGTGTGTGTGTGTAAGAACTGGAGTGATGGGAGTGAAGCTGGTGATGAATGATGAGGGTGAGTGATAGTGAACGGGATCTTTGTAGACTGGGTTAGTTTTGAAAGAATTTAAGTGGCAGGGTCTGAAAGCTAATTTAGAGAAGAGTGAAACACTGGTTGCTGATAGAGACGGCGAATCACAGTCCATGTTGATAAATGGGAAGATGTTTGAACTGATGGAAGAGTTTAAGTATCTCGGTGCAGCGATAGAAAAAAAGTGATGAATAAGTAAAGGAAGTGGAGAGTAGGCTTCCCCATGAGAGTAACGTGTTGGTGTAATGAAAGCCTTGAGAATGAACAGGAGGCTGAGTGCAAAGGCTATAAGAGGACTGCATGGAGGTGTGTAGTTGCCCTCATTAACGTATAATACTTTGGTTTGGCGTGAGTATTTACAAAAGATAGATTGAGAGAAGTGTAAATAGAACTGTTAACTCTTCAACCCAAGAGGTGTCTCCTAAATTGAAGTCGGCCGGCGCGAATCAGACCTAATACAAAATCTACATGAAGAGTTTAGGAATTTATCTGGGTTACGTGGGATGGTTAGGATAAGAAACAGAGAGAGATTTTATGAGAGTTGTTGAGTAAGACGGTCAATTTATTCAGGGTTCTTAGATGGTATGGTCACTAATGAAGAATCAATATGATGGCTGAAAAAGGTAGACTGGTGGATGTGTGTGATGGTAGGATGAATCATAGAATGCCAAGAAAATGGGGCTGGATATGGACAATGAGTGCGTTAATAAGCGAGGTATGGAAGTTCAGGAAGCAAAAGAACTTATGTGTAATGGAAAAGGACAAATGAGGGAGGTAAGGAGATATACATAACAAGGGCAGCACTTTTTGTTAAAACTTGCCACTCGATGGAATGGTCCTTTTCCCACAGGTATTATAAAGAGCTTTCTTATTATTATTATTGTTATTATTATTATTATTATTATTATTATGACGGTAGTAGTAAGAGTAGTAGTAGTAGTAGTAGTAGTATCAGCAGCAGCAGTAATAGTGGTAGTGCTAGTAGTAGTCGTAATACTAATAGCAGTAGTAGTAGTAGTAGTAGTAGTAGCTGCAGCAGCAGTAGCAGTAGCAGCAGCACCAGCAGTAGTAGTAGTAGAGTATTTTTTGCCAATCATTTGACCTGTTAGGTGGAGCCAAAAATGTTGAAGTTTGTATGATGAGTGAATGGCTAATATGGATCATTTCACTCGGCACTGTTGAGAATTCACCATATATTTAGTTTTTGTTCCAGCTTCTGTTTCTGGATCCATCCCACGTCGTGTGTGTGTGTGTGTGTGTGTGTGTGTGTGTGTGTGTGTGTGTGTGTGTGTGTGTGTGTGTGTGTGTGTGGTGAACGTCATAATGTTCGAGTATTTTTATTATTTTTATGTGTATATGTAAAAGACAAAAATAAAGGAAAGGGAAAGAGAGGTAATGAAAGTTAAAGAAAACACAAGGTGAAGAAAAGAAAAGAAAGAGGTGGGCAAGAACAGGGCGTGGCGGGACTGAAGAAGGGTAGGAGACGGGCAATATTTCTTGCTGCAGGAGAGAGAGAGAGAGAGAGAGAGAGAGAGAGAGAGAGAGAGAGAGAGAGAGACAAGCGCATGGCAGGAAGAGGAAAAAAGCTAGGTGAAGAAAAAGAGAATGAATGGTAAAAAAAGGATGAGAAAAAGAGTTAGAGAAGGGTGTGGCAAGACAAGTAGGCGAGAAGAGAAAAAAAGAAGAAAGAGTAAAGTGGGACAGAACAGGACTTGGCATGCCTGAGGAAGGGCAGGAAACGGGCTATATATCGTGTGGCAGGGGACAGAGAAAGACAAAAAAGAAAAAAAGAGAGAAAAAGAAAGAAAAAAGGTCGAAAAGGGGAAATGAAAGGAAGTGAAAGAGGAAAGGTGTAAGGAAGGGTAGACAGGGATCGAGAAGAGGAAGAAAGAGGGAGAAAGAAATAATGGAGGGGGAGTAAAAGAAAAGGAAATAAGGAAAAAATAGAAAGAGATGGAAATTGAGAGGAAGAAAGTGAAATTAAAAGAGAAATTAGATGATGGAATGAGATGGAAGGTGGAGTGGGAGACGGGCTTGGTAGGGCTGACTGTGAAGGGTTGACTACAGGTAATATATTGGAGAGAGAGAGAGAGAGAGAGAGAGAGAGAGAGAGAGAGAGAGGGAGGCATGGCAGGGGTGAATTAAGAAGGGTAGTCTAGGGGCCATATATCTTAGAGCAAGAGACAGAGCAGGACCCTTAGGTGGCTTGGCTTGCTGGCTTTGACGCAGGAGACGAGGAGGGTGACCAGTGAGTGTGTCTGGCTCTTATTCAACCCCCTTCCCTGTTGGAGCCATAGGATGACGAAGAGAGAGAGAGAGAGAGAGAGAGAGAGAGAGAGAGAGAGAGAAAGGAGAGGGGTGGAAGAAGTGAAAAGCAGTGAAGAGTGAGCGTAAAAAGGAGGGAAATGGAAAACAGTAAAGAAAGAGGCGGAAGGAAAAACAGAAATGGAATGTTGTAAAGAAGAGAAAAAGAAGGGGAAAAAGAAATGGAAAGCAGTAAAGTTGGAAGAGAGAGAGAGAGAGAGAGAGAGAGAGAGAGAGAGAGAGAGAGAGAGAGAGAGAAGGGGACAAGATGAGAGCGTGGCAGGGTTGAAGCAGGGTGGGCTAGGGGCAATAATTTCAATGGCACTACAGAGGAAGAGCAGGGGTGGCTTTAACGCAGGGAACCAGGTAGGTGACCATTTGCGGCGGTCTTTGTGTGTGTGTGTGTGTGTGTGTGTGTGTGTGTGTGTGTGTGTGTGTGTGTGTGTGTGTGTGTGGTTAGGAGGCATTTTAGTACCTCTCCTTACCTGTTTATTATTTCATATGGCTGATTGATATTCTGATGTAAGGTGTTTAAAGCTAAAGCTATATCGATGCTGGAATTACATAATTAACACAAAAGAGAAAATTTACGTATAATAGGCAAAGGTGTTAGTAATCCTCCTCAGTTAATAAAAAAAGCTACAGCCCTAGTTCAAACCCCCCATCTCCGTTTCCTTGTTCGTGGTAAAAACATCAACACCTTATCAATCTTTCTCACTTCTCTGGCATCCCTTCTTTGGTCCACTGTAATATGCGTCTCATCCTTCCCTTCTACATCACTCTTAAAGACGCATTTACAAATCCTTGGGAACCTTCTGGCACATCTCCCATCGGCGAATTACACTTCTACTTATTTTACTTTCACCTTGATATTCCCCTGTATTATTTTTGTGTTCATGTAGCATCGTTGTTAATTACGTATACATGAGAGAATATCAACGCGCCTACTGCTGGAATACTGCTCATTCGTTCTAACAAGGCAGATATTTGTGTCCTATATTATTTTCCGTAGCTCAAAATAAGTCAGTCCTACAGCTCTACAACCTTTCTATGGAGCTTCTTAATCATCATCGTATTCTTGTATTAATCTCATGCTACAGCTCAACATGCAAGGCGGAGAGATGGCAGTTTTACGCCTAGTTAAAGTGAAAAGAGTATTGTAAGAAAAGTATATCCCAGAGACAATCCTGAGCTACAACGAATCGATTCATACCATCTCGTGAATTCCTCTTCTCATCCCACTGTTGGATGAAGTTTGTTTACCTCCCTGTTCCTGTTCAACAAGCAGCACAATTGGGGACTTGGAATGAGGTTAGATTGTTGCAGGAGAGAGAGAGAGAGAGAGAGAGAGAGAGAGAGAGAGAGAGAGAGAGAGAGAGAGAGAGAGAGAGAGAGAGAGAGGGAAGGGGGGGGAGAGGGGGGACAATGTGTGTGTGGGGGGTGCGCGTGCGTGTGGGGTAACATGTACAACTTCCCATGCCGTCCACTCCATCATCGTGTCGTGGGTGAGGTGAGGATGAAGGCCACGCTCACTAAACTCTCGCCTGCCTCCACCTGACCTTACTTTCAACTTAACCTTGACCTTGACCTTTTCCCCAGCCTTTTGTAGACTATGTGAAATATTTTCTCTGTCTTTGCGAGAGGTATTTATCGTGCTGTGAACTGATGATATTCATGATGTACAATATGTTTCCATGTGGTAATGTACAATACGTCTTCTTGTTCTTGTGTATGGTGACTAGCGTACGGTATATCCCTCCTCTCGTCTTCTCCTTTTCCCCTCTTCCCTTCCCTTCCTTTCCCTTCTCTTCTTCTTGCTTCTCATCTCATCTCATCCCTTCCCTTCCCTTCCCTTCCCTTCCCTTCCCTTCCCTTCCCTTCCCTTCTTTTCTTTTCTTTTCTTTTCTTTTCTCCTCTTCCCTGCCCTGCCCTTCCCTTCCCTTCTTTTCTCCTCTTCCCTTCCCTTTCCCTCCCCTCCCCACTTTTTTTTTTTTTTTTGTTATTCCCCTGCGTGGTGATATGCAGTATGTTTTCCAGTTACTGAAGTGTTTGGAGTCTGCGGTGGTAGTGTGATTAGCGCCCTTGCGTGAGACTTGCTGATTACTGATCCTGGATTTGGTTCTGGCTGGGGTCGGACATTAACCTCTTTAGTCTGATGACGTAATTTCTGCTTTATTCTGGCTGTATCTGGATTATTTTATTCAATTTAGGATAATTATATTAAACTAACTGGAGGGATTAAATATAGCCTTCAGTATCCCTTCCACTACGACAGACCCGTGTTGGTATTAAGAATACAATTAACATAATCGTATTGAATGAGTGAAAGGGGATGTAGTAGTACTTCCTTACATGTGTATGACATTCGCACCCATTCAGTGTTCCTTTGATGGCGTATACTGACACTCTGACACAGCATCAGTGCCATCCTACATTCACTGTTATTCAACAGCAATGTAACCCCAACAGAACGCGTTTCCTCATGCATATCTTACCGTGCACCGAACAGTCTCCCTCCTCTTTGCCTGTACACGAAGCGTGGGTAGGAATGGATCAGGTCTTCATTGACGGAGTGTGATTTCATTCAAGAAACCCTTTAGATGAGCTGGCCGTCAGGAGTGTGAATGAGAACCAGTTAAAGCTGAACGCCCACGAAGGAGGCGTGTGTATACCGGTTGCCATGATACGTTCATCCATTCAGTTGAGCCATGTCAGTAGGCCAGTACTTGTGGGTGTATGAACATCGAACGAAAGCCATTGGAAGCATTGGCCTTGTCACACCCTCTCACAACTCAGTGTTTGCTGCCTCATTCGGCTTCGATAAAAGGGTTCATAAACGTACAGGTATGTTAACACGACTTAAAATGGGTGGCTGTATTAGTGACCACAATATTACACTTTGTTTTCATTTTCGTATTATGGTAGGTTGGGGCGTGCATATCGGTTTACTTATTGTAGCCCTACCTTCAGGTGGCTCGACTCAGAGTGCCGAACCAAATCGTTTCCTGTAGCCCAAGATGCCGTTTACATCGCTGGATGATAACCATATGCCCAAAGGAGTGCTTGCAGGTCTAGTAGGTTAAGGTGCTCTAGTCTTATATGGCCCATAAGGGTCTACCTCTGAGGGAAGCTTGTGATTTGTTGCTCACACTATGCCATGTAGGGAAAGGGAACTTGTCACTCCGGCCTTAAATGCCCCGAGCCCCTACGTTCCCAATAAAACAACTTTTGACTGGATGGTATAGAGATTAATTATCAGTCTTGCATACGAAGAACTACTCAGACATGAATACACATCAGTCACTACCTTAATTGCCCCGATGATGATGATGACGGTACCCTTTTTTTAATTCTTTTTTTATTTTCTCACTTATCTTCTTATCGATTGCCAGTATATCTCATAGTTCACACTCTTTGCCGCCCGCTTCATAACTTCCCTCGCTCTTTCCTGAGGGTGGGAGTGGGGGAAAGTTAAAGAGGAAGGGGGGGAGGGAGGGAGGAGGAGAAGCCAAACTGCAACCCGTAGAGAGTAGTAAATTGGGCAAAAATAATACATTTTAGTGGATAAGCACTTCCATTTTGGCTCACCTATCTGCTTATCTGTAGCCATCTATCCATCTTTGTATCTTATATATATCTCTGGCTGTATTTATCAATGTTTGCTTATGTTATCTGTCTGCGTCTACGTCTGTCTGTATCTGTCAGTCGGTATTCATCTATATTTAATCAGACTACCTGTCTGTGTATCAGTAGCTGTCTGTTTGGCTATCAATTTATCTAAACCAGAGTTTATGCACTGTGACCACGAAAGAAAGGTGTAATTTATACTCAGCTGTAATTCGTCACCGCATTTTTCGGGTGCATGGTTGAGAGAGAGAGAGAGAGAGAGAGAGCGCTGCCTTGTGTGGTTTGTGCTGACACATTGCCACGGGAGCAGCATTGTGCTGAGGCAACGCCTTGGTCGGAACTAATTTCACGGTCTGGACTAAAATCGCGCCCGGAACTAATCTCATGGTTTTATCAATCTAACGACCGGAACTAGTCGCGCGGTTGGAATTAGTCTCACGGCCGAAAGTAATCTGGTGGTCGGAATTAATCTCACGCCCAGAAGTAATCTAACCCTCAGTACTAATATTGGCGGGTACTCATCTCACGGTCAGGTCTAATCTCACAAATGGAATTAATCTCTCGGGCATAACTAATCCCACGACCGGAACTGGCCTCACGGTTGGAACTATTCCCATGGCCGGAATTATTTGCACGGTCTGAAATGTTCTCAGGAACCAATCTCATGGCCGGAACCAATCTTACGGCCGGAACTAACCTCAAAGCTGGAAGCCAATCGTATGGTTACAACTACGAGTAATCTAGCAATCGGAACTAAGCTCACAGCCGGAATTACCCTCTCGGCCGGATCTAATCTCTCAGTCGGAACTAATCACATGACCAGAACCAAGGGGTGTTGAGGTCACTGAGGCTGCAGTGTGTGTGTGTGTGTGTGTGTGTGTGTGTGTGTGTGTGTGTGTGTGTGTGAGTGAGCGTGCAAGCCAGAGCTTCCTGGCGCCCTAGGACGTTTGCCGCCATCACTTCAGTCACCTCATCTTTTGTTTCCTTTGCATACTTGATCTCGCCTCCCATCTCAATGCATCCCGGCCCATTCCAACCCATTTCCGCCCATCCCAATCCATCCCCACCCTTTTATTTTCCACTCCAGCGCATCCCAACCCATGGCCGCCGACTCCAGTCCAACCCATTTCTGCTCATTCCAACCCATCACCACCCATTTCTTCCCACCCCAGCCCATTCCCACCTACCCCAACCCCTCCCCGCCCCTCCCTCCTCCAAGTTGCTATTGACTACACCCTTCTTCACGTCCCCACACACCCCGCCCCCACTGTCGCTCCCACCCCTGCTGTCTGCACCACCACTCAGGGCACATCACACACACACACACACACACACACACACACACACACACACACACACACACACACACACACACACACACACACACACACACACACAAACACACACACACACAAACACACCCACACAGACACACACACACACACACACACACACACACACACACACACACACACACACACACACACACACACACACACACACACACACACACACACACACACACACACACACACACACACACACACACACACACACACACACACACTGCAAGACGTATACCTCAACACAGTGCTGCTCTTGTGGAAATGTGTCAGCTGCAGTACACTCAGCCCCATCCACACACCCACACACCCGTCCCCACACAGTGCAGTAATACCAACACAAACACAAAGCAATAACACGTGCATAAACACACTGCAATAACACCAACACAAACACCGCACTAGCACCAACACAAACACATTGCGACGACACCAGCACAAGCACATTGCAGTAACACCAACACAGACACTGCAGTAATACCAACACAAACACATTGCAATAACGCCAACATAAACACATTGCAGTAACATCTACACAAACGCTCTGCAGTGACATCAGCGCACTGCAATAACACCAACGCAAACACACTTCAGTAACACCAGCACAAACACACCGCAATAATTCCAACACAAACACACTGCAATAATACCAACACGGACGCACCGCAATAACACAAACACGAGCACACTGAAATGATACCAACACAAACACTGGAATAACACCAACACAAACACACTGCAGTACAACACACTCGTCTTTGGCAGCACATCAACCACAATACTAACAACACTTAAACACACTGGAACAAACGCAGTGGCACATACAGCTGGAACACACCGGCGTAAATCAACACCAGAAATGCAATATATCACCAAGACATCAGCACCGGCACACACACACACACACACACACACACACACACACACACACACACACACACACACACACACGCTGAACATAACACTCACCACCACGTGATTAATTCAAGGAGGAAGGCCATAACTTACAGTGTCCTTCTCCTCCTCCTCCTCCTCCTCCATCCTTTCTCTTCTTCTTTCTATGCACTTCATTTCCTTTTTCTTTTCTTTTCTTCTCTTCCTTTTCATTTGTTGTGTTTGTTTTCTTCCCATTTTTTTTGTTATATCCTTCTCATCTTCGTATCCTTGTCTCTTCTCTCCCTCCTTTCTCCATTTTTCTTTTTCCTGTTCTTTATCTGTGCCAGTTTTGTCATTTTTGTTTCTTTATTTTATTACTTCCTTTATTTTGTCTCCGTTTCTGTGCCCTCGTTTTGAAGGTCGTATTACTTCTCTCTCTCTCTCTCTTTTTTTTTTTTTTTTTTGTCTTGTCTCTCACCATTCCATTATTCTTCGTTCTCCCATTTGTTTTCCTTCCTGATTTTTTTTTTTTATCTTTAGCATCTCTTTATTCACAGTTCATTATTTTTCATTTCCTCTCGTCGTTCTTTATTTTTTCCTTTCTTGCTTTACTCACTGTTGCATTCTCATCCCTTCAGTCTTTACCATTCCATCTTCCTCTTTTCTTCTTCTTTCTCTTTTCTCTTTGTCTTTCCCTTTTCGTCTTAGTTTTATCTTCATTACTTGCACAACATGTTTTTCGTTAATTTTATCAGCTTGGCAATTTTCTTCACGGTACATAGCCTACTCTCTCTCTCTCTCTCTCTCTCTCTCTTAGGGTTGCTTATTTGCATTTTTACCTGAACTCTTTTCAATTCTTTTGTGCCTTTTTACAGTCTTCTTTCTCCATTATTTATTTACATTTTATTTATTTTATATTTTGTCTTCATTTCAAGCTAGTACTTGGTCTTCATGTATGGTTGTGTTTTTTACTTTAACTGTATTGCTTTGCTGTTTGTCTTGCTTTTGGTGTAGCCTATAATCTTGTTTTGACTGCTTTTTTGTGTTTTTTCCCATTCTTATACATTTTTTCCATAATTTGCTCTTACAGAGAGATACTGTAGCTTTAGATAGATATAGAAAGAAAGATAGGTAGATAGATATAGACAGATAGATAGATAGTTACAGATATAGCTTTGAACTACTACGTGTATCTGTTTTTCAGTTTTGTGTAATTATCTGACCAGATTTTTACTGCTTTTTACTTGCGATATATCATATTTTTTCCGGTGTGCACTTTTATCTTTATTTTACTTTATTTTTGGGCCTACGGTGCATTTTTTTCTGGCTCTTTCTTTTACTGATTCATCTATTCACTTTTTTCCTTCATCTCTTTATAATACCTTGTCTTGTGCGTTATATACCGGCTTTATAATCTGACAGTTTTGTTGACTGCTTTCTCAACTTTGCGATTTTGTTTTTTTTGTTTTTTTTTTGGTAATTTTCCATACTTTGTTGGACTTTCATGTCGTGTTTGTAATTAGTATATATAATTTTTGTACTTTTTTGAGGGATTTTATATTTGGGTACATTTATTTGTAGTTATTTCTGTGTAGTATTATGTTTCTCTCCCTTTATTAATTTTTATGGAGAATGTTATTATATCGGAGGATTTTTTTTTTTTTTTAGTAATCCTCATTTTCACTAATAATCAGTACTTTCGAAAGACAATATTTTGGTAATTCTTACATCTCATATTCTTAGGAGGACTTTTGGGGGGACATTTTTTGGCATACTCTATTTTGGCAGAATTTATCTATTTCGGCCTGCTCTATCTACTCTGCCCCGAAACAGGCAATCAAGGAACCCGCCCCCCTCACCATCATTTTTCAGCCAATTAACCCAGAACTTAGTGGGCTTGTACCTGCTTTCATTACGCCAGCAAACCCATTTCTCATTTTCTATACGAGGGACCAATTAGAGGTGTGGTGGGGCGGTATAATATTTTTGGTGTGGCTTCTTTTTCGTTTTTTTTTTTCATTTTTTTAGTAAAGGTGTTTGGATGGGTAATATCATTATTGTGTTTTGCTATCCTTGTAAGTTTATTTTTTCATTATTAGTTTTTTAGGCCGTTCTTTCTTCATTGTTGTTGTTTTTTATTTATTTTATTATTGTTTGCCTTCGTCCTATTGTCATTGCCTTCTTCCTGTTGCCTGTTTTCTTCGTCATTTTTTAAATTATTTTTCTATCTTCGTTATTATCTCCGTCATTTTTCCCGGTTTCATTGTCGTTACCGTAACAATTTTTGTATTCGTCATTTTACCTCTTTTCCTCATTATCATCGTCATTCTACCTGGTATCTTCGTCAGTTTACCTTTCTTCCATCTTGGCCACATTACCTGTCATTATCCTCATTTCCCTCGTCATTTCATTTATTTCATTTGCTCCGCTATGATACCCGTTTATATCATTGCCTTTTTCATCTTTCTTTCACGTCATAATCATCTTCGCTGTCTTTTCCATCATTTCCTCCATCGTCTAATCTCTCCTCCCCTCTCAGCCCCGACCTCATTTGTGACGCCCCGTTGCCATGGTAACCCTCTTGCTTTGCTCTCCGGGTTACTAAGACAGGTGCTGGCCCAGAGAGAGAGAGAGAGAGAGAGAGAATGTGTGTGTGTGTGTGTGTGTGTAGGTAATTACCGAGTTTATAGTTGCTTTTAAGGAGACAAGTGCTTTACCGTAACTAGATACTGAAGTCTCTCTCTCTCTCTCTCTCTCTCTCTCTCTCTCAGCACCATAGTTCACCGCCTGAGCGCTGGGCTGCCCATAAAATTCGACACTTCTGGCAAACGTACGATAGTTAGTAAAACACATTGTTTATCTGGGCGCGATGCCGCCTTTGTGCTACTCTGCCAGGCGCACGATTCATTCCCCGTTTCATTTTTACGATTCATTCACCAGTGTCTCGCTTTACGATTCATTTCCTAGTTTTTTACGATACTTTCACTAGTTTCGTTTTACGATACTGCCTTTTCTTACAACTACAGTACTTTGCTGTGACGATATATCCTAAAATATCTCACAGGAAGTAAGTCCGTATTCATTGTTTTCTCAGTGTAAGATATTGAGTGATTCTTTTGTGATGCTTTTCTTGTAGAGTTGCGGACATAAATACCAGTTCACCTCAATACGATAAATTGAGGGAGGCTGAACAAAGATTTTCGAAACTCAGTGTTGCGATCTTAGGAGCCAAACAAACTTTTCAGAATACTGCGTAAGAGATTGCCAAAAAGTGGACCGATATTATCCGCAACTATACTGTACATCCTTACCCGTCACACGATACGCAGTAATATTTTCTTAGTGTTGTAATGCCTTTGTAAATAATTGTTTGACGTTGATAGTCCTAACTACCCATTGTGGTTTTGTGGCATGTATGTTTTAGTAGTCTGTTTTACACTGCTCTTTATTAGTTCCTTATCGGTCAACCGGGTCGAGGACTATAGGTTTGCGCGGTTCCGTCAGTACGTACAGCAGTCCGTCCGCAATTTCGTGTCTACTCTTTACCTTCCACATTGTCACGGGGTTTTTATAATATCAGGGTAATTTTGGAATAAATGGTTAAATATTATTTAAATTGATATTTATATTCAATAATATTGAAGAGCAGAGACAATGATTGTCTTGCTACATCAAGCAACGATTACTTTACGCTGACTTGCTAAGATTCTCTCAGAACGAGAATTTACAAACTTTCTCAACAGTACACAGCAGAGACTAATTACTCACAATTGCTGAATTACTGTACTGTTAGCCTCTGGAGAAAGTTACATCACCCCTGACAATAAATAACTAATACTAATAATAATAACATCAGGTTCTTGCTGATGCATTAACTCCTGGCACAACGGATTTTAAGTTAATACAACAATGACTGGTCTAAGTACCAGTTATGAAAGCAAACGTTTATGCAAGCTAGGAGCTATATGGGAAATAAGCTTAATTATGGAGAAATGAAACAAGAGTTTACTTACATTAAGCTCAAGAAATAGAACTGTTAAATTTATTGATTACAAAAATAAATTTAACGTTACATTTCAAATCAATGAGACGCACTCACTCACTCTCACAAAAGCTAAATACTTACGCCTAGGGAAAAACACCTTAACTAAGCTCTTAAAACTACAAAATACACAAAAGAAATACCAGTCGATGAATACTATGTATCACCACTAAGGTGGGAGTACCGGGATTAACTGTACTAATGGAGCTTGGGGTGCTAGCTGACCTCTCCACTTCTGAGCACAGACCCTTTCTCCGTCACAGCAAACACAAGACTGAATTCAAATACATTGAATGGGCAGGACGCAAGGCGTGGCTAACGGTTGAGGGAAGCAGAGGCAAACGATAAAGAAATAATTGTATCGCTCAGTAGCGCACTTAGTGACGTGCATTAAATCGGTCACTTTTTGAAAACGGTGACGAATTATTTGAAAAGTATACCCCGAAATGGAGAGAGAAACGGTTAACTGAGCGATACACAGTGAGTTTTCCACTAATAGTTCGTGGCTTCTCACAAAAAGGAAATGTCGCGAATTGATTCGTGACACACATGCATGGACAGATTTTGTTACAACTTCACACAGTTGTTCCCCATACCATGACGGTGTGACGCGCGCAACAACCAGCCATCTACTTCCAAGGTCAAGGTCACACGAGGCTCAAACAGGGTCGGGTGCTGTCATACTTAACTGCCATACCTACATTCGTGTTCGCTATGTGTGTTGTCTGGGGAGATCACTGAATGGTTGTACATACGTATTGCAGTCATAACCAAATTTTATACACAGTACATAATACGGTTATCATCCGGTAGGAGACTTTGTGTTGCATGGCAATACTTGGCAGGGACTTCGTTGTGTCTGGTGTACGGTATTTCTCTCTCTCTCTCTCTCTCTCTCTCTCTCTCTCTCTCTCTCTCTCGTATGTTCCTGCCTTCGGTACATCTTTTCAGATTAACGTACGATAATTTATTTTCATTGGTACTTTTTAACATCCCTGTCAGACGTGTAAGGCAAAGCAGAATGGCTGAGTTTACGCTACGCCCTTGTCCATTGCTGCCAGCCATACGATAATTAGTACACTTTTACTTCCCTGAGAGAGAGAGAGAGAGAGAGAGTAAAACTGGAGGGCAACAAAAGTAGAGGCAGAAGAGAAAGGTGGACAAAAAGGGAGAGAGAAGAGTAACAAATGAGAGAGAGAGAGAGAGAGAGAGAGAGAGAGAGAGGGACAGAGACAGAGAGAAAGAGATTAAAGATAAAAAAAAAAAAAAAAGAGTGAGAAGCTGGAGGACGAAATGTGGTGTGAAAGAATAATGGGCAGTGGGTTGGGTTAGATCAGGCACGAGCGTGAAGCACAGATAGATAGACGGCTAGATAGATGTGTGTGTGTGTGTGTGTGTGTGTGTGTGTGTGTGTGTGTGTGTGTGTGTGTGAGACCCTTGTGTGTCATAAACCCTCTATGACGTGAGAGAGAGAGAGAGAGAGAGAGAGAGAGAGAGAGAGATTCTCTGTATTGCGTTCTAAGCCCTGAGTGACGTGTTACCATGCCCAAACTAAGACAGGGATTGTGTGTATGTGTGTGTGTGTGTGTGTGTGTGTGTGTGTGTGTGTGTGCACGGAAGATGAGTGAGGCGAGGTATGAGAATGACGACTGCGTGAGGGGGAAGTGAGCGAGGTGATAGATGTGTGTTAGTGAGGTGATTATGTTAAGTAAGGGTAATGTGAGTAAAAAGAGGTAAATGAAGTGGGGTGAAGTGAGATGAGAAGTGAATGGAGTGACGTAAAATGTAATAATCTGAGGACAAGTGTTTCTGTGCAAAGTGTAAGATGAGGGAGATGAAGTGAGTCAGCCAGAGGTGATGTGAAAGTACAATGAATGAGGTAAGGTGAGGTAGGGGACAAGGTCAGAAAAGGTGACTTGAGATGAGACGAAAAATGAAATGACTTAATGAGGTGAGTGAGGCAGGGAGAGATGAGGGGGTGGGGAGAGGGGTGTTGGTAGGGGAGAGAGGTGTGGGTGGGGAAGGGGGGTGAAGGGGAAAGGGCGTGAGGAGGAGAGGAAGAGGAGCAAGAGAGAGAACTGTGTGCTAACCGCGTAAGACCAGTGTGAGACATGACGTGAGGTGAGTGAGGTGAGGTGAATGACAAGACGTGAAATGAGGGACGTGAATGAGATTACGACGTGACGACTGAGTTGAGGTTAGGAGAGTAAAGTGAGATGAGGAGACAGTGTGCGGAGAGGTGAAGAGCTGAGGTGAGACAGGGAGCAGGTGGAGAGATGAAGTGGGACATGGAGGGGTGGAGGAGTGTAAGAGCGAGGATGATGTGCTGGCCGAGTAATGGCGGTGTGAGAAGAGATAAAAAAGAGGAATAAAACGAGAGGAGGTGAGAAGTGAAGTGAGTGAAATGAACTGACGTAAGCCTATGTTGACTTGTAGGTTGTGTATGAGGTGAACAAAATATAATTGTAGATAAGATAAAAATAAACTGATTGAGGTGACCAGATGAAGCAGGGAAAAGTCGAGAGGTGAGATGAGGTGAGGTGAGGTGATGTGTCGGGCATAAAGGTAGGGGTGGGAGGGTGACGAGCGACATCTTGTGCTGGGCTGCGAGGTGAGGTGACATGATGTGAGGTGTGGTGGGGGGGGGGATGGAGGAACGGGGGTGACAAGAGCGACAACTATGTGCTGGGCTGTGAGGTGAGGTGAGGTGAGGTGACGCTCCGCCAGGCTCGGCCATTCCTCGCATTCCCTCACAGATTACCAACTTCCCTCCCTCCTTCCCTCCTTCTCCAGCCCTCCTTCCTTCAGTCCTTCATTCTTTCCCTCCCTCCTTCCCTCCCTCTCCAGCCCTACTTCCTTCAGTCCTTCATTCTTTCCCTCCATCCCTCCCTCTTTCCCTCCCTCTCCAGCCCTCCCTCCTTCAGTCCATCATTCTTTCCCTCCATCCAACTCTCATTCACATTCCCTCTTCCAGCTTTTATTTTTCCTTCCATTCCATCATTCGTTCTTGGATTACCAGCTTTCCTCCCATTCACTCATCCTTCATGTTTTTCTCTCCTTCCTTCCAGCCATGTTCATCTCCTTCTCCTTCTCCTTTTTTGCAGCTCTTTTTCCCTCGTAATTTCCCAACTTTCCTCCCTCCCACTATTTCCTTCTATCATTCCAGCTGTTCATCTTTCCCGTCTTCCAGCTACTCTCTCTCTCTCTCTCTCTCTCTCTCTCTCTCTCTCTCTCTCTCTCTCTCTCTCTCTCTCATTTCCTCATCCGAATTTTTGTCTCTCACATTTTCTTCTTTCCTTCCATCCTTCCGGATCTCCTCCACACTTTCCCTTCCGTCTGTCTTCCTCTCCCTTTGTCGTTCCTTCAGTCGTTTTTCCTCTCACTCTCCATAGTTGCTTCCTTCTTCATTTCCTTCATTGTTTCCTTCTATCCCTCATGTTCTCTGTCTTTTTCCCACCTGCTTCACTCAGAATTTTTCTTCTTCCTCCTTCCCTTCTTCTCTCTTCCCTCCCTCACTTCTTCTTCCCCATCTCTCCCTCGCTCGCCCCTTCCCTCTTTCGCTCTCCCACGCCCCCAGTCTTCTGCCCTGCCGTCCTGTCCTTAAACTTTTGTAATTAGAGAGTAAGTCTTTCTATTAATATTTAGGCTGGACCTCTGAGAAGGACCGTATTATCTGAATGCTCTGTGTAACTAACTTTCTCCTCTCCCTCTCACCAGCCTTCCTTCACTCCTGCAGCTTCCCCTCTTTCTCCTCCTTCCATCCTTCCTTCTTGCGGTCCTTTTCCTTTTCCTCTGTTTTCGCTCCCTCCTCCCATCTCTTCTTCCTTTCTTCTCCCACCTTTCCTTTCTTTCCTACTTCCTCCGTCTTTCCTCGTATTTTTCTTCCCTTCCCTCTCTCTCCCCTGCATCCTCAATTCTCTCACCAGTTACCCTCCCCTCCTTCTTCCTTCCTTCCCTTCCTTTCTCCTCCGTCTCTCCTTCTATCCTTCCAGGCCTTTCATCTCTTTAGCTCTCTTTTTCTCCCTAATCTCCTTACACCTTTCTTTTTCTCCTCCAGCTTCCCAACCCTTCCTCCACCGTTTTAAATTTAGATTAACCACTATTTAATGGAAATAAAGGTATTGTTACTATCTATCTATCTGTGTATCTATGTCTGTCTGTCTGTCTCTCTATCTCTGTCATATCTGTCTGTGTCTCATCTTTCCCTCGATCCTCCATTACCCTCCCACCTTCTCTTCCTTATACTTTCTCCTCACCCTTCATTCCCCCCTCCATCGCCCCAGGTAATCCCTCCTTCTTCCTCTCCCTTCATATTATCAGATTTTCCTCCTACATTTCCATCCCTCTCCCTTTTTCTTCCTTCCTCCCTTTCTTGCATCTTCTTCCCTCTCTTTCCCTCCGTTATATCATATCTCCCTCACGCATTCCCTCCCTGTTCTTTTAACTCGCTCCCCTTTTTTTCCTCTATCTGTTTCTCCCTGCCCTCACTCCTTGCCCTCATTTTCTCTCCCTCTCTCTTCCTGTCTGTCATTCCCGTCCTTTTCCTCTGACTCTCCCTTTCATTAAGAACATAAGGGATGATAACTACAGTAGGCCAGTTGACCCATGCAAGGCAGCTCTTACAAGGGTGTGCATAAACTACTAGACAAAGACAATAATAGGAATGAAGAATGCTCTCCCCCGCCCACTACACCCACCAGACGAAATTGGCAGGAAAAAGTGAGATAGAACACCACGCAGTCTAGAAAAACTGACGTGGAAATTTTAAAAGAAAGTGCAAAAGGAGAAAAGGAAGCTCATTCCTTTCTCTTTACCCCTCCCGCCCTCCCTCCTCGTGCCTCCTGCCATCACATTTTCTCCTCTCTCTCTCTCTCTCTCTCTCTCTCTCTCCTGTTTTTCTGCTCCTCCCTCCCTCCCTCCCTTTACCTCCCACTCCCCTTCATCATATTTCCTACACATTTTCGGCCTCCCGCTCTCTCCTTCTCTCTACCCCTACCTCTCCCCTTCCCTCTCCCCCTCCCTCCCTCTCCATCAACCATGATCCCTTTTATATGAGATTGGGAACCCCCGCCCCCAGTCTGGACACCCCTTGAGATCAGACTCCCCACCCCCTGTGTGTGTGTGTGTGTGTGTGTGTGTGTGTGTGTGTGTGTGTGTGTGTGTGACCTTCATTGTATGCATCAATTATATAAACAAAATACCAAGCTGTTATATTAGACGATAAAGGTGGCACGGCAGTCTTGTGTGTGTGTGTGTGTGTGTGTGTATGTGTGTGTGTGTGTGTGTGTTTGTCTTCCTTCAGTTTTCCTGTAAATCTTCGACTTGCCTCTCTTTCCCTTACCTTCCTGTTTCCAACACTGTTTTTACTCCTCTCTCCTGCTCTTCTTCCATCCTCTCACAGTTTCCTTCATTCCTTTCCCTTCCTTTTCGCTCCCCCTTCCATTCCTTCACCTCCATTCCTTCCTTTTTCCTATCCCTTCCCGTTCCTTCCCCTCCATCCCTTGCTTTCTCTTCCATTCCACTCTATCCAGTCCTTTTTCCTACTTTTCCTTCCCTTCCCTACCATCCCTTCCCCTTTCCTACCCTTCCCTACCATCCCTTCAATTTTCCTACCCTTCCCTTCCGTTCCCCTCCACCCCTTCCTTTTCCTTCCCTTCCTTTCCTCCCCTCTCCATCCCATTCCTTTTCTCCCTTCACCTTCATCCTTTCCCCTCCCTTCCTTTCCTCTTCAACCTATTCCTTCTCTCCCTTCCCCTACCTCACTTTTCCATGCCTTCCATTTTCCTACCGTTCTCTCCCTTTCGTACCGCCATCCACATTCCTCCCTCCCTCACAAGATCTTATTCTTTTGGACAGAAGAGGGTCCGTAGCACTCTTCGTGACTAGTGTTTCTCTATGCGAGCCACAGTTCTCACCTCCCGTCTCTCCTCACCTATTTTCCCCTCCTCACCTGTCTCAACCCTGTCTACCTTGTGACCTACCGTGTAACGGTTTTTAATCTCCCACCCTATCCCTCCCCTCCTCTCCCCTCCTCTCCATCTTTCTCTCCTCCTCTCCTCTCTTCTCACCCATCTCCGTAGTTTTTACCTCCTGTCAGTCCTTGCCTTTTATTTCTTCTTCTTTCCCCCTTGCTTTCCTCACCCTCGTCCATGCTATGACCTTCCTTGTGACAGTTTTTAGTCTTTCACCCTGCCTCTCCTCTCCTCCCCCTTTCTCTTCTTCTCTTGCATCTTCACAGTTACTCCTCACACGTGTTCTTGCCAATTTTCCTCTCTTTTCTTCTCGTTACCTGTCTTGTCTCATTTCGTCCTTTTAGCAGTCTCTGGTCTCCTGCCCTACCTATCCCATCCTCTCCTTTTCTTCCTCTCTCTCCATCTTTTTCCCTCCTTCTCTCCCTCCTCCTTCTTCCCTTTCCCTCACAGTCTCACCTCTCGCCTGTTCTTACCTGTTTTCCCCTCCACTCCCCTCCTCCTCACCTGTCTCACTCCAATTTTTTGTCTCTATCTCTCCCATCCTCTCCTCTCCTCTCCTCCCTCACCTCCTCTTCTCCCTGTCTTCCCCTCCCCCACAGCCTCACCTACCGTCTCTCAGTACTTATTTTCCCCTCTTCTCTCCTCCATACCTGTCTCACTTCTGACTACTTCATGCCCTCCCTTGTCAGATTCTCCTCTCTCCATCCCACTCTCCCTCTTCCTGCTGCCCCCCCTTCTCTCTCTCTCTCTCTCTCTCTCTCTCCCCCCCCCCTTTCTTCCCCTCCTTCTTCCTGTCTCTTCCTCCCTCTCACCCTCTCCCTCCCTCCCTCCCTCCTGCAGAGCGTCACATCCCGGCTGTCGTATTTCATTTCCTCCATGAATAATTTCCCTCCACTTCTCCCTTCCTCTCCTACTTTGCCTCACCCCTGTCAACCTTATGTCCTGCCTTGTAACATTATACACTCTTACTCCCTTCCTCCCCCCTTCTCCTTTGCCCCCCTTCCTCCCCCCTTCTCCTTTGCCCCCCTTCCTCCCTCTCCTTTCCTCCCACCCTCTTCCCTCTCCTTTCCTCCCACCCTCTTCCCCACCATTCCCCTCTTCCTCTCCCTCCCTCACACATTTTCTCAGTCTCTCCCTCCCTCTTTCTCCTCCGTCCTTCCCTCCCTCTCTCTCTCCCTCTCACCTCTCATAGGCCATGTCCTGTTTCATTTTTTACATGAATAATTCCCTTCTGCCTCTCTTCACTCATCCTTACAACTTCTTACCTTTCTTCTCTTCTCTTCCGTGACTCTTCTTGCCTTTCGTCTCTTCTCTTCTCGCCTCCTTACCTCCCCTCACCTCTCGTCTACTCCCCGTCTCATGTCCTTACCTGGCTCACCTCAGTCTACCTTATGTCCTTCGTTGTAACATTCCTCAGTCTTCAATTCTCGTCTTGCCCCTCCCTCCCTTCCTCTCCCTCCCACCCTCTCACTCTCTCCCTTCTTCCTCATTGCTTCACCCCTTGTTGTTTCCTTACCTATTCAATTTCTTCCGTTAATTCTTTCCCTCCTCTTCTTAACTTGTCTCACTTTTGTCTTTGTCTTTCGTTGTAACATTAATCCCTGGTTTCCCTCCCTTCCTTCCTCTCACTCTCTCTCTCCCCCTGCCTCTCCTTCTTCTTCCTCTCTCCTTTTTCTCTCCTACTTACCTCCATTTCTTAATCTTCCCCTTTTTTTCCTCCCATACTTCTCTCCCACAACCCCTCTCTCTTTCCCCTCACCATCCTCCCTCCACCTCTCATTCTTCCGTTTCCTTTCACCCTTCCTTACCTTGCTTCATTTTCTTTCTCCAACCACTCACCCTGTCCTGCTTTTCCACCTTTCTATCACCCCTTCTCCACCTCTCACCCCTCCCTTCACCTCTTTCTCTCTCCCCCTCCCCCATTCCTTTGCTCCCTGCCTGTCTGAGCGTCGTTTACATGAGTCTGTATTTCAGGGGGAAGAGGTCCCGAGAGACCACTGGGAGAGAGGCACAGGAGGAAACAGGGAGGGAGGGAGGGAAGGAGGGAGGAAGGGAGAGAGAGAGAAAGAAGAGGAAGGAAGGAAAAAGAGAGGCAGCATAGTGAATCAGGGAGGTTAGGGGAGGTGCATGGTGGGGAGGGAGGAAAGAAGGGGTAGGAAGGAGGGAAAAAAGAGGGAGAGGGAATCAGGGAGGGGAGAAAGGGAGAGAAGGAAGAAGGCAATGTGGGAAAGAAGGGTAGGAAGGGTGGAAAATACGGAAGGAAGAGAGGTAGGTGGGAGACAGACAGCGTGAGGGAAAAAGGGAGGGAAGGGTGGGAGCAGGAGGAAGAAAAAACGCGAGTAAGGAGGAGAGAGAGAGAGAGAGAGAGAGAGAGAGAGAGAGGGGGGGGGTATGGAAAGGAGCAGGGGAGTAGGAGATGTACCGGAGTAGCTGAGAGGTACACACTTAGTTACACACACACACACACACACACACAGAGGCATAGGTGTGGCCTTGACAGTGAAGAGGAAGAGTTGGTCCGCAGAGGCAGCAGTGAGAGATAGGAGGCTAGCAGGGGAGTAGATTGGAGGCTAACATGGGAGTAGGTAGGAGGCCAGCAGGGGAGGGGATTGGAGGCCAGCAGGAGTAGATAGGAGGCCAGCAGGGGAGTAGATAAACCACCCGAGCTTCCACACACATATGCCTCAGTGTTAATCTCTTCAGTACGATGGCGTTTTCATTCCACTCAGTCGTGTGTGTTTTTTTTCCATCATGTACTCTGCTTTACTCCAACCTTAGATGGGAAAAACGAAGAACTCAAGGTGGTTATCTTTGGCTAATATGTAGTAATAAATGGGTACAGTTCTCAGCCGCCACGGAAATGCAGTTACTGATGAGCTTAAGGCGAATGTGGTCTCCCTAATCAATCACCGACAAGGGCCCGTGTTCTCGTCTGTTACGGAAGCACCCTAACACGTTTTCCTGAGCGATTATTTTACTTATCACACCGTACTGTCCTGTTCCATGTTATATAAATTCTATTAACATTGCCATACTCTGCATAAACAACGCACAAACAGATATTAACCATCCATATCCAAAAATGAATCGCTAAGGAAGAGGTGTTGAGGGGCCGCTTTACCCTACGAAAATACGGGCTTAGGTCATCATTAAGTGTAGTACTGTAGAGGATGAAAATTGAACCCGTTTTGACCTAACTTATCACAAGTATCCGGGACAGTCTGTATTAATTAAACGTGACGTGTTGAAAGGCAGCCATGACAGGTGTATATAGTGATGGCTGTATATTTGATTGTTGTGTATTGGTAGTGTTATGGGGTGGGTGAGGAGAGGGAAGGAGAGGAGGAAGGAGGGACGGGAGAGGGAAAAAAATGGCTGGAAGAATGCAGGGAGGGAGAGACGGGATAGGGGAAGGAAGACGAGAAACAAAAATTGAGAGACGGAAGAAAAGGAAAAAGGGGAAGGGGAGAGGAGAGAGCAGAAAGGGATAGATAGACTAGAAGGGAGAGGAGGAAAGAAAGAAGATTGGAGGGAGTGAGGGACGTTAAAAGATGACTGGAATATGGAAAGACTCTGAAGGGAAGGGAAGAGGAGGGGGAGGGGGGGAGACAAACAGATATAGAGAGCGCAAGAGACGGAAGCAAAGAGGAAGAACAGAAGATTGCAGGAAGGAGGAGAGTATACGGGGACAGGAAAATGATAAGAAAAATAAGGGAAAGTAAGCAGAGAGAAAGAGAGAGAGAGAGAGAGAATGTTGGGGAAAAAACATGTGAAAAAAGGAATGTTATTAAATAAGTGTAGATAACTCGAGATGAGGGTGTAAAGATCTCATTTGTATCGAAAATTGAATTATTCATACAAGAGAATGTGCGATGATCACTAGCAGTATTAATTTATTTATCTTTTTATTTATTTACTTATGTATTTAGAAACCCGATTTTAGTCAGCAGAATAGATGAGCTTTTTCGATCTTACCCCTTCAACCCGATGACATTACTTTTTCCACCACAAGACAATTTTACTCAGCTGAGGAAAAACCCACCGTAGTGAGGGTGCTACTGAAGGCTATATCTAACCCCTCCAGTTCGATAAATCCCTCCTGATCTGCAGATAATCCTCAGAAGGTAAAGAAAAAAAATATATACGTCATGGGACTTAAAGGATCAAGCAACAGTGTACATTAACCAGTTCTGCACGAAGACTTTTTTTTCCTCCTTCTTGCTACCTCCAGGCGATTTTATGCGGCTCAGGAAAAGCTTCTTGTATTGTAGTGGGTAAAGACGTGGTAGTAGTAGTAGTGGTGGTTGTGGTGGTGGTGGTGATGGTGGTGGTGGTAGTAGTAGTAGTAGTAGTAGTAGTAATTCATCAAACTGTGACCCCAGTGGATTCCAGGATGATTTTTTTTTTCCTGCAGTCCACAAAAAATTAAAAATGAAATGGCCGTCAATAAGCCTGTTTTTCGCGTGTCTCCGAGTTTTGACATGTGAAAATAGTGCAGGGCAGGAACTTGGTGGAGGCGGGTTGTCGGTGGTCTCAGAGGGGACCATGAGAAGAGCAAAGTGTGTGTTTGTGTGTGTGTGAGAGAGAGAGAGAGAGAGAGAGAGAGAGATTAGTATATCGTAATTCAAGGTAACAGATACACACCAACAGAAACGAAAAGTAGATAGGGGTAAAGTGGCAGGGCAAGGTAGGGCAGACAGTGAACAGATCAGGGTAAGGACAAGTATGGTGATTGGGTAGAAAGGGGGAGGGGGGGAGGTAATGAGGTGGGTTGGAGGGGTGGGTAAACTAGGGCAGGGAAGAGGGAGAGAATGGAATGGAAGGGAGGAGAAAGCAGGAGAAGTGTAGAGGGAGGGAAAGGTGATGGGGTACGTTGGTAGGATGGTGCGGTAGGTAGGTAGGGGAGAATGTAGTGGTAGGGAGGGAAAGGGTTGGTTACAGATTGAGGTGATGAGAATGGAGATTGGAGGTATGGTGGGTTATGGTTAGAGGAAGTGCTAGAGAGAGAGAGAGAGAGAGAGAGAGTTGGGGAGTTAGAGAGGGAGTTGGGGAATGTAGGAGAGATAGGAGGTGGGAGAGTGAGTGAAGAGAAGAATGATAGGAGTGAGGGAGATGGGGCAAATGGGAGAGAGGGGGGAAGGAAGAGTTAAACTATGGGAGAGTAGGAGCGAAGGAGGGAGGGAGAGAGATTTTGAAGTAGGAAATGAAAGAAGGGAGGTACAGCCGGAAAGGGGGAGGTAGGAAGAGTTGGGAGGAGAAGAGGGAGTGAGGGAAGACAGAAGAAAGAAAGGGAGAAGTAGAAACAAAAGAGGGAGGAGGAATTGGAGATAGGGAGGGGAAGTGAGAGGGAGAAAGCTCAGGGGAGACGAGAGAGAGGTGAGGAAAGTTGGAGAGAGAAAAGGAAGGGAGAGGAAAGAGTTGTGGATTATTGTGAGGCAGGGTGATACTTAGAATATATATGTGTCATTATCATTCTCTCTCTCTCTCTCTCTCTCTCTCTTTCACATCTCCCCCCCATCCCCCCATTAATCCCGCCTGACCAGCGCCTCTCTCTCTCTCTCTCTCTCTCTCTTTCACATCTCCCCCCCATCCCCCCATTAATCCCGCCTGACCAGCGCCTCTTCCCTTCCATTGTATCGTAGGGAGAAGTAATGCCTCTCATCGCGACGTGGGAGGGAGGAATGGAGGAAAGGAGAGATGCTGGAGAGGGAGGAAAGAGAGGGAGAGAGGGAAAGAGATGGAGAGGATGGAAAGGAGGGAAGGAGAGAAGCCAGGGAGGAAAAAAGTGAGGGAGAGAGACGAAGGGGGTGAAAAAGAGGGGAGAGATGGTGCAAAGAGAAGGAGGAGTGGGAAAGGTTGAGGGGAAAAGGAAAATTAGTGGAGAGAGAGAGAGAGAGGAGGAGGAGGGGGAGGGGGAGGGAGAGTTTCGAAAGGCAGGATTGACTATGCAGATGAGTCGATGGGGGAGGATTTGAAGGATAGAGGTACGGCAAGGTGGGTGGAGAGAGAGAGAGAGAGAGAGAGAGAGAGAGAGATAGAGAGAGAGAGGGAAACTGTCGTGAGAAAAGGGGGGAGGTAGAGTGAGGGTGAAAGAAAGAGGGTGGGAGGGAGAATTGAGTTTTAAGCAGAGATATGGATGGATAACATAAAGGAGATGAAGGGCGAGAGGGAGGGAAGCATAAGAGGGAGGGGGGGGGAGATAACGAGGGAGGAAAGTAGACATATCATTCATGCAAGGATAGCCTGGGGGAGTGGGGGAGGAGGTCGGGAGGATGAGCTAGGTAGGGGTTAGGGGGGAGAGGGAGGGGATGAAATAGGAAATGAGGTGTGGGGGGAGATAGTTTGATGGAGGAGAGGGGGTGGTTGGGGTGATGAGTAGCAGGAGGTGAGGGGAGAGGAGGTGAAATGAAGTGGGGGGAGAGAAGGAGAAATGAGATGGTGGGGAGAAAGTTGTGATAGGGGATAGGATACCATGATGGAGAGAGAGAGAGAGAGAGAGAGACGAGGGGGGGGAGAGGGGAATGAGATAGTGAGGGGTGTGCGCTAAGGAGATACGATGAGGGTGATGATAGCTGCAATTATTTACGCAAGTGGACGGAGGGGGGACGTTGAGGGAGGGGGGGCATAATGTACATGGGATGAGGGAGGGGGCGTAGAGGGGGGGTGCGTATTGTAGGGGGGTAGGGGAGGAGGAGTGTTATTGATGGTGGTGGTAATGACGGGCTGTTTCTTTACTGTTACCGTGATTACTTATCGTTATGGTCAAGGTAATGCTAGGCTAAGTTATCATCATCATCATCATCATCATCATCATAACAATAATAATAATTTTTCTTTTTCAGGTAAGTGCATCTTGGTGTGTCTGTATCAAGCCAACTCACATAACCTACATGTACGTTCAGAAGTACACATGAGAGGGTGAAAGTCAATCTTGTGTATACGGATAAGGTAAGTGAATGAAAGGGATGGAGGCGACAAAAAATAATGAATATATACCAGAAATAATGAATGAATAGATAAAAATGAAATGGTGGCTAAAATATAACTCGAAATGTGTAACTTTTCTGTCTCTTGCTGGAATGAAATACTGGAATTGTATAGAGTTAATGGATGTACTCAATATTGGGCTTGTGTTGTTTGTAGTCAGCAGTGTATTATTATTATTATTATTATTATTATTATTATTATTATTATATGTGATTAATCTATTTCTGTTATTATTATTATTATTATTATTATTCATATTATTCATATTATTTTCTTCTTCTTCTTATTATTATTATTATTATTATTATTATTATTATTATGATTATTGTTATTATTATTATTATAGACAATTAATGGTATCCGAGTGTTGCTAAAAAATCCTTAACCCTTCAGCACAGGGACTTTTTTTTTTTATTTCTTCCACTTTACCGTTTTATTTTGCTTTACTGAGGCCTTCCTTAGTGGAGACTCGTGGAGATTGTCTTTAAGTCCTTCACGGCGAAAGTAAAGGAATTTGGGAGGAAGGAAGGAAGGAATCTGGGAGGGAGGGAGGGAGCGAGCGAAGGAATCTGGAAGGAGTGGAGGAAGGAGGATGGGAGAGGGGAGGGAAGTAATCTGAGGAGGAGGGAGAGAAGAAAGAGAGAGGAGGGAAGGAATCTGAGGAGGAGGGAGAGAAGAAAGACGGAGGAGGGAAGGAATCTGAATGGGAGGAAGGAAAAAAATCTGGAAGGAGTGGAGGAAGGAGGATGGGAGAGGGGAGAGGGGCGGGAAGTAATCTGAGGGGGAGGGAAGGAGGAAAGAGAGAGGAGGGAAGGAATCTGAGGAGGAGGGAGGGAGCGAAGAGAGAAGAGTAAAGGAATCTGGCAGGAATGGAGCAAGGAAGGAAGGAAATTGGAGGGGGGATGAGGGAAAGAAAGATAGAAAAAAAGATTTACACCAAGAATATTGGAAAGGAAAGGAAATGCGAACAAGGAGAGAGAGAAAGAGGGAATAAAGAGGGGGATGATAATGTAAGAAGGAAGGGAGGGGGAGGAAGGGAGAGAGAGGGAGAGAAAGAGGGATAGTGAAGGAGGGAGAGAGGGAAGGGAATGAAGAAAGAGATGAAGGAGAGAGGGAGGATGATGAAGGAAGGAGGGTGAAGGAGAGATGATGATGTTGAAGGAGGAGGGGACTGAGAGGGAAGGAGAATGCCTGGAACAAACAGCGAAGGAGGAGAGAGATGAGGGGGAGGGAAGGAGGGATGGGCGGAGGGTGAAATCTGCGAAGAAGCTGAGTGAAGGAGGGGAAGGAGAGGAAAGGGCGATGAAGGAGGGATGGAGGGCGGGAAGAATGATGGAGGGGGATAGCAGGGGGGGAGAGGAGGGTGTAGGGGAGAAAGGCGAGAACAGACTGAGAGAGAGAAAGGAATGGAAGGAGAAAGAAGGGGGTAAGTAAAGGGAAAGAGGAGAGGAAGATGAAGCAGAGTAGGATAAAAGAGTAAAGGAAGGAGAGAAGGAGCTGATGAAGGTGTAAATATGAGAAACAGGAAGAGACAGAGAATAAAGAACTGATGGAGGGGAAGAAAGAGGTGAATGATGAAGGAAGGGATAAGAGGGAGGAGTCGGGAATGATGGAGGAGGGAGTGAGAGGGAGGAGAGGGAAAGATGAAGGAGGGAGGGGGAGGGAGGGAGGGAAAAGAGAGATGATGGAGGAGGGCGAGGGAGGGAGGAAGAAAACCAGGAGCAAACTGAGTGAAGGAAAATAATGTGCGACACTTGGAGGTAAACTTTATAACTTCGCCAGACTCCAGCACGAGAGAGAGAGAGAGAGAGAGAGAGAGAGAGAGAGAGAGAGAGAGAGAGAGAGAGAGAGAGAGAGAGGGAAAGTGGAACATATGAAGCGATGGAAGAGAAAGTTTGAGAAAGTGAGAGAGCATGGATGATTAAGAGTGAAGATGGGAAAGGTATAGGGCAGAGTGGAAACGGTGTGTGTGTGTGTGTGTGTGTGTGTGTGTGTGTGTGTGTGTGTGTGTGTGTGTGTGTGTGTGTGTGTGAGGAGAGAGAGAGGGGGAGAGAATGTATGAAGGAAGAAGGAGAAGAGCAAGGAGGAGTGGTGGAAGGTGAAGTGGAGAAGAGAGAGAGAGAGAGAGAGAGAGAGAGCAGAAGGCGAGAGGAGAAAGAGGGATAAAGGGAGGTGGAGGAGAAAAGAAGTGAGAGATGAGGAAAGAAAGAGAAAGACCAGAGAAGAGGAAGAGAGGAGGAGGAAGAGTGAAGAATGAAAAAAAATGAACAGTTGAGAAAAAATGAGGAAAGAAGAGGAAGGAGAAAAGATGGAGAAAAGGAGAGAAGAAGAGTACGATGAGGCAGGGAGGAGAGGAAATTACTTGAGGAAGCTTAGGGTACACGAGAGAGAGAGAGAGAGAGAGAGAGAGAGAGAGAGAGAGAGCAGGAGCCAAAGAGAAATAGGTCAATGAAAGCAGTAAGTCAGGGGTAGGGCTAAAAAATGTGGGCAGAGGGGGGAGGGGGAGAGGGAGGGCGGAAGAGGGTGTGGGAGGGAGGAGGGAATGGAGATGGAGAGAGAAGGAAATGAGAGGAGGGAGGAAGAAAAGAGGATGGTAACGGGGAATGGGAGGAAAAAAGAGAAGGGGTGAATAGAGATGTGTGTGTGTGTGTGAGAGAGAGAGAGAGAGAGAATGAGAGGGGTTGCGAGAGGAGAGGGGATAGAGAGGGTCGACGAAAGGAGGGCAGCATGAATAGAAAGTGGACGGGGGAGAAGTGAATGGGGGAGGGAGAGAGAGAGAGAGAGAGAGAGACTGATGTAAAATGAGATGTGAGTGAGCAAGAGGGAGAGAGAGGGAAAAATAAAAAAAAATATTATTGAGAGGAAAATGTGAATGGAGACAAAACAAAACTGAAAGAGAGAGAGAGAGAGAGAGAGAGAGAGAGAGAGAGAGGTGGGGGAAGGGAGGAAAGAGGGAGACAATCAGAGAGAGGGGAAGGGAGAGATAAAGCGGAACTAGAGAGAGGGGATGAGGCAGTCTCCGAGTTCCGCAACATTAACATGATTCAAACACCTGTCACCCTCAATGGGCTTAGATATATGGGTGGACGCACATAAACCAACCTGTAGGCGGACGTGGAGGTAGAGTCTACAGTACGTACAGGTGGAGGTGGAGGTAGAGATGGAGGAGGTGTGGGTGTAGTTGTAGGTGTAGAGTGGCAGAAGTTTACGTATTGGTGTAGGTGGAAGTGGAGGAGGTGCAGGTGTTGTAGGTTTAGGTGGATGGACCTAACATGCAGGTGGAAGTAGAGTGGAATGTAAGTTGAAGTAGAAATGTAGGTGGTGGAGGCGTAGTTGTATATGTGGAGATGGAAATGAATGTGCAGGAAGTAGTGTAGACGTGGGGATGGTGATAAATGTGATGGTGTGGGTGGGTGTAGGTGGTAGTGTAGGTAGGTGGGTGTAGGTGGGTTAAGGTAGACATAAATGGGTGTAGATGGATATACTTTGAATTATGTAGCTATGGAGGATATGGTGTGTCAGGGTGTGGGGTGGATAGGCAGGATGTGAACGAGGACATCAAAGTAAAAATGGACATGCAAACAAATGAGATGCGTAACTCTTAGCGAATGTGAGTGTGTGTGTGAGAGAGAAAGAGAGAGAGATGTGTGTGTGTGTGTGTGTGTGTGTGTGTGAGAGAGAGAGAGAGAGAGAGTGAGAGAGAGAAAGGGATATTTGAGAGGTAATGCAAAGAGTTGAGAGGGGCTGATTGTGGTGAGCATAGGAGAGGTTATCCTACTCCTCATGCCTAGTTATTTATTTTGCATATTACACCTTGAAATCTCTTGTGTGTGTTGTATCTTTTTCTGATATCGACATAGTTTGCGTAAATGACATACAAAATAATAGTGATGTGCCTTTGACAGAAGAAAAAAGAAAGATAAGGAGGAAGTACCAGGGGTGTGGGTGATATGGGGGTTGTGGCATGACAGAGGATTACCGTAGTTTGGCGAGATTAGGGGAAGAGAGAAGCTGAGCGAAAGAGGGTGTAGTGTAATCTAGCTGAGTGTAGTTGGGTAAAGTTTGGAGCGTAGGGTATGGGACTGGGGTGGTGGGTAAAGGGTAGAGTCAGAAGAGGGGAGAGTGAAACGAAAGATGGTGGTAGTAGTCAGTGGTATGGTGAAGGAAGGCAGGGACCGATAGAAGACACGGACGGTGAAACTGAAGGATAGCGCTAGCAGACGATGGTATGGCGAAAGAGGGTAGAGCTGATACAAGACACAGTTGGTGGGACAAGAGACAGAGGCAGTAGACATTGATATATATATAGGGTAGGTCAGGGTATGTGATTACTGCGGACCGATTTTGCCTTGTGAGCGTCCACCCCGTAGGTTTAGTGGCAGTCAGAGGATTTGAACTCACGGCAGACTATAATCCAAACATTAGCCCAGTACAAAACCAACGGCCGTATACTCGTGGATTTGGAAGCCTCCCTGGTGCGTGTTCCTGTAGATGTCTCGTTGGTATTCTGTTGCTTAAAAATATACCTGACGTAATATGCAAAGTATGTCACCGTGGAAGATATGTTGGGGCGTCTCATTACCCCAAGAGATTACGATCCTGGGTGTAACTAGATGGATGTGGAAGTGGCTGAATGAATGTGGATGCTTTTTAAGGAGTGCTTTTGGGTGTGGATGAATATGAATGGATGTGAGTGAATGTGAATGAGTGTGAATAAGTATGGGTGTGGATGTGAATGTGGAAGGTTTGAACGAGTGCAGCGGTGTGGATGAGTAAAGATGAGTGTGGATAAGTATGGGTGTGGATGTGTTTGAATTGATGTGGATGGTTTAAGTAAGTGTGGATTAGTGTGGATGGGTGAGGATGAGTATGAATGAGGGTGAATGTGTGCGAGGGAATGTGGATGAGCGTGGATGCTGTGTTACGCGGCAGAGGGAGACAATGTCCGTAGATTAGGACGATATATGGAAATTAATGTGGGGAGTAGATTACGTGTGTGTGTGTGTGTGTGTGTGTGTGTGTGTGTGTGTGTGTGTGTGTGTGTGTGTGTGTGTGTGTGTGCGTGTGTGTGTGTGTGTGTATTTATGTTGTACGCTGCGCTTACACGTTAAATATTAATCTGGGTGGATGTCTGTGATGGATGGATGTTACGTGTGGGTGAATATGTAATGAGGTACGTGGGTGTATGCATAATGGAGACCGTTGTAGGTGAGTTGGCTTAGGATCTTGTAGGTGTAGAGGAAGTATGTATACTGAAGGTACTCTTAAAATGGTGTTAAATGTAGTTTAGGTGGGTGTTAGTCGGTGTATAAGGACATAGGATTTAGAACAGTAAGTGGGATCAGGTGGGTGTAAGCTTGGAATCTTGTAGGTAGAGTGTAAATGGGTATACCTAAGTGTACGAACTTATATTGAGGAGCTGATGAGACAAGATGCACATATGAAGCTTGTAAGTTAAGTTCAGGTGAATAAAAGTAAGTGTAGATGGACATGGGATCTTAAAAGTGCAATGTACGTGGGTTTACTTAGGGTTAGTGTGATGTGTAGGTCGGTGTAAGTATAGGATCATGTGTAGGTAGGTGTAAGTAGGTTTTAGGTGAGAATACGTAGGGTTAGAATTATGTGTAGGTAGGTGTAAGTAGGTTTTAGGTGAGTATACGGAGGGTTAGAATTATGTGTAGGTGGGTGTAGGTAGCTTCAGGACTTTGTGTAGGTAGGTGTAAGTAGGTTTTAGATCTGTTGAGTGGAGTGTAGGTGGGTGCGTAGAAAGGGTTGAGTGGGTGCAGGTGGATGGAGAGCTGTTTAGAGAAGGACCCTTAGTTCACCACACACACACACACACACACACACACACACACACACACACACACACACACACACACACACACACACACACACACACACAGACACACACACACACATTTCTTTTTTGCTTCCTCTCTCTCTCTCTCTCTCTCTCTCTCTCTCTCTCGCATTCATCATTTTCCTTAATATATTCAAGGGAGAGAGAAAGAGTGAAATGCAGGAGGTGGGGTTGGAAGAAAAAAATGAAAATGAAGAAAAGCGAGATTATTGAGAGAGAGAGAGAGAGAGAGAGAGAGAGAGAGAGAGAGAGAGAGAGAGAGATAGGCTGCTTTATCCATGACACAGAACCTTATGAACACTGAACTTAAGACTTATAAATTGAGAGGAAATTGACAACCCTATATCTCTTCCGCTAAGTAAATTCAATCCTAATTATAATTCAGGATTGTTATAAAATATCACAACTTTTCTCTGTACAGTTGGTAATGTAAATAAGAAGAAACTGGCATCTCAGCTTGACAGGTAAGAATGGAAAATTAATTGGCTATTTTTTATGTAATTTACCCTGAGCGTATTATCAACAGAGACTTAAAAAGGCACCTTATAAAGAGGAGCAACTGTAGGCTTATATGAGTTTGTGTTAGGTTTTTCCGGGGATCAGTTCCATCCATGTAAAAAACTACTCATTAGCGGTGACGTATTGAACCCCAGGCGTAATTTGTAGTTTATTCCTATCACCGGCCAGGTTTATTCATCGTTGGCGAAACTTTTGGAACTGCGGAGATTAAATATTGGCTTTATTACTTCCGCCATTATCAGATTTCTTAAGTCCAGTAATATCGTCTTGAGATGGCTAGCATATACTGCAAAAGATACGTCACTAGCCATTATGATTTAGCTTAGGGAAGAGTGGAGAAGTATTTGCTAGTACGGGATGTTTGTTATTTATTTATTATTTTTTTGTTTTAGGTATTCACGCATGTATTTGAGTCTAAGAAACTTGGTGAAGAATTTTGTGGTTCCCTCGTCACATCCTTTCAGGGATAGAGAGATGTAGAAGCTGGACAATGCTCGTAGATAGATAGATAAATAGATAGATAGATAGGTTCGTGCATGCATACATACATACAATGCATACATACATTTATAAATTTATTGATAGATTGATTAGCATGTTGACTGACTGAGAGACTTAGTGATGACTAAATATGTAGACTACAGTATATATAGAGAGACAGACAGACAGAGACAAACGAGGGGTATATATGGAAGGGGAGGAAAACAATGACACAGGGGTCAGAGAGAGAGAGAGAGAGAGAGAGAGAGAGAGAGAGAGTCAGTCAACATATTGCAAAACTTGGACGTGAGACGCAGGATGCAACATAATATTCATATGCAGATTGAAACCTTGCTCAGTGCTCTCTCTCTCTCTCTCTCTCTCTCTCTCTCTTTCTGATTTCCGTTTTCTGTGTTGCTAATTGTGTTTCCTCTCTTTTTTCTTCTTCTCAGTTTCGTTTACCCTCGCGCTTATATTTTTCTTTCTCCTCCTTCCATTTTTCTCTACTCATTCTTTTTTTTTAATTTACATATTTCATTTTGTTACGTGTGTTCTTTCGTTGCTTTTCTTTCTTGCTTTTTCTCCTCCTCCTCCTCCTCCTCCTCATTAGCCTCTCTTTCCCCTCTTCCTCCTCCTCATTCCTGTCTCCTTTAATTTCTTTGTTTCTTTCCTCTTCCCTGAGCACCCAATATTCGATACCGGGGAAGAGGAGGAGGAAGAGGATTGAAGGGAGAGAGAGAGAGAGAGAGAGAGGGAGAGGAAGCACGTGTTATCCCTTCCAGTCCCTTCCCCAGTCCCTTCCCCTCCATTCTTCCCCTCTTCTCCTCTTCCCCCTTCCTGCTTAATCTCTCCTTCCCTTTCTTCCCTTCCTGTTCTGGCCCCTCCCTTACACTCCCCCTCCCCTCTGTTCTACTCTCTCCCTCCCTCGATCCCCCTTCTATTCAGCTTACTACTTCCCTCCTTTCCCTCTCTCTCCTGCTTTCCTTTCTGCCCCTCCCTTCCCTTCCCTTCCCTTCCCTTCCCTTCCCTTCCCTTCCCAAATAAGAGACAGTAAAGAACAATATCCTTTCTGTGTGTATAGAGTGCCTTTTCACCTTCTTTCCTCTCTCCCTCCCTTTCTCCCTGCATTCCAAATTTTCCTTCCCTTCCTCTTCCTTTTATCACCTCTTTTCTCTCCCTTGTTTCTCCCTTTCCTTTCCCTTGCATCTTCCTCCCTTTCCTTTCCTTTTGATCTTCTTTTCATTCCATTTTCTTTCATATGTCCTCTCACCCCAGTCATTCTGTTCTGCTCATGTACAGTATATCTATCCTTCTCCATCATCCCTTTCCTCTCTTCCTTCTCTCTTTCTCTCTCTTCCTCTCTCTCTTCCTGTGCCTTTCAAATCTTCCTATCCTTCTCTCCTTTCACCTTTTTCTTTTACCTAGCGTCTTGTCTTTGCTATACCCTGCCCTCCTTCTTTTCTTCTTCATTGTTTTATCTTGTCATTCTGCATCTGTCCCTCTTTTTCCTCTTCTTTTCCTGACATCATGTCTCCTTGAGCATATTCATTTTTCTTTCTTGCTCCTCTTCTCTTATTCCTCTTTATTTCTTCCTCCTTCTTCCTTATTCTTCTTTCTTTCATTTTCTTATTCCTCCTCATTTTCTTCTCCCATTTCCCTACTCCCTTCTCTTTTTACAAGTCCTCTTTTTTTTCCTCTTGTCTTCATTTTCAGTTTTTTTTTCAATCGACTACATTATTCATTGTTCTTCGTCATTCACTTTACTTTTTCTGGCCCAATTTTTTCCCTCTTCTTTTTCTTTTTCTTTTCCCTTCTTATGTCTTTCCTTCCGCCACGTCCTTTTCCGTTCTTTCTTTTTATCATGTTTCATTCTTTCTCCCATTTTTTCCTTTTTTTCCTCGTTTTCTTCTTTTCCGTCTTCATAAGCTTCTTCTTCTCCTCCTCCTCCTCCTCCTCCTGCCACTTCTTTAAGACCGATGCATAAAGTGACGACAAGACTCAAATATTGACGCTTGCTCGAAAAATGTGAGCGAGAATTAAAGAAAGGAAACGAAGAATTTAAAGAAAGTGAGCGAAAAAGAATTGGCACGGTACAGAGAAAGAGGGAGATGTGTGAAAGAACTATTGAGAAAGAAAGGTGACAGGAGAGAGGGAGAGAGAGAGAGAGAGAGAGAGTATACTGAAACAGGAGGGACGAAAATATAAGAATTAAGAACAAACAAAGTGAACTATAGTATTATGGAAAAATGTAAGAAGACTCTTGGAAAAATTTGAACGTAGTATTCTGAAACTCGATCGAAAGAGAGAGGGAAGAGTGCGAGAGAGGGTCGAAGAATTAAGAGACTGGAGAACATGGGTGAGGAAATGTGCAGAGAGAGAGAGAGAGAGAGAGAGAAAGGTGATGTGATATGAGACAAAGGGGTGTTGAGCTGTAGAGCAAGAGGAAGTACATTAGACATGTGAAAGAGTGTGAGAGAGACAATGAATGAGAGTCACCCCAGGAGCATCACGTGACCCATTCAGACACTGGGGTGGACTCACGCTTAAAATAGAATGATTAAGTACATACGAAATTTATAAAATAAATAAATAAGTAGTACGAAAGCCGTGGAATTAAATTTTGATAAATGAACAATGACAAACCCTTGTATTATTAGTAATATACAAGTAAATAAGCCAGAATATAATAGGAAGATACAGATGAATAGAGGCTAAGGAGATAAGCGTCCAGGCTGAACCATTTCTGTCTCCCTTGTTGAGAGCAAGTGAACTGACTGCTTTAAACTCTCGAATGGAATGTGCTGTTTTAATCTTTGTATTTTTACAGTCAAAGAGAGTCAAAGATAAACGTTTTTTTTTTCCAGCCTGATTATATATATATATATCTCACATTACATGTATTTTACTTCTAGTCTTAACCTGCCACGGCATCCATGTTTATCTACACCCAAAAGACCATTATCCACCTACATCCAGCTGCACCCAGTAAGTCATCTACACCCACTTACGCCAAGTCACCCATTCGCAGAGAAATACCTTCGATCAAAGTCTGCACCACAACACTTGGTGCTTTAGAAATTTCCTAACAGCTCTTCATTGGCGACCTATTCTGCACGTGACACATCAGTATCCTCTTGTGTGTTAGTAGTGCAAATTTTGTAGATATTAGAGCGAGGTGGCATATGAGAGATTACAGCGCGACATGCAGAATAAATCACTAAGGAAGAGTAGCTACGAAGCCTCCTATGCCACTATACAGTAATTAAGCCCCGTCGGATATACATTAAATTTATCCTAAGAATCTCGCGTACACTCGCAACCACACCCAACAACACCTAAACACACTAACTCACTCAACCACACTCTCACACACCCGCACTCAATCATACCCATACTCACCTCACTCAGCCACACCAAATTAGGCCCTCCCATATACACCACACCCTAAGCACAGCTGCACGCTCAGAAACACGCAGCAGAAGTCCGTAACACCCAGACACACCTACTTACACCCTGCTATACCGCAATACACCCCAACACCCACTTACGCCCACTCACCGCACCGTCCCGCACCCGCCAAGCCACACCCTAAACAGCAGCAGCCCACCCCACCCAGAAACACTCGAAAAAGAAGTCATATACACTCGGATACACCCACTTACACCCACTCTTACCCACCGGACTTTGCTACACTCAAACCACAGCATTGAACGGAGATGCAATAACACCCAGAAGAATCCAACAAAACTCAGATTCATTCAGCCACTCCCAGATACACTCAGCAAAGCTCAGGACACCCACATAAGGTCAATACACGCAGGAACACTCAGCAGCTACACATCATATCCAGACACACCCAGACTGGAGAGAGAGAGAGAGAGAGAGAGAGAGAGAGAGAGAGAGAGAGAGGAATGAAAAGACTTACAAAAGAAAGATGTGCGACGGATGGATAAAGGAAGTAGTAGGCAGGGAGTGAGATGGAAAAAATTGAGTGGGAGGGAGTGAAAAGTGAGGGATGGGGAAGAGGGAGGGAGGGAGGGGGAAGAAGGTGGGAGTATAGAAGGAGGGAGGGGTGGAAGGAATGGAAATAAGTATGGAGTAGGAAGTAGGAGGAAGCGAGAGAGAGGAAGGAGGAGAGATTATGAAGTAGGAGATGAGGAAGAGAAGGAGAGAGGGATTATGTGAGAGTGTTAAATGCGAAAGGGATTAAGCGAGAGGAAGTGAGGGCGGGAGAGGGAGAGACGGGGGTGGCAGCTAGCAGGAGACAGAGAGGGAGGGAGGAAGGGATGATAAAGAAGGTTAGATGAAGAAAGAGAGAGGTGTAGGACTGTGTGGGAGGGATTATGAAACAAGCAGAAACGGAGGGAGGTAGGTAAAAGATGGGACAAGGAAGGGAGGGAGGAAGAGAAAATGAATTGAAAGATAAGTAGAGCGAGAAGAAGTCTGAGGAAAGTAAGGAGGTAAGGCGAAGGAGGAGAGGAAGGGGGGGTAGAAGAAAGCTGGAGGGAGGGAGGAAAGAAAAGAATATGAAGCAGGGGAGGAGTGAAGCGGGGAAGAGGGAGGATGAAGTAGGAAGGGAGAGGGAGGAGAATGGGAAGGATAGAAAGGAAATGAAGGAGGGAGAAAATAAGCATGGGAAGAATGAGGGGCAGAGAACAGGAAGGAATAGGGAGGGAGGGGGGGAGTAAGAAGCAAGGATGGAGTGAGAGGGGGGGAAGAGAGTGGGGAGAAGGGAGTGAGAGAGAGGGGAAGAGAGGGAGGAGAGTGGGGAGAGCGGAGAGAGAGGGGGAAGGAGAGAGGGGGGAGGGAGGGGTTGGAGAAAGCACCCCCTCTCACTCCTAATGGTCCACTGTCTCCCACACATTAAGAGGCTCATTAGTTAGTGTCGTGGAGAGAGAGAGAGAGAGAGAGAGAGAGAGAGAACAGCGGAGGCATGTGGGGAAGGGAGGAAAATTAGGAGAACGAGAAGTGAGAAAGGGGGAATAATGCGCAAGAGGGCAGAAAATAAGGAACACCAGAGAGATGGGAAGAATACGGAGAAGGATGGAGGATACGAACTGAACCGGAGAGCGCATTCAGGATAAATGTGAATAATTTGGTGATGGTGGTGGTGGATGTGGTAGTAGTAGTAGAATTAGTAGTAGCAGTAGTAGTAGTAGAAATAGTAATAGAAGTAGTAGTAGTAAAAGTAGTATTAGAATTAGTAGTAGTGGTGGTGGTAGTAGTAGTAGTAGTAATAGAATTAGTAGTAGTAGTAATAATAATAGTACTAGTAGTAGCAGTAGTAATAATAATAGAATCAGTAGTAGTGGTAGTAGTGACTTAAGTAATAATAATAATAATAATAATAATAGTAATAATCATAACAACAACAACAACACGTACTAAATGAGATAGGTAAAGTCCAGAAAAAGGAAAAGTGAAAATTGGGGAAAGTTAGAGAGACGATGGAAGGAATTTGAAGAAGGGAAGAAAATGAGAGAGAGAGAGAGAGAGAGAGAGAGAGAGAGTTTTGAAAGGAAGGGTAAGAACGCATAAAGAATAATCATAAGTTACTGGCCCCCCCTGCCTCCCTGCCTCCCTCCCTCCCTCACCCCCGTTATAGTTCTTCCTCCCTCCCCCCTTCACTCCCTGCTTTTCTCCCTGTCTCCCTCCCTGCAGCCTCCCCTTCCTTCCTTCCACCCCTTCTAGTTCTTTCTCTTTGCCTCCCTCCCTCCCTTTATCCTCTGCCTGTTGATTTTGTCTTCCCACCCCCGCCTTCCCTCCTTCTTCCTCTGCCATCAGTATCTTCATTTCTTGGAGGCAGATATCACAGTCTTCTCTGCAACAAACATCCTTCAGAGTTGCACTAGGTCTTTTGATGTATACTTTTCTGTGGTCTTTGTACTCACGTCTTTCCTTCCTTACTGCCTACCTACTTTCCTTCCTGCCTACCTACCTTTCTACTCGTCTGCCTGCCTACTTACCTACCTACCTACTTCTCCAGGTTCTCTTTATTTTAATTTTAACTCTTCCTGTCAACCTCTGTCTCGCTCCTTTCCTCGCCAATCCTTAATCCTTCCGTCCCACTTCACTTTCTCACTCTCCATCCCTTTTTTATCTTAATTGTGTCTTCCACACTCACCCTGCTCCTTCAGATTTTCTCTCCATTCCTCCTCCTCCTCATCATCATCATCATCATCATCATCATCTTTTCGCTCTGCCACAGTCCTTCTCTAACTCATATTCCTTCCCATCCTTCCTCGTCTTCTCTCCTCTCCTATCCCTCTTTCATTCCTATCCCTCTCCTTTCCTATTCCTCTCTCATTCCGTTTTATCTTTGCTGTATCAGTTCGCTCACCCGCCCATCCTCTTTCCATCTCTCCCTTTCCCTTTCAGTCTCTTTCTTCCTCCCTTTCCTGATTCTTTCTTCCTCTCCCCTATTTTCCTCCGCCACCCTCCTTCCTCTCCCAATTCTTTCTCCTTGACTTTCTCTCTCTCTCTCTCTCTCTCCCCCTGTGTGTGTTTTCTTTCTTTCCCCTCCCCCCCTCTCTTCGTCACTGCCTCACTCACTCGTCTCTCAATTCTCTCTAATTTCCTTCCCCTCTCTCCCTCCCTCCCATCCTTCCATTGCATCTATCCTTTCCTTCCTTCCATCCCTCCTTTCTTCTTCCCTCCATTTTCTTCGTTCTCTCCTTCATTCGTTAATATCATTCATTCATTCACTCATTCTTTATTAAGTTATTCAGTCTTTAATTCATTTTTCTTTATTTACCTTATTCATTCTTTCATCTATGCAGTTATCTCTTTTCCTGGTTTCTTTCCCATCTTTCTTTCCTTTTGTCCTTTCTTTCTGTTCCCTTCTTTCCTTCTTTCTCCTACCATCATGACAATTCCAGCTTTGCTTAATTCTCTCTCTCTCTCTCTCTCTCTCTCTCTCTCTCCTATGTCCTCCTCCTTCCACATTTCCTCCTCCCTTTCTGCCTCTCTCCTTCCCTCCTTCCCCCCCCATCATGAGCAGACCATATATCCAAGTCTGTGCAGGAAAGTGAGGGGGGGGAAGGGAGGGACGGAGGTAAGTAGGAGAGAATGGAGGAAAGAGAAAATGAGAGAAGAAAAATAAAAAGGAGGAGGAGGAGGAGGAGGAAGAAGAAGAAGGAGAGAGAGAGAGAGAGAGAAAGAGAGAGAGAGCAAAGTCCGTTGCTGTGGTGAAGGGGTGAGTTAGAGATAGTTTTACGCCTCTTTACCATGAGCCATCAGACCTAAGCTGAACAGAATCATTGGACTAGAAGCAAGAACACGCAAAACACATAACCTTACTGAAGAGATAACTGCAAAAGCTCCCGAACACCATTTCCTTAGCGATTTGTTTAGTTTATTACACCATACTCTCTTCGCCTGTGTTATATTAATCCTTCTGATGTCGCCGTACTCTGCACAGATAACGTACAAAAGGATATTAACCACCCATCTCAAAAAAATAAATCGCTAAGGAAGAGGTGTTAGGAGGCGCCACGATGCTTCCTGTGCCACCTGAAATCCGGCCCTTTAACCCCTTCACTACGATGTTCTTTTTAAGTTTTATTTGAAGGAAACAATAAAGACGCCATCGTACTTAAGGGGCTCTGGGACGATTGAAAATGAGAAAGAAAAAAGTGAAATGAAAATCAACCAGGCAAAATACTGCTGGACAAAAAGGCACTGTAGAGATTAAAAATAAATAAATAAAATAACTAAAAACAATAAATTCATGATCATAAGAAGGAAAATGGGAAAGAATAGATGGAAAATAAGGAAATATGCAAATGGAAACATCGCGAAAAAAAAATTGCAAGTAAATGAGGAAAATCGGAAAAAAGGAAGGAAAGCACAAAGACGAAGAAAGAAAAATTAGATGAAAGAAGAGATGAAGAAAAAAATTAGATGAGAGAAGAAAGAAGAAGTGATGGAAATAAGAAAAAATGGAAAGGACGAACGAAAAACAAAAAACAAAGAAGAAAGATATGTAAAATGAAAACAAAAATTGCACAAAGAAAGATAGAATAAGAAGAGAAATGCGAGTGGAAGAAGAAAATATTAAAATGTGGGAAAAAATGAGGAGAGAATCTGACATTAGGGGGAGATATCGAAAGGGCGGAGGGACGATGGAAATTGAAGAAAAAGGAAGAAGGAAAGAGGAAATGAAAGAAGAAAATGAACACCAAATTAGAAAAATGCAAGAGAAAATGCAAATGCAAGAACAGAAAAAAGTGAAAATAAATAAAATTGCAAATGGAGAAAGGAAGAAAGGAAAGCGCAGTGAGGAAGATCAAAGTGGAGAAGTTAAATGGAAAGAAAATTCTGAAGGAAGAAGGAGAAAAGGAAAAAAATAGGCAAAAAGGAAAAGAAAAATGGGAGAGAATCGGAAAGCCCATTAAAGTAAGATAACAAGAGCCGAATGTAAAAAAGACGGGGACGAAAGTTGAGAATAAATGTTGCAGCCAAAGGAACAGGAACAGGAAAATGGAGAAGAGGAAAGGCTTGCTAAAAGAGGAAATGCATCTCTCTCTCTCTCTCTCTCTCTCTCTCTCTCTCTCTCTCTCTCTTTGTTTCCTTTTCCCCTGTATCATCATTATTATCATCATCATCATCATTCATTCATTCATTCATTCATCATCCAATCCTACATTGCGCCATGAGGAAGGAGCCCGGGGCTAGGCAAGTTGGTCCTGACATTTAAGATGAGAGTGACCAGCCTCACTCATCCCTGAGTGGCAGTACGTGAGCAATAAACCACAACCACCCCTTGGATATAAACCTTCACCGGGTCAGTCCGACTGAAGCGCCTTAATTACCCACTAAACCACCAGGCGCCAAAATTTGGTTATATGGTTACCACCTAGCGTAGTAAATGATTTCCTGGTGTACAGGAAACCATTTGGCTTGTCACTCAGTGTAGAGTCACCTACAGGCAGAAGGAAGAGGAAAGAATGAAGGGAAGAAAGACAGAAGAGGGAGTGTAAAGTCACCCGTAGGCTGAAGGACGAGGAAAGAATGAAGATGAGAAAGAGGAGGATGGAAGGAAAGAATCATTATCAGTTTTTATTTCTTGTGCTTCAGTATGTAGCATAAATAAACAGGTTCAACATTCAACAAGAACACGATAGCAGAAAAGAAAAAGGAAATGCAGTCAGTCTAGAGAAAACGATAAAAAATGGGAATGAAAGAAAATTTTGTAAGAAGAGAAAGTCTGAAAGAAAATTTTAAAACAATAGAAGATGAGTAGAACGATAAATAAAGAAAATGACACCACGGCAGCCAGCAACATAGCGCTTTTCGTGTGTTCCAGGGTGACGCTGAGGAAGATGTATATAAAGAAAAAATGTAAAGAGAAGTACATACCGTATATAAACACAAGTAGAAAATCAAGAAAATTTGTGAGCCACAGAAAATTGGTAAGTGAATAAAAAAAATGAGTAGAAATGAGACGGCTGGCAACATGGCGCTTCTCGAGTGCATACCAGAGTGGCGGTAATTTCCCTTCCCGCCAAAAGTGTACCCTTGTGTTGCTCGTCCCCAGGGCTGTATTGACTGGGTGTTGAGAAGTGGGTCGCATTCTGCTGCGGATCCGGAGCACATCGGCACTTAAATCAAATCAGCCGGGCCACGAGAGCGCCTCCTGAGGGGTCACAAAGTCGCGAGGAGGAGGGGGGGAGGGAGGGCTGTGCCGGATGCCGCGATTGAGTTGATCTCCGCTTGAAATGATGGCGGGTGTGGTTGGAAGGCATGAGACCATAGTGCAGTTTTGTGGGCTTTACCTTTTATTAACTGAATTCTCCTTCAGTCTAAATGTTCCATGGGTGCTTAGATTATCCTCGTAGTTACAGGTAAAACATTTTAATTGTGCCGAATGCCGTGAATGAAATGATAGTGGAGGGGTGTAAAAGCATGACACCAAAGCACAGTTTTATGAGTCTGCCTGTACTTGTCCTTACCCTCTTGTAGGTGATTTAGTTTTATTGTTTTATATTTTACATATTTAGAGTACAGAATAGGATTTTTATTGTGCCAGACACCGCGAATGAGTTAATTGCTTAAAATGATGGCCAGGGTGGTTGGAAAAAGCATGTGACCAGCGCAGGGTTTATCAGTTTCATTTCTGATTATTCTTACCCACCTCAAGCTATGTATTTTCTAGTTTCATAGTTTAAATTTTAAGCATAGAATTTTAGTTTGTCAGATACCGCGAACGAGTTGATCGCTTGCAATGATGGCGAGGTAATTTGGAAGCCATGACACTCCAGTGTCACTTTTTCTTACCCAGACCGTCTCAGGGTTATGTCCTTTAAGTGTTATTTTGAGTTAAAGGTGGAAATTTGATAATTATTTCTAGGAACGATCCCACCAAGTGTTTCTGGGACCGATCACGCCATTCAGTAACATAATTTAGAATGGGGAATTTTTTAGTATATGCTGTAGATATCCATGCCATCCTTTAGGGTTTTTACTCTGTACTTTGGTGACTTCGATTTGGAATGTAATATGAGTATCAGAATATGTGTTATTAAGAAAGAAAAAAATATATGGTGGTGCAGTAAATTAGAGGATTCATATAGCTATCTATCTTTCCGTCTATGTTTGTCTGTTTATCTGTTCGTGTGTTTGTTTGTGTAAATGGGGAGAAAGAGTCAGGATGATGAGTGGTGATGTATTTACTATTAGTATATCTTTATTTATTGTTTACTTTACACATGTACTTTCCATGTTTAATGTTGTTAGATATTATTGTGCATAATGTTAATGATGTAACCCCTCATGAAATGTATGCAGCCGGGCCAGCATTCCAATGGGATCCACGAAACAGAGAGAGAGAGAGAGAGAGAGGATGAAGTTGACAAATAATGGGAAATTAAAGCATCTTGTTTTCCCTTCGGTCGGATTTCCTTCATAATTTCCTCCAAACGTTTTTTTTGTATATTATAGAAGGCCACTCATATGAAAGGAGTTAAGGCAGTCTCCAAGAACCTTCATTCCTCTTAACCTAGTACTATGGAGACTCTCTCTCTCTCTCTCTCTCTCTCTCTCTCTCTCTCTCTCTCTCTCTCTCTCTCACACACACACACAAAAAAGTCACCAGAAAACAAGGCGTTCTTCATAATGGGCAAAAAAATGGTAATCGTTCAGACAAATGACAATCTCTCTCTCTCTCTCTCTCTCTCCTTTATTCATTTTCTCGTTATTTTTGTATTATTTTTATTCCTCTTTATGCTTTCCAAGTTTCCCTCTCTCCTTTTCCTTCTTGTTTTCTTTTTCCACCATCTGGTTTTCTTTTCTCATTTTTTTTTCCTCCGTTCGATCTCTTTCTTACTTCTTTTTCCCTCCATTATTTCTTTCTCTTTCCTTCTCCCTCCTTTTCCCACCATTCACCTTGTTTACTTCTCAGTTTTCTCCAGCCATCCTCAATCTTTCCTTCTTTTCCCATCACTCCGTCTCTTTCATCGCTCCTTTCTCTCTCCTCCCTCCCTCCCTTTCCTCCCTCCTTTTCATCTGCCCTATTGTGAGGATGGAGGGAGGAAGGTGGCGTCATTTTTCATGGCCATGGATGAGGAATAAATCATGATTCACCACTCATTAATTCTCGAGGGGGGGAGGGGGAAGAGGGAGGGGGAGGAGGAAGAGGGAGGGGGAGGAGGTGAGAGGAGTGGGGGAGGAAAAAGGGAGACGGTGAGTGGAAAGGACAGGGGGTAGCAAGAGAGGGATGAAACATGGGAGAGGCTAGGAAGGGAGGGGGTGGGTAGGGGAGGAGGATAGAGAAGTGGGAAGAACAAGAGGAACAGAGGGAGAGGAAAGTAGGCGGGAGTGGATAGGAAATGGGGAGAAAAAGGGGTAGAGGAGTGGAAGGGAAGGGAGGCGATGGGGGAAGAGAGGATTGTGGAAAGAGAAGGGGTTGGTGGATGGAAAAAGCGATGAGGGAGGGAGAGAGAGAGGTAGATAAAGGAGAGGAGAGGAAGAAAGAGGAGGAGGCTTTAGTGAGGATGGACTAGGAAAAGAGAAAGAGAGAGAGGAAAGGAAATGATACCGAGAGAGGAAACGAGAGGGAAGGAGAAGAGATGAATTGTATGCTCTAGGAGAAAGTAAGTGGGAGGAGTTAGAAGAGAGAGAGAGAGAGGGGGGGGGGAGAAAATGTGGGAGGAAAGAAGTGAGAGGAGGGAGGAGGCTTAGAGCTAATAGAGGCTTAGAGGAAGATAGAATGGGATGGGTCTCTCTCTCTCTCTCTCTCTCTCTCTCTCTCTCTCTCTCTCTCTCTCTCTCTCTCCCTATCCAGCCGTCTGCTATTCACCCCTTTATCCTTTCTTGTCTCTCTTTCCTCCTCTATTATTCCATCCCTTCTTCTTGTCCCTCTACTCTCTCTCTCTCTCTCTCTCTCTCTCTCTCTCTCTCTCTCTCTCTCTCTCTCTCTCTCTCTCTCTCTCTCTCTCTCAATGATTCTTTTTATTTTCCCTTTCTCTTTATTTTTCGCTCATTCTTTTTCTTGCATCTTTCCTTTTCTTCTCTTCCCTTCTCGCTTCTTCCTTTAAATCTCGCATCCCTCCCTCTCCTTTTCCTTCCTCTTTCCTCTTTCTCTCTCCCTTCCTCTCCTTCTCCTTCCTCTTTCCTCTTCCTCCCTCCGTCCCTTCTTCCTCCTCAGTTTCCTTCCTCTCATGACTCTTTATTTTCTTTCATTCTTCTGTTGTTCATTTCTCTCCCTTCCACCTTTCCCTCACATTTTTTCCTTACGTCCTTTCTTCTTTCTCTGTGTTCTTCCTTCTCTCCTCTTCCGTCCTTCCTTCCCTGTCTTTGTGCTTCCCATTTCTCCTCTTCCGTCCTTCCTTCTCTCATTTTTTTCTGCCTTCTACCCTCTTCTTCCCTTCCTTCTCTCCTCTTCCTTCCTTCTTTCCCTATCTTTGCGCTTCCCTTTCCTCCTCTTCCTTCCTTCCTTTCTTCTCTTATTTTCTTTCTGCCTTCGACCCTCTTCTCCCCATCCTTCCCTCCTTGTTCAACTCTGTGCAGTTAACTCATATATCCCCTCCTCGTCTCTCTTTCCTCCTCCAATATTCTCTCCCCTCTTCCCATCCCTTCTCTCTCTCTCTCTTACTTCCGACTTTCTCCTTCTGTCCTTCACCTCTCATCTTCTTTTTCCCTCCCGTTGTCTCTCTTCTTCCCCACGTTCCCCTCTCTTCTCTTTTCCGGTGTCAGTCGAATTCTCTCCTTATCTCGCATTTTTTCTCCATTATCCTCTCTCTCTCTCTCTCTCTCTCTCTCTCTCTCTCTCTCTCTCTCTCTCTCTCTCTCTCATCAGGCATTCCCCCTCTCGCCTGGCTCCACCCTTATCATTAAAATATGCCCTGTATATATGCCATCTTCTCTCCCTTTCCCCTACCTCTTTCCCTTCCCTTCTCCCTTATTCCTGTTTTGTCTCCTTTCTCTTCTCCCTTCCTCCATTCGCTTCCCTCTCCTTCTTTTCTTCTCTTTATATCTTCTATTCTCTCTTTTTCTCCTCCCTTCTCTTCTCTATCCATCCCTACCCATCTTTCCACTCTTTCTTCCTCTTTCCCTCTCCTTCCCATTCTTACCTCGTATCTCTTTCGTATCCCCTCTGTTCTCTCAGTATCCTTTCTTTTCTCTTCTCTTCTCTTTACTTCATTCCATTCTCGTTCGTTCTCTTGTGTTTCCTTCTCTTCTCCTCCCTTCTCTTCCATGTATTCCCTTTCCCTCCGTTCAGATATATTCTTTCCTCTTCCCTGCCCCACCTTTTTCTAGCCTGTCGTTCCCATCCCGCTCTCTGCCATCTCTGTCGTTCAGTTTACTCCACTTCTCTGCCCTTCCCTGCCCTGCCCTGCCTTGCCCTGCCTTACCTTGCCTTTCCTTTCCCTACCCTGCCCTGCCCTTCCTTTCGTTTCTCTATCTTGTCTTGGCCTGCCTCAGCCTTCCCTACTCTGTCCTGCTCCGCCTTAACCTGCCCTTCCCGTCCCCTCCCTTCCATATCCTGCCCTACCTTGACCTGCCCTTCATTGCCCTATCCTGCTCTGCCCTTCCCTGACAAGCTTGACCCACCCTACCTCGTTCCGTCTCTCTCTCTCTCTCTCTCTCTCTCTCTCTCTCTCTCTCTCTCTCTCTCTCTCTCAAATGCAAGGGAATGTCAAGGAGTACAAGGAAAAAGAGTATGTGTGTGTGAAAAATGTGTGAAAAAGAGAATAAGGAATTTAAAGCAAGTTTGGTACGTAAAATAAAGAGTACGTAGAGAGGAGAAACTGGCTAGCGTGTGTGTGTGAGAGAGAGAGAGAGAGAACTGACGTCAGAGAAAGATACAAATATCAGAAGACTCATTCTGTAGGTATGTGAGATAGTGTGAAAGAGAGCCGTGTAGATGTGTAAAAAAAAAACGAATGTGAAAGTCAGAGGATTAAAGATGAAAGTGAATGAAGTAGGTGTGTGAGTGAGTGTGAATAAGAGGTAAATTAGGTGTGTGGGCGAGAATATGGGCGCCTTAGTGTGTGTGTGTGTGTGTGTGTGTGTGTGTGTGTGTGTGTGTGTGTGTGTGTGTGTGAGAGAGAGAGAGAGAGAGTTTCCTTCTCAGAACAGCCGCTAAATCACCCCAATTGTCTCGAGAGAGAGAGAGAGAGAGAGAGAAATAAGGTAAATGGAAAGGAAAATGAAGGAAGAAATAGACAAGAAAAGAAAAATGAATATATCGTAAACGTAAGTGAAAGAAGAGGAGACAGAAGGATAGAAGGAGGGGGTTAAGAGACAAAGTAAAAATAAGAGGAGGAAAAAGAGATGAACACATAAGAAAGTATGAGGTTTAATAGAGGAAAGGTGTGTATCTGTATATCTAGACTTACAGTGTATGCTATATATATATATATATATATATATATATATATATATATATATATGAGAGAGAGAGAGAGAGAGGAGAGAGACGATACAAAAGGAAGAAGGAAAGAGAAATATATGATGGTATCTCGCCTCTCCTCCTACACCCCTTCCTCCTCACCATCCTCTCTCCCTCGTCCTCCCCAACCATTCCCTCCTCCTCCTACTCCTCCTTTCTCTCCTCCTCCTCAGGCGAAGACCACAGCTTCTTATTCTTCCTCCTCCTGATCCATAATCTTCCTCCGTCTTCCTCTCCCCCAGTCCCTCCTCCTCCTCCTCCACCTTCCCCTCCTTACTATTACCACTGTTATTTCCATTCTGTCTTCTGATTTTATCTCTCTCTCATATTCTTCCTTCACAGTTTCGTTTGCCTCTCTTCTGTATTTCTTTATTGTGTTTTATTGTGTATGTGTGTGTGTGTGTGTGTGTGTGTGTGTGTGTGTGTGTGTGTGTGTGTGTGTGTGTGTGTGTGTTCCCTCCTATTCTTTTTTTCAATCTTACTTCTCCATTATGTATCAGCAGCATAGGAATCTCGCCACTGTAATCGTTTCGGCTATGGAATTCCTCAACTGGTCACTATCATATACCAGCTTGGAACCCCACAGCTGATCACCAGTTATTATATATCAGCTGAGTCGTGACCTCACACTTCCAAGCAAGATTAAAACGTTGCTCCTGGTTAAGTCACCTCCGGCTGACACACTCCACCAAAACTCTTCTCACACACTGGAGATGGTGGGAATCGGTGTAGAATCCTGTTGAAGGAATGTAGAGGTAGCGTGTGCAGGGTGAACTGAAACAGAGCAGATATCTCTCTTTTTATTGGCCACAGAAAGATACAACTGCGACACAGAGAGAGCTCAGAGTTATACGTCCCTCTCGTTCTAATGATACGTGCTTTCTGCTGTTAGCCGCCTTCCCCCACTGGGGAGTGGCACTGGAATCAGCATAAAACAGAGCTGCCAAACCCCACAGACAACTGGGATTTATACATGAATAGAAGCATCATAATTATACCATGTACATTATACACTTCAGTAATATAATATTGATTACATTGAGGTATACCAACAAGGTAAATATTTCCCCCAAGACTTAAACATATATACAATTCATATTTCTCTATCGCCTTCCCTTTACTCTAGGTTTTTGATTAAAAACAGATGTCTGATTGCGCATCCCATCCCAAGCCACACTTTACAGTGAAATGGCGTTTGGTTGCTTATCATTCATAGTATCTTATACGTTGTTAATTGTGAATAAACAACTTCGTATGTAATATGTAACAATAGTGTGAAACTACAACTAGTCATGGGAAACAATATTGGCACCAGAACAGTTATCTTTTTTGTCTACCGACTTTCATTTTCCGTTTCTTCCGTTTTTCGTTCCTTTGATCTTTTCCTTTACTCTTGTCCTCCTTTCTCTCTCCTCATCTTGCACTTCCTTTTTCTCATTTTGTTCTCTTAATCTTTCCTCTTGTTCCTCCTCCTTTTACCTTATTACCTCTTACTTTCTTCTATCCCTCCTCCTCCTCCTCCTCCATTTTTCGTTCATTTTCTCCTTTTTAATATATATTTGCATTTTCCTCTCACATTTTTCTCCTCTCACGGTTTATTCTCTTTTCCCTATCGATCTTCTCTCTCTTCCTTCAGTCTCCTCCTCTTTCCATGTATTTTTGCTCCTTTCTCGATTCCTTCTTTCCTTGCTTTGTCTTTTCCCTTTGCACTTCATTTTTCTTTTCTCTTTTCCCCATTTTCTTTTCACGTTTCTCTTCCCGTTTTCTCCTTTACCTGTTCATTCTGATTTTCGTCTCTTCCTCCTTTATATCACCTTTTACTCTTCCTCCTTTCCTTCCTACGTCTCATTCTAGTTTCATATTCGATTTTCTTATTTCTCTTTTTTCCTAATCTTATTTTTCATCAACTTTACACTCTTACGTCATCATCCCTCCTCCTCTACCTGTCTCTCCCTTTCCCTCTTCCCCCCTCTACTTCCTTTTCCTTCCTCTCTGTTCACTCTTTCACACACATATTGTGCCATATTAGCTATCCACCTGAGTTTCTCTCTCTCTCTCTCTCTCTCATCATCAACGATTCACTTTCCGTCTACTCTCGTTCTTCCTTTCCCCTCCTTCTCTCACTATTCTCTCTTCTTTCATAGTTTCCCCTTTTGCTCTCCTTTTCACATCTTCCTTTTCCTAATTATTTCTCGCCTCATTTCTTTTCTCTTCGTTCCACTCGTACTGTTTATTTTCTCACTGTCTCTTCTTTCTTCTTTGTGGTTGATGAGGCCGCCCATCATCCACTCATTCGATGTAGTGCTGCCGAGATGTGACGTCAAATGATTTACTGTAACCCAGGACACCAAACACTAATGACATTTGGTGGTTTAATGGGTTAAGATGCTCCAACCGGACGGGGCTCGCAAGCGTTGACATCCGAGGAGTGGATGGTATTTAGTGCTCACATAGCATCAGACACGGGATAGAGAGGCCTAATTATCCCAGCCTTAAATGTCCGGACTAAGCAGACTAGCCACGGACCTCTACGCTCTTTATGATGTAGAAATGGATGGGGTAATGCATTATTCTCCTCCTCCTCCTTCTTTGTTTTTCTTTCCTTCTCTACTGCTACTACTGTTAGAGAGAGAGAGGGAGAGAAGGAGGGAAGAAGGATAATGAGGGACAGAAGGAGGGGGAAGGAATTAAGGGATTAGGTGGGTGGTGATAGGAAGGAGAGAGAGGGAGGGAAGAAGTGTCATCCCTGTAGGCTTCTGATGAGAGAGAGAGAGAGGGGGGGGTATATATAATCCACACAATATAATTATCCTTTATTGTTACCGTCAGCTGACAATATTATATTATACGTTGTTGCTGTTGACGCACGTGTAAGGTAGGGAAAGCAGTAGTAGTAGTAGTTGTGGTGATGGTGGTAGTGGTAGTGGTAGTAGCTGGTAATAGTCGAGGTACAGTGATGGCCCTGGTGGTAATAAATGGGGTAGGAGTGGTCGAGTTAGTAGTGAAATCTGGCAAATTGTTTCCGTAGACTTGATACCAACGCAATTAAAGAAGAGAGCGGAAAGGGTAGAGAGGAAGATAAGAATGAAATAATTATAGAAAATTGAAAGAAGAGAGTTGGAAAGAGAGAGTGAGAGGAAAGAAGAAGCATGGGGAAAGAAGGAAAATGAAAAGAGTGAGTGAATTATGAAACCCAGAGAGAGAGAGGGGGGGGGGGATGGCTTATGAGGGAGACTAAACAAAACATGTAGATGAAACGTATACCAGGGTAATGTATTAGTATTCTCGCCAGAGGCCCATGTCTTTTGTATACATGGCCTACCCTTCATTCCCTTCCCACTGTCACCGGTTTGCTCTTCATAATCATCGTCATCGTCATCTCTCTGCGCTTTTCATCTTCTTTTATTCTTCTTGCTTTTTCAAATCCTCCTCCTCCTCCTCCTCCTCCTCCCTTCATCAGCATCAGTCCGGAATAGTTTACATTATTTCTTGTCCTTCTTTATTTCTATATTAATTGTCTTCTGCTCTATTTCTCCTGTTCGTACGTTCACACACACACACACACACACACACACACACACACACACACACACACACACACACACACACACACACACACACACACACACACACACACACACACACACACACACACACACTTCTTTCATAGTCATTCCCAAGGACTGTCCACCTCCTCTCTTCCTCTCAGTTCTTTCTCTCCCTCGCTCGCTTCCACCTTTCTTCTTTTTCTCCTTACCTCCATCGTCCCTTCATCCTCCACCAACCCAAATCTACCTACCTGCCTACCTACCTGCCTACCTACCTACCTACCTGCCTGCCTACCTACCTACCTACCTACCTACCTACCTGCCTACCTACCTACCTACCTACCTACCTACCTACATATATTTATACACATCTTAACTTGAGCATATACAGTATGGTTACCAAATTATGGATTTGTATAATCTATTAATGTCTGTCTGTCTGTGTATTTGTCCATATATTTATCAGTTTCCTTATCTTTCACCCTTCATCGTCTCTCTCTCTCTCTCTCTCTCTCTCTCTCTCTCTCTCTCTCTCTCTCTCTCTCTTTCTCTCTCATATGTAAGCCGGTGTACGCCCCCTCTAAGGATCTTCTACAGCACTGTATTCAATGGCTTCTATAGGAATGAGTGCGTCTGTGTGTTCAAGTGGGAGAGAGAGAGAGAGAGAGAGAGAGAGAGAGAGAGAGAGAGAGAGAGAGAGAGAGAGAGTGTGAAACATCCCGTGTTTTTCTTCGTTTTACTCTTTCCATTTTCCCTTTCGTGTTTCCCATCCTCTTCCCTTCCCGCCCCTCCTCTGCCATCTTCCTCTCTGCTCTCTTCCATTCTTCCCTTCCCTCCCTCCATCCTACCCTGTTTCTTCCACCCTGCCTCTTTTCTTTCTCCCCCTTCTCTCTTTCCGCCTATCCCCTGCCTTCCTCTTCTCCCCTCCCCTCCCCTCCTCTTTTCACCGCTCCCATTCTTTCTCCCTCCCTTCCTCTCCACTTCCTTCCTCTCTCTCTCCATCCTTCTCTCAGACTTAAGTGATAAAATTCTAGAATATAATGTTCTCCACAATACAAAACCTGGAGGACACTATGACAGGAGAAGGTCAATATGTTTCTAATACTGACCATACCGTTTTCCTGTTTAGGTTATTCAAGATAGGGTAGAATATGATTTTTTTTTTCATTCATCCTTTCCTTTGAAATTTCCACGTCACCTTTATTTTTACGCACAGTGCTTCATTTTCCTGCTTGCATTGGCTTGGGGGATTTTGTGGGTGTGGGGAGACTTTCTACTTTGCTATCGCTGTTTTTTGCTCATGTAATAGTGTCCGTTTGTTATATCCTGCCTCCCAACAGCCTCAAAAGGATCAATACGTCCGTCGCTGTTTGCATTCCTTTGTACTCCTTCTCATTGTCTCTCCCTTCCCCTCTCCCCTCCCTTCCTTTCCCCTACTTCCTCTCTCCTCCCCGCCTCTCCTTTTCTCTTTTCTCTCCTTCCATCATCTCCTTTTCTTCCCTTCCTCCTTTCCTTGTTCTTTCGTTTACCTCCTCTCTTTGCTATTTTTCTTTACTAATTTCCTCCCATCTCTCTCTCTCTCTCTCTTTCTCTCTCTCTCTCTCTCTATTAATCCCTTATTAATTTCCCTCCATCCTCCTCTTACTATCTAATTTTTAACTTCTTCCCCCCCTCCCCCTCCTTCCTTGCCCTGTCCATGATACTCGCTTCCTTTCTCCTCCCTCCCTCCTTCCCTCCCTCCCACCCTTCTTCCCTCAGTCCTATTTTCCCTCCCCCTTT
>NC_137047.1:11826351-11828851 GCF_032717465.1 Coenobita brevimanus
AACCTACAATATTACGACCCAGAGAGTCATGCCCCCATGTACTCCCTTCCTACCGCTTGCCTCGCTTCGATTATCCCATTATACAGGTGAGGGAGGTGAGATATAGCGGGATGCGAGCTTTTTATTATTATTATTATTTCACACTTCATCCACGTGGAATTTTTTCCTGCTAATTATTCAGGGTCAGGGAACGGGGTTGGGCTCTGAAAACTCCCACCAATTGATACGCAGAAGAGGTGTTCATGAAGGTCGGCAGTTTCCAGTTCGGGTGATGGTTTTCGTAAGAGTCACGATTCTGTGTTCAGTATGTCATCATCATCATCATATCATCATCATCGTCATCATCATCAGACTTTTTTCCCACTTTAGGAGCTAGTGATGTAGGACCTAAAATCACGGGAAAGAACAACGAATATGGGGAACATTCAATAGCATGTCCAGTGAAATGGGCCAGGCACTCATTACCACATCATTTCATCCCCCGGAATCCTAACTCCATACCACAGACCTAACCATCTCCCATTTTTCTTTTATAATTGATGCACTTTGCGTGCTTCTGATTTACACCTGCCAAAATACACCGAAAATCATTTGAGTTGTTTTTATATATATAGATGGTGAAAGTGAAATAGCGTAGTACTTCACTTTTTTATTATAGATTCGTTTGTCAGATATGCAGGCAGTTCTTTGACTTGTTGAAGGAGAGAGAGAGAGAGAGAGAGAGTGAGTCCGTCGCAATCAGTGTATTGTGTTGTGCTGTGATGGGTTGTGTTGTGTTGCGTTGCGTTGTGTTGTGTAGCGTTGCGTTATGTTGTATTGTGCTGGGCTGTGTTGTGTTGCCTTATGTTGTATTGTGCTGTGCTGTGTTGTGCACCGTTGTGTTGTATTGTGCTTTGCTGTGTTGTGTTGTGTTATGTTGCCTAGTGTTGCATTGTTCTGTGTTGCGGTGCGTTGTGTTGTGGTGCGTTGTGTTGTGTTGTGGGAGTGTTAGTGGCAAGGCTGCAGGGCTCATATTGTTTTTATGGTCACACCCACATATTGTCCGGCCGTGTGTGTGTGTGTGTGTGTGTGTGTGTGTGTGTGTGTGTGTGCACGTCGGAGTAGAATTGATTGTTGATACATCGGGTTTATGAACATAGAGTGTGATATGTATGAGAGAGAGAGAGAGAGAGAAAGAGAGAGAGAGAGAGAGAGAGAGAGAGAGAGTAATATACCCTACAAGAAACTACTCCCAACCACTTCAGAATTCTCAGTCAGAGCTCCCAAACTATTTCCCCATTCCGAGCACATTCTTCAGGACTAAAGCGATGTATAAACACTTCTTAAGAGAAATCCTTGAGTCGGGGGAGACTTAGAGAAAGCTCCTGAGTTCTACACTCGTTCCTGAGAGAGAGAGAGAGAGAGAGAGAGAGAGAGAGAGAGAGTTTTGCAGGTTGGTTATGCATTTTTTATTTGTTCAGATAAAAGAACCGGCACAGCTACTTACTTTACTGCATTTATAAATGCTAATTGTATTTATAATTTTATGTAGTTGTTGGAAATGTTGATGAGAAGTTTACCTTGTCATCAATTTAATGTTTTCTTTGCAGGTAAGTCACAGTGTTTTGCTGCACTACAGAGGTTGTAAGTACAGTCTACACTATACTGTAGTATCGTTACTCTCAGTCAGTACAGTATACAACGTAGGATGAAGTGTTTTGAAATATGGCAGTGCTCAGTATGTCATGTTATCAGTTATCATATACGATCAAGCATGTGAACAATTGAGAAGAGAGGTACAGTTACGGTCAAAAAATTCGTTTCACTGTTTAGTCGAACTACTATGAAACTCTTGCACAATCCTCTGAAAAGTTTGTTGGACTCCGAAGATCACAATATTGGGTTTCAGAAGTCATTGCTTACTGTCTCCTTAGCTATCATTAGGAAGGGAATCATTGGTAGGTTTGCCGCTATGTATTATCAGTTTCTCAGTCATATCCACCTCTGCTATGCGAAGATGCTTACTTTGACCGTTCGCTGTCTCTCTTTATTATTTATTTTTTTATATCTTACTCTGTGCATAGACGTGACAGTTCGTTCCCTGCGGCCCCACTGTCATTTTACGCGCAACAGATGGCTTACAGGCCGAGATTAAACTTTTCAGAATTTTAACATGTACTTTCTTTTTTAGGGCAGAGAACCATTGAGGTACTTCATTCTGGATAACGCCCAGGATTCATTCATTTGAGGGAAACCTTTAGATGGAAGAAAGTTACAGTAGTTAAGTTTTCTGCCTCTTTAATAATTATTTTTTTAAAGTAATGCTCAAACCTGGACGTATTAGGTTCAGAGATACAATTACACTATATTTATGCTGTGAAAGTATCTAGAGCAATGAGATGGTATGTAAAAAAGAGCAAATATGATATGCAAAAATATCTTGGCGTGATTAATGGATAGTTAAATAATCGTTGCAATTATGGATAAAGGTAACAATAACGCCTTGATTTATTGTCCTTGT
>NC_137047.1:11831351-12083851 GCF_032717465.1 Coenobita brevimanus
GAAAATGAAAAGGACAGAGAGAGAGAGAGAGAGAGCGGTTGAGGGGAGAGAGGGGAAAGATAAGAAAGATGCAGTAGTGAGAGGACCGGAGGGAAGAAAAAGGAAAGTGAAAGTGTGTGTGTGGTGTGGGTGTGTTTGTGTGTGTGTGTGTGTGTGTGTGTGTGTGTGTGTGTGTGTGTGTGTGTGTGTGTGTGTGTGAGATAGAGAGAGAGAGAGAGAGAGAATGAAGAAAATAGAATATTTAAGGAGAGAGAATAATAGATGAGAATGAAAATGCTGCAATATTCCGAGAGAGAGAGAGAGAGAGAGAGAGAGAGAGAGAGAGAGATTTAAGATGAATGGAGGTGTGGGTGGGACTCGAGGGCTGTGAAGAGAGTGAAGTAGTGTGGTGGTGGTGGTTGGTGGGGGTGTTGGCGGGTGTAGGGGAGGGTGTAGGTGGGTGTAGTGGAGTGTGTAGGAGGGTGGAGAGTGGGTGTGGATTTGATGGAGTATTGGTGAGAGGGACTGGTGATGGAGAATGGAGTGTAGTTAGGTGTGGGAAGGTGAAGGGGTTGTGCATGTTTGAAGGAAATGGGTATTGTTGGGTGTAGAAGATGGGGTTGGGTGTAGATAGGTGTAGGGAGATGGATTTGGGTGTAAAGCAAAGGGAGGTTGGGTGTAGATGGGCGTAGATGAGGGTGCTGAATGGATAAGTGTGGGTGTGTGGGTGAGATTGGTGGGTGGATGTGGGCGTTGGGTGTATGGGCAACGTAGATGGGTGTGGGTATGTGGCCTGCTTGGGTGTGTGGGTGTGGGTGCAGGTATGGGGTTTGTAGGTTAGATTGTGGGTGGCTGGGTGTGACGTGGGTGTGGGTGTGGTTGGCGGGGTGGGTGGGTGGGTAAGAGTGTGAAATATTGTATTGCATTTTCCTCCATGACCCTCCATTATATTCCTCTCTCTCTCTCTCTCTCTCTCTCTCTCTCTCTCCGTTACTCCTCTTACCTAAGTCATCCTCTTTTGTTTATTATCCTTTTCTCTTTGTCTTTCTTTCTTCACTTATTTGTAATGTCGCTTTCTCGATATTACTTATAATAAAGGTAGTCATTTATTTAGTCTTCTCAGGTCCCTGTTTTCATTTTCGTTTTTTTCCATTTTTCCTCATTTATTAGTGTTCGTATTAGTATTTTTCTTCTTTAATCTTTCTCTAGTTAAAGCGTTCTTCATCATTGCTCCTGTTTAAGTCTTTCCATTTTCTTACTGTGTTTCTTTTTCCTTTCAACTGAGTCATTATTGTTTTCCATTATTTCATCATTATTTTTACGTATTCCCTGTTTCTTTCTTTTCCCTACGTCATTATATTTTCATTCCTCATTACTCGTATTTAAGTTATCGTCATTTATCGATTCACCGTTCTTTTTTATTTTATTTTCATTTTCGTTCATTATACCTGTTATTAAAGCCATTCCGTTTAATTATTTCCTCTTTCTTTCCCTAGCGGAAGTGTGATATCATTCTGTTGTGTAGTATTTAATCGTGAAATATTTTTTTGCCCATTTATTTCTCCATTTTTCTTTGCCTCCCAGTTATACGATTTCATCTCAAGTACTGTTCACATGTACGAGATTTTAATTTATTTATCGTTTACTTTCTTTTTTCTTCCTTTTCCCAGCTGAATTATATTTTCATTCTTCACTGTGACCCTTGTGTTCTTATTTCAACATTTTCCCGATATTTATTTCCCTCTTTTCCTCTCTCTTCTTCCCCCTGGAGTCCTCACATCTTTTTTTAAATCCGGGTCATGCAGAGGAGTCCGACAGGTATGGGTTTCTCGACGCTGCAACCCGGAGTTATAAAAGCGCCTCTTCCACCACCCTCTTCTCCCCGCACAGTTTGTTATATTTTGGTGCGAGGATTGGGAGTGTTGGCGCGAGATCCCAGCTGGGTTTTATAGCCCGGGTGTGTTTGTGGTTTATGTGTGAATGTTGTGGCGAGCTGGTGTATCAAATAAAAGTTTTTTGTGCTTTGATAAAGGAATTTGGGTATGGTGGTGTTCTGGTGTGAGTGTTGAGTTGATTAGCGGGTTTTGAACTTAGTGTTTGTGGTTTGTATGTGAATAGTGTGGCGAGCTGGTTTATGAGACTTTTTGTGTTTTTGTATTTTGATTACGGGATTTAGGAATGGCGGTGGTATTAGTGTGACTGTAACGATTTGAGGGTGTTTGAGAGCTGTGAAGTTGTTTTGATATTGCAGTTTTTTTTTTTTTCAGTGATGGTGTATCGTAGGAAGGTTCTACTGTCTTATGTATCTCTGGATTTTAAAAGGGCTTTGAGGTGTTGAATTTATTGTAGGTATAGCTTGACTGGAGGGTTTCAGGAGCACTGAAAGCTCATACTGTCGTTTGTGAATATTGTGGTCTGGACCCCTGGAATACACCTTTGGCTGCGCCCATGCCAGTTCTTGCTGGCATTTCTCTCCTGCTTAAATTCGTATTCATTCCTTACCTACACACCCTCATACCCTTCTCTTATACCCTCATTTTCCTCCTTCCCTCCCCTTCACACACACAGCCTCTCTCATGCGTCCCCCTCCTCGCCACACACACACACACACACACACACACACACACACACACACACACACACACACACACACACACACACACACACACACACCCTCGGGCCTGAGTTGGCATTTCAAAGGGGAGCCTACCACCCTTCCCCCACCCCCATACCCACCAGTCCCTAACTAAAAAGAAAAATATCAAAGTTTTGAGAAAGTTTTACCAATATTGAAAACTTGAAAACAAATCTGGCATGGCTAAGACTCTTCTTTCCCCTCCACCCCAACCCCTACCTTGGTGCGGGAGCAGCATATGTCACCCGTACTGTTGGGACCTTGAATTCATGGTACATCCGGGACGGTGAGAAGATACCCCGTCGTACCCTGTCCAGACGACAGGTCACCGAACCTACTCGGTGTAGAATCACGAGTAAAGCGGTTTTATTCTGTTGAAGATTCGATACATGAATCATGATGAAAGATTTAATGTAATATTCTCTAACACTACATATGGATGACATTGATATAGCATATGCAGTATATGTATTTCAGCAGAAATATTCTTTAGTGCTGTATATATTATGGATATAATATTCTGAGTGTGTATTCACATATCTGTTACTCACAGAATACACTGGTAAATTGGCATGACTAATAACTTGATCTGGTGATCTCCAGTACCTTTGATGCAACCGCTGAGCATCATATTAACGTGATAATATTTCTCCATATTGATATTGCAGACACAAAGCAGTCCATCACTGCAAGGGAAGTTGACCGTATTGTTCACCATGTGACAAAAATATTAGATTTTACCAACAGCATTAGCTCATTTCCTGCCGTGTCCTGCGGGAAGCCACATATTCACCCACCCATCTGCAAAGTCCACCCACCATCTCATCTTCCTACCCACCCATCCACCCACAGAACCCGCCCACCCCCACCCACGCGGCCTCCCACCCTACCCGGCCCTCGGGATAGTTTCCGGCCGTGGGAAAACCTCCGGCCATGAGATTCCGATCATGAGATTATGAGTAGTTCCGTCCATGAGGATACTCATAGTTTCAACTGAGAGAATAGTTCCGTCCGTGGAAATGAAGTAGAGTCTTATCTTGTGTCACTGAGCTACTCGGATTAAGCTGCAAAAGATAAAAATAATCTGTGCAAGGTTTTAAGTGAGAAGGGTATAGTTTTAAGTCACTAGTAAATAGCCTACCAGTAATGTAATCGGTAAGAGATCGATAGACAACAACAAAAATGTAGATCGTTAAGCATCCTTTCATTAAGAATCAGTAACAGCGATCGGTAAGTAGGCTGTAAACGTCAGCAATAAGTAATCTGTAAAAGCTTGTAAATCAGCAGTCAGTAATTAGTAAGCTGGTCTAAGCTGTCAACTATTGGGGCACTCAGTGGAGCGCATCTCTCCGACACCACTTTTCATAATGGCATAGGGTTTCTCACCATAGATTAGGGTTTCTCAAAAAAGTGTTTTCCAGATCCAGAATCTGTAAAACGATCCTGATCAGCCCCAAAAGTTAACTGATTGTTCCCTGGGCTATCAACTCACCAAATTTGGTCCAAATCTCTCTTTTATTTGAGTAATCCTGTGAACAACAAACCAACCAAACAACAGGGGTGAAAACATACTCTCCTTGTGGGAGAGAATGAAAGCATGAATTAATGAAAAACACAATTGCATACATATCAATAAGGCAATACCTGTGGGTCGGTTTAATTGTAATAATCGCTAGTTAATGGGCAGTTAGTAGTCTATCAGATAACCTGTAAAAAGTAGTAGGTACCATACATGTGTCAGTCGTACGTCATAATTGCCTGTAAGCAACAAAGTAATATAATTTCCGAGTCAGAGTAAATGCTTGTGAACACCAGCAGTAAATAGCCTGCATGAATTGCTTGTCGATGAGTCAAAAATACATGTAAAAATCAGTCGAAATAAAATGCAGCAGTAGAGTGGCAACCTAGCAAGAGAGAGGCAGGCCAGAACACCACCAGCCCTCCACCAATCAGGGCCGGGCCACCGTCACGTGACCTCAAGCACCCCCTCTCATTGGCCCTTCCCGCCTCCCCGCCAGCCACACTTATATAATCACTATTTGTGCTGCATTTTCGCCACGCTCTCTGTTGCTCCTCTGTTTGTGTAGCTTTTTTTCTTTGGGGGGGTGGGGGGCTCATCTTTCACGTCCTGTCTCTTTTCTTGCTGATTTCACTCACAGTTTTGCTTTTTCTCCCGTTTTCCTTTCGTCGTTTCTGCTTTTCATTTTTCCTTTCTCACGTAGCTTGTTGCTAGGTTGAATTAATTTAAGGAATAGGGATTGGCTTATGAGTGTTTATTGTCATGTCTTAATATGTATCACTACTACTACTACTACTACTACTAATGCTTAATGTGCACTTACATACATTCGTGTACTTTATTTGCCACCATCACACGTCTGTTTTTCACCAAGCTCTCAGTTTTTCATTTGTTTGTGTAGCATATTTTCTCTCACACTCTCGTACTCTCGCTTTCCTTGCTAATTTCATTCACAGCTATGCAATTTCTTTATACTTCCCGTTCACTCTTTCTCTCTCTCTCTCTCTCTCTCTCCTCCTCCTCCTCCTCCTCCTCCTAATTCCTCCTCTTCTTCCTTCCATAGATACTTGATGCTAGGTTTAGTGTCTGATAATTTATCTTTAATGTCACCTTGTTGATTATTGTGTATTTGTTATCATTTTCTAGCTGGTGCTAATTATGTACATTGTGCAGTCTTTCAGTATCTCAACTCTGATGCCTTTTCTTGCTGTGTTCTTCCGCTCATCTCTCTCTCTCTCCGTCATACACTTACTTTTTCCCGATTGTATTCGCATATATACCCCTTCCTCCCCCCTGCCTTTCGTCATTTCCATTTCATCTTGATTTCGTTCTACGGAACTTGTTGCTGGGTTTATTAACTTATTATGTTCTCTGTGGTCTGTGTGTATGTGTGTGTGTGCGCGCGCTGTCTTTTGTTAATGGCTGCTAAGTAAAGACCTGTGCACATCTTTGCAACTAGATTTAAACCCTAGTCTGGTTCCTCTCCACAATTACTATAGGTCGTCCACACGGCTACATTAGTTTTTTTTTTTTTTTGGGGGGGGGGAAGGGGCGTTTTTTCTTGTCGACTTCATCCACATCAGTGCCTCCTCTTCCTTTGATAACTTCCATTCACCTTATTGTTACATAATTTCTTCTTACGGGTCTGGTAATATGGGAAAAAATCCTCAGATTGTAAGGTAGGCTGTGTGATTAACTGCCTTCAAGACGATGATTGATTTTATTTTCTTCTCGCTAGTGCCAGACGATGTTTACTCTGCTACTAGGGAAACCTCTCTTATCAGGGTCTTAATGAGGATTTCTTTATCCCCTTCATCGCCAACGTCTCTTGGGGGGGGGAAGCCAGTGGTATCAAGGAGATATCGAAGTCGTCGTAGTGAAGTGGTTCGTTTAATAGCCATTTATTAGTCATTATTGTCATTTTTTAGTCATTTTTGTTCATTAGAATCACCTCCTGTAACTGTGCTTACTGACCCTCTGTGATTTGTTATTGTCACCCAGGCTTCCTGTCTTATTTTACTCCCCCCCCCCCGTCATTTCCTTTACCTCTCAGTTCTCCCCTACCCCCTTCCCGCACACCCTCACTCCTTCCCTCCCTCTCTCCCTCACATATCTCCTTTCCAACTCACGCCCATTTCCTCCCTCTATTTTTCCTCCCCACCCCTCACATGTGATGGCAAAGTCCTGTTAGATAATACCTCCCCCCCTCCTTCAGTATTACTCTTCTCCTTCCCCCCGTTACTCTCCCTCCCCTGGCAGACAGTCTCCCTCATCATATTCCCCTACTTCCCTTACCCTGCTTCCAACACCCTCTCCCCGTCCTCGTCTTCCATTCCCATTTTTTATTACTCTCCCCCCAGTCTTCAGCTTCCTTCATTTTCCCCTCCCCGGTCCGCTTCCCTCCACTTCTTTCTGTCCTCTCTCTTCCTTTCTCCCCTCCCCCCCGACTATCCTTCCCTACCTATCTCTCCTCCACTTGCCTAGCCCATCTCTCCCTCCTCTCTCCCCTTCTCTCTTCCTTCTTTCCCCCTTCCCCTCTTCTCTTCCTTCCCTCTCCCCTCTCCCTCCTGCTCACCCCTCTGTCCCCCCCTGTCATCTCCACCCTCCCCCTGTCCCCCACCTTCTAATCCCCAACTTAAATGTTGGCCTTATCCCTCACCATCTGAAGGACGACTCTCTCTCTCTCTCTCTCTCTCTCTCTCTCACACACACACACACACACACACACACACACACACACACACACACACACACACACACACACACACACACACACACACACACACACACACACACACACACAAAATCACTTCCTACATTATTTGTAACATTTTACCCATTTTGCAAATCTGTTTATATGCAGTATATATATAGATAGATAGAGAGATACTGTATATATATTATAGGTAGATAGCCTACAGATATGTGTACTGTATGTTTATTTTTCTCAGCTTGTATGCGCTGTACGTATGGATGTATATATTGTCTCTCTGCCAGTAAGTGTATATATGTATATCTGACAAGAAATCTATCTACCTATCCCTCAATCGATCGATCCATTCATCCATCCTTTTATCTATCTGTCGATCATCTTTTATAATAGTAGTCTGTATCAGCCACTATGCGTGATACCATTAGTATAATTTGTGCAGCCACTCCCACAGCTTCCACCTACTTAAATATACAGTAATTTAAACTACCAGAACAGTTACAATCACCGTAACTGTCGTCACCATAACTACAAGTAGAACTAAAAGTATAGCTACAACCATCACTGCCGTCACGACTACAACCACTGCCATAACACAAACCACTGCCAGCACCATAACCACCACCACCATGCCCAAATACGATATAACATTAGCCCGATAACCACTACTACCACCATTACCAATATACTGCACCACCACCACCACCACCACTCTGCTCCTACCGCAACTACAACAATCTGTGTTTAGCGTCGGACGGGGTGAAGCAAGGTGGTCTATGCACGCAACACACACACACACACACACACACACACACACACACACACACACACACACACACACACACACACACACACACACAAAATCATACACGCACGCACTCTTTCCTGCAACCAGCTTCATTCGCACACTCAGAATCGCGCTTACACACGCAATCTCACTTTGCTTTCTTTCCCAACTTTCTGTGGTCACTAACTCACTCCTGCATTACTAACGATAACTCTCACTCACTCACTCACTCACGCACACGTACCGCGTATGTGGTATTCAGACTTTCACGCGATGTTCATGGTACCAACTCACACTCTCACTCACTCACGCAGCTTCAGTGGAATTCAGACAGAAGCTTTCATTCACGCATTGTTTTTAGAACACGCACGCACTCACACACTCAACTTCATGAATACTGAATAACATCACCTGGTCGCGGAAAGCATGTAATAGAAATGACGTCCTAGTGCTGAAGGGGTTTCGATCTTTCATTCACGCCACAGCTTCGGGTCCTCACTCACTCACACACTCACTCTTGCAATACTCACACTCATTCTCACTCACGTAATGCTTTGGGTCCTCACACTCAACCGCTCACACAATACTCACACCCATTCACACTCACGCAGTACTTCCTGTCCTCACATTCACTCACTCACTGAACTTCCAATGTATTCAAGCTTGCTCTCTCTTATAAAATGTTTCGTATGCTTACCCACACTCTCGCACACTCAGACAGTCTCGGTGGCATTAACACTTACTCATTCTCGATGCGTTATGGTACCGTCACTTAATCACTCACCCACCTATTCATCCACTCACGCAGTTTCCAATCAGCGTTCATCCTTGTGAATAAATGTACGGTATTCTTACTCACATTCTTCATGAAAAACGTTGTTAATTTGATTTTGCCGCTTATTCACATACGTAACTCTCATGATACTGTGTTCTGTGCTATCTCCCCCAAACACTCACTCTGACGTCTTCATCAGGCATATAATTTACGTGTCTCATGGTATGGTGTACACACACACACACACACACACACACACACACACACACACACACACACACACACACACACACACACACACACACACACACACACACACACACACACACACACACACACACACACACACACACACACACACACGGTGGCTGCTTGGCCCACCCGCTTACTCTCCCAGGCACAAGATTGCTCTCTTAAACTCTCCTCCTAGCCTCCCTCACTCTCACTCACTCTCTTTACCCGAGTACTCTCTCTCTCTCTCTCTCTCTCTCTCTCTCTCTCTCTCTCAGAAAACATTCCTCCCACCATCCCTCCGCTTTTTCACCAATCTCTCCACCACCTCTTCCCTCCTCCTCCTCCTCTCTGCTCCTTTCCTTCCGTCGTGTGTGTGTGTGTGTGTGTGTGTGTGTGTGTGTGTGTGTGTGTGTGTGTGTGTGTGACGGTGGTGGTGGTGGGCCGCTCTCAGCTCTCCGCAGTTCATCATCCCGGTAATTCTCCCTTTTGTAATTTTTATCACAGGGCGCTCGCAAAATAAAGGAGGAGAATAGTCCGGGAACGAAAAAATGCTGGAAAAACAAAAGCGTGGTGACATCCGGGGTGGCAGATGTACAATGATCCTCGTTTTCTCTCCTGGCGCGCGTGGGGGCCTCCATCCCCTCCCCCAGTGTCAACAAACTCGACGTCTTGCACCCTTGGTTAGTCTCGTCTTTGGGAGGTTCACTTGGAGAAGGAAGAGCAAGGGATGCAAAATTTGTAGATGAATTCGAGTAGGACGATGAGAGACACTGGATAGCAGCATAGGACTGTAGGAGGGGAAGACGGGATTGGATGGCGGGGAGGGGGGGGAAACAAGATTTTGGAAGGAGCTTATGTAAACAAACCCGAGTCCCCGACGCCTCGCAACCTTGACTAGTCTCTGGGAGGTTTGTTTGGAGGAGAACGAAGAAGGGACGTTGAATTTGTAGAAAGAGTAGAGTAATGAGACAGGTTTTTGTTGAAACACAAGGCTCGTTTGAGGAAAGATAAGATTTAATGAAAGTTGAGAACTGGATGGAAGGAAAACAGGATTATTGTAGAAATCTGCGTAAACAAACCAGCCTCGCACCCTGGGCTAGTCTCGGTTTTCGGGTGGTTCGCTTGCAGGAGGAAAAGGAGATACAGAAATTTGCAGACGAATTAGAATGAAAAGGAGTTGACGACTGGATGGTAGAAACGCGAGATTATGGTAGGATTGGAGTTACGAAGAAGTTAAAGATTGAGTGGAAGAAATATAAGATTGGTGGAAGGTTGAAATGGAAGACCGTTGACGATCTGATATAATGAATGTAAGACTGGTGGAAGGGTTTGAATAAATGGTAGCTAAAGATCATGTGGCAGGTACGTAAGATTGGTAGAAGGATTTAATTCAAGGAAACTGGAAAGAGGCATTGGGCTGGATGGTAGGTAAGCCATTTTTTTTTTCTTTTTTTAAGGGAACACAATCGTGAATGGCTGGAACTAAAATAAAAGTTACGTCCTTGACTTTAGGTAATTAAAGAAAGGATGGATGGCCAAAGTTAAATGAGTGTAAAAAATAAAACAGGAAGAAAGTAAACTAGAGATGTAAATGAGAAGAAACGGTAGGTTAAGAATAAAACTCTAAGTGATGATGCGTAGGAAGGAAAGTGTGGAATGATTAACCTTTCAGCCTGAGGACGTATTTCTCATTTAGGGCGCTGCTTTAATGGATTTGCTTTCATCTGACGGAAGTGGGCTGCTCTCACAAATTTGAATACAAAATTGTGGCTGCATGAAATTCGATGAATTATAGTTATGACTAGGTACGAATTACTTTCCTTGGTAACTAGTCAGAGCTACCATCCAGTCTGACTCCATTTGGCCATCGGCTGGGCTGAAAGAGTTTGACGATCTTCGTCAGGTGAAAATAAGCCGTCTATCTGCAGTTTTATTCAGCTTAGACAGAGGCTTTGGTGTGGGGGTTCATAAACGCTGTATCTAACCTTTCCTGTTCGATGAGTCTACGAAATTGAATAAAATCGTCTTGAGTTAGGAAGAATATAATAACGTGTTATGGGTTTGAAGTGGCTTATTGTGAGGAGTGTCAGTGAAGGGAGAGTTAAAGAAGCGCATGGAGTGAAGAGAGTAGTACAAGGAGGAAAAGAGTGGTTCTTGTAGGAAAAGAGATGATTACTAGAAAGAGGAGTGGTCATAAGGTCAGGAAGAGAGGAGATAATGACGACGTAAAACAGTATAACGAGTGGCAATGGACCTATTCATTAGCTTGATTGTAACACTGGTATTACAGGTGGCTTTTGAGATTTCGTTACAACTCGTCTTAAGCGATTTATTCTACACATTGCACTTTACTATCCTTTTGTAACACTTCTTCAGCGATTTATGCTGTACATTACACATCAATATCCTTTTGCACGTCAGTCATGCAAACTATATCGATATTAAAACGATATGAATAGCGTACAAGAGAGCTTTGAAGTACAGTATGCAAAGTAACTAAGGAAGAGGTGCTGTGACGCCTCCTATGCCACTTACAATACGGCCTATTGAACGACTGATAGATTCAAAGCGAGAACCAGAAAGTAAAATTTAACTTAATATAGGGTCATTCATCGGAAACATGAATCTAAGTAACTGATGCTGATGTTTTTGCTTTTGAAATTAGCACTGAGGTTAACTTGATTGATGTCGTTTTCTTTTCATTCACTGGGCTGTGGAGTGTCCATGCTTCGTCGTCAGATAAATAATAAAAAACTTAGATAAGTACAAATAAAAAGAAATTCATGTTAAGATCTGTAGTTACCAGTAAGTCACGTTTAGTGGTTTGATGAATTATTCGTTGGATATTAACATTCTGAATTTCTTAACACACCTACCTCTTCAGTTGCCCTCATTCATTCATTCTCTTTGCCTGGCAGTCTAGCTCTCCCCTTCCCTCTCTCTCAGTCTTCCCCCCTCCTCCTCTCTCTTTTCCCATTCATTAGCTTTTTCATTCATCTCCATAAATTTTGCCGCTCCTGATTTCTTACCCCGTCTCTCTCTCTCTCTCTCTCTCTCTCTCTCTCTCTCTCTACCTGCCTACCTACCTACCTATCTATTTTCAAAGCAACCAATGAACTATCCACTAAAACTGTGGTAAATTTTAACTAGTCCAGAGCATATGGATATGAAGAGAAGTGACGAGCATGAGACACTGAGAAGGGGAGAGGAGGAGGAAAAAAGGAAGGATAAGAAAAAAGGAGGAAGAAATGAAGGATAAGAAAGGATGAGGAGGAAGGATGGAAGAAAGAAAGGAAGGATGAGAAGGAGGGAAGGAAGAATGGAAAGAGAAAAAATAAACAAGGGAAAAAAAGGAAATAGAGAGGAAGGAGGGGAAGAAGGAAGAAGAAAAAGAAATAAAAAGACAAACAGTGGGACAGAGGAAAAACTGACATGAAGGAGCGAGGAAAGAAAAAAGATACAAAAGGAAGTGAAAGGAGAGAGAGAGAGAGAGAGAGAGAGAGAGAGAGAAGGAAGGAAGAAAAATACGCAAAAAACAGACAAACGGAGAGGGAGAGAAAAAAGAAACAAAAAGAAAATGGAGAGAGGAGAGAAAGTTAAAAGATGAGATAAAAGTGAAAAAGAAAATGGATATAAAAGTTTGAGAGAGAGAGAGAGAGAGAGAGAGAGGAGGGGGGGAGGGGAGGAAGCAGCGCTTGAGAGAAGTATTTACTGAGTGGTTAACCTTTTCCTCTTCGAGTCACATGACGTTTATTTATTTGTTTATTTATTTATTTATTTATTTATCATCTCACCACTCCGTTCTTGGTCTCCCTCTTTCCCCTCCAAACTAATTATGGTACATGCTTGATTATGCAGCTGATTATGTAACGGAAGACTTTATATGTTAATCAGACATTTGTCACAGTTTTTAGACAAGAGTGATGTATTTTTATATATTGCCCAGATAATGTGTATATATGTATGGTTTTCCATTTTATGGTGTATACAAAGGTATTATGAACCCCTTCAGTACCATGACGTCTTTTTTTTTTTTTTTTAGCTGCCACTAGACTGGCTTAAGACATCAACGTGGAGAGATAAAAATATAAACTTTATTGACCCCTTCAGTACGATGTCTCCCCTAATTAAATATACGGTAATTGCTCGAGGGTGATATGAAGTAAGGGAAAACACGTTATCATGCCGAAGGAGTTAATTTCCAAGACTGGCGATGGACGTCTATGGCATTTTTGGACCACTTAACTATGACTGGCTGGAGTTTTTCTTTTGTTTATGTATTTACGTAGATCCTTTCTTACCGGACCCTACCTCACCTCATCTTTAGGTGGGGAAAAGGAGGTCAAGATGATGATGATGATGATGATTTCCATATTTTCCTCACCCCATCCTTAGGTGGGAAGAAGTCACGATGATGATGATGATGATGATGATTTATTTTCTTTTCTGCTTTCGTACTTTATCTCACCTTGATTCTAGATCCCGTCATTAGGTAGCAGAAACTGTCAAGATAATGTTGATGATGAAACTGGTGGTGATGATGATGATTGTGATGACGGAGACGATGATAGGGCGATGATGATATTTATTTGCATTTACTCATTCATTACTTTCTCATCAGGACTGCTGGGCGAAGACAAATGGGCAACCGATTGTGGACGACTCTCAGGACTGGAAGCTGCTGACGGGACGGGAGAACGACACCCACACCATGATCAGAGTGAGGCGACCTATTATCACCAACACCATCGACGACATGGACGTTTACGTGAGTCTACCCGGCTAACATACGCACCTGTTAATGTATTCTGTGTGTGTGTGGGTGGGTGGGTGGGTGGGTGGGAGGGTGGTGGGTGGGTATGTGTATGTGTGTGTATGTGTTAGCTAGATCTTGGATATTCATTTCTATTAAATGACAAGAAACCTAGCAGTATTCTAAAGCTTGTCACCCAGATCAACCAAACGAATGTTATGATTACACCATCACACCAGTTTTCCTGAGGTTCCCTTGTATTCCCACCAACTTACCCGTTTTCACTAACCTCGAAAATTTATGGTTCCAATTTCTGTTTTGCTTTAATTAATGTTACTGCTGCTTCCTGGAGGGTTTATGGTGTGCGTAGGTTGTAGCGTGAAGTTAATGGCCTGGTAATTAAAGCAATAGTTTATTTAGAGTTTATTTCTTTTGGAAGTAAGGCCGTTTATATCTCTTAAGCTTCTCAACGTTACAACCTAACGAAAACCCGGAACTTAAACCTGACCGTCTCAGGTTAATGTCCCTTGGTACAAATACGTTTCAGAAAAGCAGTAAAGTACAGTTTGTGTGTTTAAGTGCTACCCTTTGCGTATTTTATTTGGGTTTGGATAACTTTTCAAACAGGATTTATTTATTTTGCGTCCGTTTCTGGTTATACAATAGGCATAACTGCCCTTTCCCTGAAGCCCAGCAGACATATGTACCATGAATCTCCGTAACTCACCACTTCAGCGTTAACACCTACCGTCTATAATGGATACATGCGAGAGCTGTCCTGAATACAGGACAGGTGTACAGGTATTAGCGGAGGTGTTTGTAATGGCTTTTTTTTTTTTTTTTTTTTTTTTTTTTTTTTTTAAATCAAAATTTTCCTTTAACGAATTTCAGATCCTTTAAACTGGTCCCTGACCCAACCGGGATTCCAACGCGTATTAACTGGGACAGGAGACCACCTTTCCACCGACTAAGCCACCTCCTCTCCTGGACAGATGTAGCTTGCAGTAAACCTTTGTTACGAGAAGGGCTTCTTTGTTTAATAAAATAGCTTGGCGCTACCTAGGGAATACGGGATGAAGACCAACAGAAGCAGAGTACAAGGGACCGAAATAAGGAATTAGCAGTGGAGAATTGTTTGACATGAAAGAGTCAGTGCTTTGTTTCATTGGGAGATTGCAAGAAGGAACATAGATTGATAATGTTTTCTTGGATTATGGAAGAAAGAGCTTTGTTGATATTACCGTTATAGCAGTTAGGTGCATTTTTTATATGAACAAAAAATATTTATCAAAGAATCTAGCAGCAGCAAAATATTTGGTTAAATATTACTTACCAGCGACGGTGTAGAAGGAGAGAGAGAGAGAGAGAGAGAGAGAGAGAGAGAGAGTGAGAGATTCATCCATAGTTTTCAGTGATGAAGTATTTAACAGACTATTAACCAGTGTAGCTCTAGGATTCACTACTTACATTAGCATCAGTGTTCGCCAGTAGTCATTATTTATAGTTCTTGGGTATATCACTAACTTCAAGTTTGAGTACGCCACAAACACGAACTGTCGGATGCACAGCTTAGCCACCAACTCCAATGTAGCTACACCACAAACCCTGAAGGGGCCGTAGAATACACCACGAACTCCACAAACCACTAACCCTGACTTCATTAGCCATATGATGCACCAATGACCACTAGCTCCAGTGTACACCACTAACCACGAGTTAACTCAAGGACGTACCACTTACTAACCACAACCCCCCCCCACACACACACTACTAATATTAGCTCTGTAATGCCAACTGACCACTAGCTGTATTGTAAACCATCAGTCACCAAGTAGCCGTAGGATGCACCACTAACCACTAACCCTCCCTTGCGCAGGACGAGCCAACCTGGATACTCTGGGCATACCACCCGCACGATCCGGTCGACAGAAAACTGGAGTACCACGATAAGCGGAGGGGTGCCCGTCAACTGTGTCTCCTCACCACCAACTGCTGGCCCCCTCCCTCCAGAACCGCCGCCGCCACCATCCCCGCCACCCCTATCTGGCTGCTTCTCCTCCCGACGGTCTCCATAACAGCCTTCCTCCTCCTCTTGCCCAAGCTGCTGGTGTTATGAGTTCAGCCCGGGCGGTCTTGCCATATCAGGGGTTTTGTTTACATGACAGTTGGTGCGTTCGGCCTTGTATTATTTATTCGGGAGTTTTACACACAGGCGGCTTCTTCGTACCCATAAGAGATTTCGTACCAGACTCACTGAAAATACTCATATCCGACCCATAAAATAAAGTATTCGGAGATTTCCTACCTGACCCACACACAGTATTATACTCAGAGATTTCCTACCCGACCCACCCATGCCTGACTTTAGATTTCGTACTACAGAATATTAAACACGTATCCATAGATTTCGTATCCGACCCAAAGAATTTGAAACTCATAGAATATGCTTGGAAATCTCGCTCCCGGCCCACAAAATATAGCTACTGTAGAGGTTTCCTGTCATAGAATACACACATTCCCTGAAGTTTTGTACCCCACATAATGTGCTAAAAATTTGCACCCCACCTGCAGAACATCATACATCATACCAAACCCACAAATTACCCACACCAAGATAATACCCAACCTATAAAATACATTAATCGAAATTTTATATCACTGAATAACCACCCCAAGGATTTCACACCACTCAAAGATTTCGTACCCGACCCGCAAAATATCGCATTCAACCCACAATTTGTATTCATGCCCATACTCACAGATTTCGTACAACAAAGTAAGCTTACTCTAATTTTATATTCAGTCCAAAGAATATACACAGAAAATTTCGTACACATCCCACAAATTATAAAACATAGTTACCTAACATACGCAGATTTCGTACGGCAGAATGAAAATGCTGTACTCATAGTTTTCGTACCCAGCCTGCAGCATACACAGTAAACATACCTAGAGATTTCATACTCATCAGTTTCTTATCAGACAGTACCCATAAAATTTCGTAGCCAACCCCACAGAAAGGCCTTAAGTGAGAAAAAAGTGCGAGGGGTGTGTGTAGTGTGGAGGAGAGCAGCCCTATAGGGTCAGCAGCAGCAGCGGTACTAAGGTCAGCACTCAGCAGGTCACATACACACACTCACACCTGACCTGACCGGGGCCTTGGATAGCAGTGACTTCGTTAGCCTCACTTTGCTGTTCTACCAGTTTCCTTTGCCTTTTCTCCTGTTTAACCTCATGTGTCGTTTCACGTGTTTCAATTTTCACTTCCCGTTACACGTTTTACCCACTGATTCTTCTGCTTCACTTGTTTATTAACGGTCTTGTTTTTATCCGTCATTTCAAATAGTCGTATACGTTTCATTCATTGGTCAGCCTATTTCACCTTTTTGTGCATGGTTTACTGTTTCACCCGTTTTTCCTAATGGTCAGCGTGTTTCACATGCTTCTTCCACTTCTACCATTATAACTCAAAACTTGTTTCGCCTATTTGTCTGCCTGTTTCATCCACTGCACCTGTTTTACCCATCGTTCAGCCTTCTTCACCCACCACTTCACCTGATTCATCCAATGCTTCACCTGTTTCACTCACTCCATTCACCTATTTCACTTACTGCTTCAGTTTCACTTACTGCTCAGCCTGTCATACTTCACGCGCTTTTACATACTTCATTTGCTTAGCCTGTCATGTTCCACCTATTTAACTCGTTTCAGTTTCACCTGTTTAACACACTTACCTGTGTTGCGTAGTGTTCAGACCGGTTTCATCCTCTGCTCCTATTTCATCCATTGTTCCAGCTGTTTCACCCACTTTCCCACTTGCTTTACTCACTTCCCCGCCTGTTTCACTCCCTCTACATGTTTCATCCACTGCTCGTGTTTCACCCATTGCTTCACCTGTTTCACCCACGTTTTACTTGTTTCATCCATTTCACGTGCCCTGCGTTTCATCCAGCTTCACTCACTGATCCACAGTTTAAACCACTGCTCCGTCTGTTTCACCTGCTGCTGCAACCACCTGCTTCATCCATTAATATGTAACACCCGACCCAGCTGCCTCTCCCACTGTGTAATTCACGTTACACAAGGACACCATAAGAGTACATTAAATACACGAAGTAGCTTCAGTAATGCGTTTTGGCTTCAGGTTCTTTTTTTCTCCACGAATATGACCGATTTTTTTACGACCACTACTTAAATTGTTTTCCTTCGAGCTGTCAGTCCTCTCGGTCGTATTTTATCGTCCTCCTTCAAGCTGTTTTTCTTGTTCATCCATTCTCATCCTTCAGGCTGTTTTTCAGACCTTATTGTCCCTCTTCAAGCTTCCATTTCTTTCGGTCATGAGTTTTCTCTTTCCTTCAGGTTCTGTTATGCAGTAGTTTGCCACTCGTGTTGTCGGTGTTGACACTGGTATTCTCGGTACTTCTGTGCAAGGAATCACAGTGATCTAATAATATATCAACACTCGACGGTACAAGAAAAGATGGATAGAGAGCTTACCCTCCCGCCAATAGAATGAATAGAATCTTATGATATAATCTGGACAAATATTTCGTCAATGAGCAGCTTCCGTAATATGACCGTTATGTTTCAGTATCTTTGCAGATTGTGTGAGCACGTTGAGTTGAAAATTATAAGGTATAGTTCTGTTAGATACTGATAAACTAATCCTTAAATTAAACTTCCCTAATAACTATAATGATGTGATTATATTGTTCACTAAGCTTTATAAGCAAATCTCCCACACATCTTGAAACAAACACGCAGTTCATATGGACCGGCTATTGAATGTTACAGCAGAAGATTGAGAAAGAAAAAAATATAAGATCCGTTAACAAAGAGAAAGGGGACGCATTCTAACCAGTGAGTCTGTTCAGTTTATATTACGTTATTTTCTCATTATTCTTTTTCTCTTCACATATGGCCTTCCTTATTGATGACGATAAGGTTCATGTACAAGATTTAATGTGAGGCTGAGGAAGTCACTGTTGTACTCTTGGCTGTCAACGTCAACAGGGATTTTGTCTCGTCTATAGCGTCCTCATTGTGGGGTGAAGGAGTGATTGGAGGTTTCGGCTATGTGAGAAGTGTATTTATTTCTGTAAAATTATAGGTAAGACTTTCATACGGAAATACGAAAAATATATGTGTTTCTGTATATTCAGGCAGCTACGGTGCAGAATACAAAAACGCTTAATTCGATTTGCATATCATGGTTTTTGTTGTATATAGCCGAGACGCCCGCGCTCCGAAACCATCCCACCGAGGTAAACACAAAGTGGCCGCCCTCGAATCTACTCCTCCCCTCTCGTGCAAGTATGAACAGCATTTCTGAGCCAAGTACTATATTATACACTACTATTTATCTACACATCTATATAATATAAACAGGATCGTATAGGACTAGGCTCTTCGTCATTAATTGTTTGTCCTCCCTCCCGGCGCAGCTGTCTTGGATTGTTGTATTTATCACTGTATTGTATTCCTACACTGTATCTTATTGTATTACTACTGTATTCATCGTAATGCCTGTATTTCGTGTTATTCCGACTGTATTTCGCTGTATGCCTGCTGGTCCTGTATTCAAGATTATAGCCAGTCTCGCCCACCAGCTTGTCGCCCCTCACTCAAACGTTGCTCCCTCAAGATGGACAGGGATAATTTTTAGTACACATATTTTTTAATTGTTGACGTGAAAAATCTAATTAAAAGAACGAGAAGTATTGTATTATGATATTCTCTTCTCGCGTCAGTGAAATGCAATGAAACGTTTCCCTAGACTTTAACAGTAAACAGTGACCTTATTACTCCTACACCTTTTAAGATTTAATTCTTTCATACCCTGACATTATTCCTGGTATGAAAGTGTTGTCGAAACGAAGAGCAGCGTTAGTTAAGAGAGGTAACGGCTGACGGCGATATTTTTGTATGTGGTAGTGTGGTGTAGCCGCCTAAATGCCTCCGCTCCAGAGCAAGAGAACTCGCCGGTGAGTGAATGTCGGCTCGAAATATATATATATATATAAATAACCTGTAAGATACATTAATTACTATTTTAATCCGTGTACGTGAAAATGTGATGAAGCATTTCTAGGTGAATGAAGCAAGTGCATTGTCAAAGTGTATGAAATAGCTCTTCCAGCCGATTTCACTCAGCTGCGAATTTTCCTGACTCCCCCCACCCCGCCAGGGCAGCAAACCTTTGCGCAATAGCCTCGATGATTTATTTTTTTTATATGCAACCGGAATATGAGAGTAGATTTTGAATAACAGTTTAATAAATGTGTGAGTGTCGATGGCGCAGCGAATGGAAAAGCCTTTTTGTCGCTGTGTACGGTCACGGAATAAATTTCGTTACCTCTTCCTTAACGTTTTGAAACATTGGCTGATGCATTTGACCACTTCAGTACGATGATGCCTTGAGAGAGAGAGAGAGAGAGAGAGAGAGAGAGAGAGAGAGAGAGAGAGAGAGAGAGAGCAAACACTTTGCTCTTATTTTACGATTTTTTTTTTTTTTTTCAGACAGGAAAGCCCCCCTCTTAGTGACGGGGTTAAAGGGGTTGATGCATTTTATCTCACCCCTCCATTCTGAAGTCTCCCGCCAGCAGAATAAAATCATCCGAAAATAGTATATATATATATATATATATATATATATATATATATATATATATATATATATATATATATATATATATATATATATATCGGATTCTGAAGTCTCCCGCCAGCAGAATAAAATCATCCGAAAATAGTATATATATATATATATATATATATATATATATATATATATATATATATATATATATATATATATCGGAGGATCGAATCCACCCAAGGGTCATTGGTAGAGATCAGGAAGGGCATCCGGTAATAAAATGCTACACCCTTCAAACCAAATTCCCCTACCCAGGGGCAACCCCTAAGCCCTTAACCAAAAAAGGGGTACCTGGCGTAAAACTCATATATATATATATATATATATATATATATATATATATATATATATATATATATATTTATTTGTGTGTGTGTGTGTGTGTGTGTGTGTGTGTGTGTGTGTGTGTGTGTGTGTGTGTGTGTGTAAGGTTTTAGCACAAGAGGTCATTCCCACGCCAAGTATATTGGCCTAAAGAAAATAAATACGTCATTTTACTGAAGAACAAAAGCATCATCGTACTGAAGAGGCTAATCCATTAACATCCCTCCCTCTGTGTGTAACGATACTTTATATCGGGACTGTACATGGCTGTGTATATTTTCACGTACAAGAATTTTCATATGTACACGAGACACGCACACACATTTCCATACGCCAAACTGGAAAAAGAAAACTTTTGCCAAATTGAAAAAAACAAACTTTTGTGAATAACATGCACGTCAATGGGACAAAATCTTATGTGTGTGAGATAGACATGTACGTGAATTTGTGTGTATCCATTGTGTATGCATGTATGTACGTATGTATGTATAGGCTCTTCTCACTACTGCAATATAGAGTTTAAGGTTGATAACAAACCATGAGTGTATATAGATGTATAAACCAAACTGTTCTCTTTTACCTACCTTCCTACCAGTCATCCCTCACCCCACCCAACCACCACCACCATGTAACCGTAACCCCTTCAATCCGGAGACATGCTTTATTGGTCCGTTTTTGCTGACTACAGACGATTTTCTTCATCTTTAGGGAGACTCATGCAGTTACGTGGTAAATAAAGGCAGTGTCTATCTCGCCAGTCCGAAAAGTCTCCAAGTCTTGATAAAATCGTCTGATAATAGTAAAATTAAATATGTTTGAAGGAGTTGATAGAGCCTTTTTAACCCGAGAACACAATATTCACGTTTTGGCTTATGCTGCACGATTCTACTTAGCTTGGTTGAACCATTTCGAACTGGAGGCTTTAGATATAGCCCAAATTACCCCCTTTGGTGCCAGAGATCTCTACCAATCCCGAAATTTTGGTCTGGTGGCAACAAAAATCAGGTAAAAAAATATATACGTCATTGAAGTGAAATTGATAATCACGTGACTCATTCACCCAGAGTCACAGATGTTGATACGTGTAGGTTGGAAAAAAAAACATTCCACTGGTGCTTCGTTTGCAGTATTTTTGGATGGCACTGTGCAAAAAACGTACAAAACAGAAAATGGTGATAAGTCAAAATGTTCCCCAAGTAAAAATAGAAGATATAAGAAAGTCAAAAATGTATCTTGAAAAATAGAAAATAAAGTCAAAATGTATCGCGAGTGAAGATAGAAAATAAGAAAAAATTAAAATGTATAGCGAGTAAAACAGAAATTAAAAAGTCAAAATGTATCGTGACTAAATATAGGAAACAGAAAACGACAGAATATACTGCGCGCGCAAACGGAAAATAAAAAGACGTAAAAATGTATCGGGAGTAAAAGTAGAACAAAAGACAAAATGTAACGCAAGTCAAGAAAGAATAAGTCAAAATGCATTGCAAGTAAAATAAAAAAATAATGAGTCAAAAATATATCGCGAATAAAAGAAAGAAAGAAAAGTGTCAAAATGTGCTGCGGATAAAAATAAAAAATAAAGCTACAATGTATAGCGAGTTAAAAAAAAAAAAAAAAAAAAAAAAATGTATCGCGAGCCATTGACCCCCTGCCTCGGTTTTTGTTTGAAGGCGAATTTTGCTTTACTGGGTTTGACTTATTTTGGGGGATGTGATAGTACATGAAAGAGTACGGTGTGTGTGTGTGTGTGTGTGTGTGTGTGTGTGTGTGTGTGTGTGTGTGTGTGATAAGCATCGAGGACATTGAACATTGTGATAATAACCAAATGAATAAGTTTTTTCCCTTATAACATTTACCGATAGAATATGGAATTCCAAAGAAGGTAGTGGTTAGAGTTTTCCTCCTTGGTCTTTATTGGTTTAAATATGTACTGTGGAATATCAAAACATTGTTCGTTGTGGTAAAGTTAAGGACAAGACTTGCTTTTGTTTGTACTGAAATGGCTTCCAATCATCCTCATGTCGCGTTGGAAATTATCAGACAGTATAATAGGGCACGTATTCTCAGCGGTTAAGGCAGCTCCCTAACACCCCGTCATTACCGATTTATTTTTTAGATACGGCTGGCTAATATGGTTTTGTACGTTTTTTATCCAGTGTATGATATTAAAATTATTTTAATAACGGAAGAGAACGGCAGGATGTAATAAGCAAAATGAATCGCAGGAGAAGAGTTGTTAGGGCGCCTCCATAACCGACGAGAGTACGGACCAGAGTCACATGGAAGCAAATGAATAGGGGCATAATGGCGTTCAAGCTCCTTAGAAATGTAATGAGCAAGAGAGATACCATGAAGAAACTGTTGTCATAGAGTGATGCACTGGAACACTTCGGATAAGGGTCAAAGATGTATTTTATTTATTTATTCGTTTATTTTGAGCCCCATTAATGAAGGCTTATTGTAGTTTTGACAGTTCAATATAAAGGATCAGATAGACGTTTTTGGCACTGTGTTGTTACCTGGCACAGACGTTTTTGACACAGCGTTGTTACCTGGCATATGCTGTAGATTCTGAACGAGTCTAAAAGTTGGGGTGCTAGTTTTCAAAAGGTCGCTGTCCTGTTTTGGCCTGGGCTGAGATTCATAAGCAAACTTACGATCAGTTTTCTGTCGCAACTAGGACTTTCCTTGCAGGAAGGACGAGGAAAGAAGGATGTTTTTCCTGCAAGAACAAATAGTTACGACGTACGTTTGCTCGTGAACCTGGGCCCAGGAAAGTAAGAATATCAAAAGAGTACCGATCAAATCGTCCCTGCTGCACAGGTCCTTCCCGGCTGCCTAATACTAGCAATTCAGGAAGTGGCTGAAGGAGATTACTCAAAAGACACGGGTCACACCAACTGCAGGTTATTTGAAACATTATCCCTGAAGAATATGATATTAGGTGTGTTATTTTCATTTGTTCTTATAAAAGTTACGTTCCATGAGAGTACATTGGTTTGTGCAAGACTTCTTAGACAAGCAGCTTGATAGTGAGCGTAGAAGAGAATGTGCTTCCTTAGACTGACAGCTAAACTGCTGAGAGGTGGTAAAGTGTGACTTTCGCCATTATAGAAGAGGAACAGCGGTAATGCTTTTTTTAAAAATGGTATTCGTGTGATTCTTTTTTTTGTTGTACATACAATAATAGTTTTGGTTACACTTTGAGTACTACTGCTTGAGAATCAGCTGTCAGTCGAGTAGAGTTTTCACTTCCAAGGATCCATTTAAATAGTTCCTATCTTCCCCTAAGCCAGGCCAGAGATGTATGAATTTCATTAACAGTTGGTTTATTTTCAGTTTCTTCTTCCGTTGGACCATATTCTTATTACAAATAAAAAAGTTCCTGTTTTCATAAATGTCTTTCATGGCATAGTGTGGGTATAACAAAGTTTACGAAATGAATCACATCACACAGACAAGTAGAATGGAGAGATGATAATATATTTGTAGACAAGTAATAATAATTGTGCATCATTACATTTAGAACGCCCATTCGCTAGTGCTGCAGCGTCCACTACATTTACTTTCACGAAAGAGCGCTGCAGCATTTTTCAGTATCGTCTTGCCAGATGCTGCTGACGAGCAGTGAAGTTTCCCTCAAAGCGTTTTTCCTGCGTTGTTTTTCGTAAGTGTTTTCGAACGACTTACAACAGACTAATGTAATGATTTTTCCTTCGTAACGAAATTGTTTTTACAGGAAGAACAGGAGAAATAGGATCTTAGTCACAACCCGGAACACTCTTGCAATTTAAGACTGTTTTTTGCAGGGGAAACAAGAGACATGAGGAAATCCGGTTCCTCTCGTCCTTCGTACGCAGATTATAAGTAAAATAATAAAAGAATTCCAGTCACGACGGGGCAATGGATCTGCAGTTAGTCTGTGGATCGGCATGCCGAGAACTCGAGTGTACGTTTAAATTTCTTCCGAGTAATTGAATATGCGGCTCATGTCGGATCTCGGCGCGCGTTCGTTGCCTGCCTCGGAAATGGTGTATAAATTATTTTTGGACGCGCCTGCCTGATTGAAAATTCGGCTCACGATCTCGGTAGGCAACGAGAACTCAGATTTAATTACCCGCACCTCAGTCCGTCCGGGTTTGGTGTACTGGATAACCTCCTGGAGATTGACGCTAAGTTGGTTGATTCATGCCTGGTTAACCACTTACAGTGGGTGACGTATCTTTGGATTTCATCACTGATGCTGTCAGCTTTGATTTTCGTTAAAAGCAGACTTTACTGATTCACCATTAGACCTGCCAACATGTAAAAAGACTCCCTCTTTTACCCAGTCCTGTTAGAGACAACTCTAGTATGTATGCAGTGTGGACGATAGGTATTAGCGTCGAAGTGGTGGCATGTGGAAGTGTATACAACGTAGGAGGACTGCAGGGCCTCAGGGAACGGTTTGTGAAGTCTGTGGCTAGGTTCGAACACATTAAAAAACAGTAAGAGCCTCCTGGGTTTGAAGGGATTTGTGAAAGCTACTTCTATCCATTCTAGTCCGAAAAGCCTATCCGAAGTTAAATCCAATCGTCAGGAGATGGCAGAAGATAAATATGACATCCATCCCAGTTCAAGGGATTTACAGACAAGCCGAAAAGTTTTATAAGCTGAATCTAATAATTAGGAATAGAAAAAAAAAAAAAAGCGTACTCGGGTTGAAGGGGCCAACAGACAGACAGCACAGTGCCACCCCCACCCCAGCCTACTCCCAAAGCCTCTTCAATACACAGTGTCAAGAATAATCACAAATCATGCACCCATATATCATCGCACCCGGCATTCAATTTCGCCCGCCATCACTCAGCACCCCAGAAGTTTCCGCACTCCTCCCTCACTCATCGCTCACCCGCCCGTCGTCGTCGTCGCGTCGTCGTCGTCGGCAGAGGCGGTGGGGCCGGTGTCGTCTCGGTGTAGTGTCGTGTAGTCTAGAACACTCACACAGGGGAGACATGACGCTCAATACTCACGTGAAGTATAGTGCCCGCAAGGTTCACAGTCCTCGGCAGCCCCGGGAGAAGGCCAACGGACGGAAACAGACGGTTAAAACAGTTAAAGGAGACGGTTACTTCGGCCTCGGTTTGTTGTGACGTTAGTTTGTTTTTCATCTCTCTGTGTTTTATATGGGATCCATGTGAGTGTTTACAGGTAGTGTAGTCCCTCCCTGCCTTACAAGTCGTACACTTTGCTTGCTATATCGTTTTATTTCCCCACTGTCACATGGTTTAATTTTGAAATAATTTTATCTCAATTCATTTAAGATAGCAAACTGCCCAGAGTGATATTTTGCTGTCTTCATGTTTTCAAGTTCCTTTCAGTTTGGCAAAGCGCTTTGTTTTCCCATTGTCTCGGGTGATTTGAATTATTTGTCGGCGTTTATAATATACTGGGAAACTGCTTGACATGCATATGATTTTCCACTGTCTAGGATTTTTTCATTTAAGATGATTTATTCGTTTTTACAGAATACCAAGAAGTCCCTTGGTATAATAGGGTTTTCTGTTGTCCTAGTGTTTTGCATTCGGTTGTAGTTACAGTCTACCAGGAAACCATTATGCACTCAAAACTCAAGAACCCACTTCATATTTGTTATTTCCTTAGAATTATTTATTATCAGTAACTTGTGATTACAATAAATAAAGTTTGAATTGATTCTCTTACAGGAACATTAGTTTTATTTAGGCATATTTAGTGTTTTCATCATTACTGTGCACTAGTATTTTTCTGTTATCAGCCTGATCTTAAGTGTACTATTTCAGTATATTGATGCTTTAAAGATTGGAAGGTCTGTTATTATTATTATTATTATTATTATTATTATTATTACATTCCGTAAAGTTGGTCTTCTCGGAAAGCCGATATGGAACTGCGGGAGTTTAGTGTTTGTATGTTATTAATATAAAATATCTCGTTCGCATCCCTCTGTCGTACCCACAAACCAGACCAAGACAAGCCACCCTTTCCTAACCTAACTTATTCAGTCCTAACCGAACTCAACTTTTTCAGTTCTAACCTGATTTGTCCCAACTAACCTATCTTTTTTAACCGTAACTTAATTTAATCCAAGCTTATTACGTTCACACCTAACTTAATCTTACCTAACATGATGTCTCTTAAACTAAATTAATTTTTTCATACATATCTTAACTTCTTCATGATTAATCTAATGTATCCTATCCTTATTTATTCAAACCTTACTTCAGATCTAAGCCACTCTATCTCCACCCCTCAGTATTCTCAGTCCTCAGTTCCCTATGCTTAACCCTCCATCGCTACCCTCACTCCTTCGTATATTTATTCCTGTCTGCTCTTTCCCTGTTCTCTTCCCTTGTATATAAATGTAAAGGCTTGCAAATACACACATATACACGAGAATACACCATGAAATATACACACACATGTATACATACTGAAACATACAGGTATACACAAGAGTTGACAATACATAATGGTACCTAAGGCCCCACACACACACACACACACACACACACACACACACACACACACACACACACACACACACACACACACACACACACACACACACACACACACACACACACACACACACACACACACACACACACACACACACACACACACACACACACACACACACACACACACACACCATATAGTTCCCGCTGCGAGAGAGAATACAATGTGTAAACTATTATAAATAAATATATATACAGTACATATATATAATTTCGTTGTACATAGTTGTAAGTAGGCTAACTGCTAACATGGTCGCATTTACATCACCCAACCTGATAAATATACTTAAAGAAAATAAAGAAAATGTGAATAATTAAGAAAAAAGTAATAATTTATATATATATATATATATATATATATATATATATATATATATATATATATATATATATATATATATATATATATATATATATATATATATATATATATATATATATATATATATATATATATATATACTTTTAAAAAATCCACTTTAAGAAAGAAATAGAGTACACTATTTACATGTGGCTTAACTTTATAACCCCTTCAGTACGATCACGTCTACTTTTTCTATTGAATTCTTGCCACTGTTAGACTTATTTCATTCAGCTTTTGAGAGACTTTTCGAACTGGAGAGGTTAAAAGGATATGCCCTCCATTAACCTCTTCATTACCAGACGTCTCCCCTTAACTGAAACTAAATAAATAAATATATATAATGAATAAACACAAATAAATAAAGCTCCTCTTGATAGCAAGGATGAAGTAGACAAAAAGACGTTCTCGGGCCGAAGGGGTTAATCACACTCGTTGCTATAGTAACGGACTATACGACGTCAACTTTGACTTGGCTTGAATATTGCATCTCTGCATCTTGAGTAATGAGATGTAACAGGAGATTAACACTGGAATCAGGTACTGGTCACGAAGAAATGTTAAAGGAAATATGTAGGACGGTAGTTGCCATTACTGTGCCACGGAGCTGTGGGAAACAGGATGTAAAAGGACGAAAATCTTCACAGGAAATAGGATGCAGTAAGGACGAATATCTCCGCGGGAAATAGGATGCAATATGAACGAATATCTGCGTAAAGTAGGATGGAATATGGACGAATATCTGGGGGAAATAGGATGCAAAGGACGAGTATCTCCTCGGGAAATAAGATGCAATAAGGTCGGGTATCTCCCCAGGAAATAGGACGCAACAAAGACGCAAAAAGGATGCAATAAGTACGATTATCCTCGAGAAATAAGATGCAGTAAGGACTAATGCCTCCGCGGGAAATAGGATGCAGTAAGGACGAAAATCTCCGCCAAGTTAATGTGGGCGAACAATAGTTTCAGTTGACAGCAGCTACAAAGATGATGATGATAATGGTATATATTTTTGAGCTCCCCAAGATTATTTTGTGTGCGTATGTACATGGGTTGCAGAGTTGTGGGAGCTTGTGTATCTTAATTGTCAGCGATAATCAACAAGTATTTTTTTTTTTGTCTCTCTCTCTCTCTCTCTCTCTCTCTCTCTCTCTCTCTCTCTCTCTCTCTCTCTCTCTCTCTCTCTCTCTCTCTCTCTCTCTCTCTCTCTCTCTCTCTCGTTTGTGCTACTCTGAGTGATGGTTTATGCAGTCAGATATTTTAGCTCCTGGATCCTTGGAGTGCTTTAACTAATGTGGAAAATTATAACATTAGTACCAGTTATGCGATTTGGCACTGCTCTTTGTGAAAATGGTTACAAGCAGGGATTCCGAAGCTAATGCAGTTCGGCTGCACTGTATCGTCACTGTAATACACAATAGCCCATCTAATAATTCGTCTGCTTCCTCATTTGTTTATGAAACTGAGTTGTAGGTGTAATTAATAATATAAGTGAGGTAAATATGCGTTGTAGTTGAGCAATATATTGGTTTTGGAAAAATAAAGATGGCTGAAATATGCATTTGTTTACGCTGCCGCCAAGCTTATGCATATGGTAATCAAGGTGTGGATAAATTTGGTGGCCGTGTTTAGTTTGTAAGGGTAACCATGCTTTTGTCTTTATTCAGAGGATGGTATGCATCTTGAAATATGTAGAATTAAGTACGATTATCACAGACCTTTATATCATTCCGGAGTTACTCTAGTGAATGCTGCATTTATCTAGTTTTAACCTTTGAACTTTGGCTGGCATTGTTGGAGATCCGAGTTTTCCGTCAAAACCTTGATTTTCCAGCCTTGGTATGGCTATATACTCTTCTCCGTTGATTTTGTGCCGTTTAAATTAGTCCCGTAATGGCTTGGATATGTGTAAAAGACATCGGAATTATTTTGAAACCTTAAGTTTGTTAATCAAACTGTTGGCGGGAAAACACAGAAAATAAGCTAGTGTACCCAAAGTTCAATAGGTGAAACCATTCCCAAGGTCCGTGTTCTTTTCTGCTTGGGAACCATTCCAGCACCTCTTCCATACCAGTTTATTTCTGCCTATGACACGTTAATACTCTCTTTTATATCATTTTCACAAGCCGTATCTACTGAACAAAGTACAGGAACAGCAGACAAGAGAATGATGAGGTGTAATAAGCAAAATGAATCGCTAAATAAGAGATGCTGGAACGCCTCCTTAGCCGAGATACGTACGGTGCCGAACTAATGATTCACTCCCTCTTTGCCCCCACTTATGGCTGAACATTTGTATACCACGCATTACATATTAAGACTTGTACATTTACTATGCGCTCTTGTGGATTAAAGAAGTATGTTAACCTTTTCCGCTTCCTCTGTATATTATACTAATAAAATGATATTTGTAGAATGTTTCAAGTTCCTTTTTCGATGTTCTGTACTCCTTTTACTCTCTTCTGGCCTAAATTTGCCATCTCCATCTTGAATGCTGAGTTGTAGCAGCAAGAGATTAATACCAAAATACGGTGATGGGCACATAGAACGTAATGAAAAGGATGTTAGGTGGTAGTATTGTCTTTCTCACTGAGCTTCGTGAAATAAACAACAAAAAGACGAAAATCCGGACCAGGTTAGAGTAAAAAGAATGTAGCTATTGGTGGTGGCAGTAGTTGTAGTAGTAGTAGCAGTGATGCTTGTGGCGGTGGTGGTGTACGCTGAGTGACAAGCCATATTTCGTGCTGCACAGGAAACAGCTTACTACGGTGGATGGTAAGCACATAGCCAACAGATCAACGCCTGGTAGTCTAGTGGAATAGGGCACTTCAACCGGATGTGGCCCTTGAGGGTTTTCATCAATAGAAAGATTTGCGTTTATATTGTTCATATGATGCGGCTCCAGAGAGAGCGACTGGCATCTTAAATATCTAGACTTGAGTAGCCTACCCCCCCCCCCCGCCCTTATACTCCTGATGGTGTAATAACGATTGATAATGGGGCAATATAACACTGGAGCATGGATAGGTGGAGTACTTTTATGCCCACGCTCGCTAAGTCAGATAGGGTGTTATGTTTTGCTCGACACGCGCTCACGCGTGTGCATGTGTGTGTGTCTGTGTCTGTGTCTGTGTGAACAAAATAACTGTTATGCTGGGTGTTTTTAGGTCGACTTCTTGTTGTAAAGACCCCAGCGACTGAGCGGGGTCCTCTTTCTAGACTGGAAATAGAACACTTACAAAGGAACAGGGCATAAAAACTTGGCAGGACACCTTAACACATATATTGCCTTAATCCAGTTTCCCTTACAATAAACATACAGTGGTGCACTAGATGTGGAACGGGTACTAGTGTCAGGCTAGTTAATAATAGTACATCACGTCACACAGACACTGTGATTATACCTAAGTTATTGTACAAGAAAATATTACATAGATATGGTGACATTGTTCATACAGTCTGTCTCCTCAGACTTTGCGTAGTACACTGGTGTGCTGCACTTAGGTATCGCCACACACTTGTATATTGCTTTAGTCCTGGGAACTTAGGCACTGACGCAGCACACTGAGTACATTTTCCTGGTGGTGTTTTTGTCTTACTGTTAAAATGTACAGGAATTGTCACTGCTAAGTCTCTAACACGACAGTGGGATCTTACTGTGTCGTCACTGTGGCTGCTGATGTCTGGGCTTAATCAAGGTAGTGCCCGGGAGTCGGAGAGAGCCCTACAGGTGAACTCTTCTGCATTAGGCACGGGACTGCTACCGGGCGCGTTTCTGGTCCAGGGTGCAGGGAGGCCCTCTCTTGTCATGGCCTTGACCTGGTGAGGGACCCTCGGGGCTGGGGCCAAATAGTCGGGAGTCGGGCCTGCCACTTCTTACTCTGGGCGGAGGGGCAGACAGTGAGTGGGGCCAGGGCGGTCCCGCCCCGGGGTCCAAGGACTGGCCCTGGGAGGCCTGGGACTGCGGTCGCCTGTAGGTCGGGGTTCTGTCAGGGGATGGCTGCGGCTACTTGTCCGTCACGACATGGCGTCGTCCAGGAGCAGGCTGGAGGGTGTGGATCGTGCTTTCAGCGACCGGGCCTCGCCACCACTCCTGGAACAGCAGCACCTCCGGGAAACCACACCTGGAGGGAGGGACAGAAGGGCGTCCCGCACAGCCGCCAGATGGCGAGTGGGCTGCGCAAGGGACCTTCTCCTCTGGGAGAACCCTCGGGACTGTGGACGAAGGGTGTACAGTGGCCGTCGTTGCGGTTCCACAGTCCCTTGGGATACCAGCAGAAGGACGTACAGTGGCTGTTCCTTTCCCGATGCATACAGTGGCCATTGCCATGGTGCTGCTCCCGAAGGAGAAAGATGCCGATGGGGGACGCACAGTGACTGTTCCCTCCCCGGTGCGTACAGTGGCCATCATTGTGGCTCTGCCTGCCCAGCGGGAAGTAGCTGAGGGACGTACAGTGGCCGTTCCCTCCCCGGTACATCTTGTGGTTGTTACCACGGTGCTACTCCCGTAGGAGGAGGAGGTGGATGAGGGATGTACAGTGGCCGTCACACCGAGGCGGGCTCGAGATGTGGCTGCAGCAGAAGGATGTACAGTGGCCATCACACCGAGGTGGGCTCGAGATATGGCTGCAGCAGAAGGACGTACAGTGGCCGTTCCTTCCCTGACGTGTACAGTGGCCGTCGTTACGGTGCTGCAGGAGGAAACAGCTGAGGGACGTACAATGGCCATTCCCTCCCCAGTATGTCCTGTGGCCATTACCGCGGTGCTGCCTGGGACTGAATCTGGAGCAGTCCCACCCCAATCCTGACGAGGGCTTGTCTGGCCGAGAAGTAGTCTTGCATCCCTGCAACGTCATGGTTGGGCAGGTTGAGGGTAAGAGGGACACAAGGTCAGGGCGCACCTGAGCCTGTCTCGCTCTGGGCCAGCTTCTCACTCACCTGGCCTACTGTGGTGTCCTCCTGGGGTGGGGGTAGGGCTGCAGCTCCGTAGTGGGGTGGGGGTCTGGCAGCGGGAGTGCGCATTTCAAACTCAAACGTGTTTGCCCGATTTTAGCCAACTAGCTCAGTGCCCGGTGATCCTCAAAAATTTATATTGGAAAATAAGCACGGATAATTACCAAAATGTCGGTAAGTAGGTTACACTATGCCTCTCAGTACATTTATTTGCATTCAGAATTAATATTTATGCAAAATGGAAATCTGAAGGCGAGTTGGCAATCTAAGGCGAAACATTACTGCTAATTTTAGCAAGTTTTCTCCCTCAATCCTGCTTTTTTTTTTTTTTTTTTTAAATTAAGAGAAGGTGGAGGGATATGGTGAATGAGTGTGTGAGGAAGAGAGGTGGATGAGTGTGTGAGGGATATGGTGGATCAGGTGTGAGGAGATTTGGAAACAGTAGGGGACTGACAACAGATCGAGCTGGGTGGATGAATATTGTTAGAAGTGCATGATCAGGAATTTGGCATCCCTTTTCATTGTGACAGCGCCTGGATTGACTCTATTGGATACGTTTATGTGAAGCTACAGAACATGGTGAATGTTTTTTTGTGTAGGCTATCAGGTAGAGCCAGGATTCCAGAGGCTTGAATGGTGAATGAATGGAAGCGTGACCCATTGGACTGGGCAAATTTGGGCTGTCTGGATGTTGCTACTCCTCACCCTGCCCTAGGGTGGGAAAGGAGGTCCAGATGACGATGAATAGTTAAACAATATTTTGACCAGATTTCAGATAATTAGGTGTGTATGAACCTATTATGGCGACAAAAAAATGCCGATTGTGTGCCGATTCGGTGCCGACTTGGTAAATAAATGCCAGTTCGGTAGTTCATCAGGTTCTGTGACGATTTGCCATCACTGGACGGTTCCCTATCATTTATTTACATAGTTTACTTAGCAAGTATACTAGTTTTTGAGTTATAAAAGTGATGGTGATTTATTGTTTTTTTATTAAATGTAAAATGTGGCATCAAATGGTCGGTATTAACCCGTACTGTGCTAGCGACGTGGATTTACGTCTCCTTCAGAAATGCTGGTGATGTAGATCTACATCCTGCAGCATTGAAAAGCCATTCTAAGCATCTGAAGTAAATTGGAAATTAAAAACGTTTCACGCTAACTTCAGATATTTCTCCGCTATGCTTACAACACTGATTTAGAAGCGCGGGAGTAGGGTTGCCATTTGATATTTTTCATTACCAATCTGGGCCAATTTGGTAATGAAAATCCATTTGGTAATGAATCAGCATGATTCATTACCAAATGGATTTTTCACATGTTTGAAGATACAGAGGATGGAGATGGTGTGAAATACCAGCACCAAGGAGAGACCAAAGAGAGGCACGGAAAGGGCCCGAGCAAGATGGGCATAGGTCCCCCACCACCATGCGCCCCTCTTCCTCTCAGTGGAGCTCATGGGAGGTGAGCCAACCTGCTACACTACTCTCTACCCAGACCAGCACTCGCCAGGATCGGGGTGGGACTCATGCAACCATAGTTCCAAGTAGGACCATGACGACACCCACCGTGCTCGTCGGGGAGAGGACAGCCACTGTACTCCTCTCACCTACTATCCCCTGTAGGACCATGATGACACCCACCGTGCTCGTCGGGAAGGGAACGTCCACCGTGCTTCCCTCACATACAGTTCCAAGCAGGACCGCGACGATGTCCACTATGCTCATTGGGGGAGGGAACATCCACTGTACTTCCCTCACCTGCATCCCCTGCTGGGAGCTGGACTGCAGTGACACCCACTGTGCTCGCCGGGGAGAGGACGGCCATTGTACTTTCACCTGTAGTCCCAGGGCAAGGCAGAACTGCGGCGGCACCCATCATGCCCATCGGGGAGGGAAAGCCCACCGTACTTCCCTCATCTGCAGCCCCCACCGGGAGCAGGACTGTGGCAACGCCCACCATGCTCGCCAGGGAGGGAACGTCCATCATACTTCCCTCATCTGCAGCCCCCACTGGGAGCAGGACGACTCACCGGGGAGAGGACGGGCACTATTCTCCTCTCACCTGCAGTCCCAGGGTCTAGTGGAACGTGGCGCCGCCCACCGTGCCTGCCTGGGAGAGAACATCCACTGTACTTCCCTCGTCTGCTACCCCTGCGATGCCCACCGAGCGCAACGCCCCTTGCTTGCCTCACTCCTCCGGAGGCCGAGTGGGATGCCCCTCTCATTCTCCCCACACCCCAAGGCGTGGAGCTAGCTCCCCAGCAGAGTTGCAGCTGGAGAGGGTCTGGAGCAGCCCCATAGTGAGCTTGGGGATACACTCACTGCAGCCAGCGCCACTTCGTGACCCATTGCTGCTGGACTTCCAGAGGAGGAGATACCGCAGGCAGCCTGTGATGGCCTCTTGACAAAGGCGAGGCTGCACAACACACTCATCCAGGCCGGGCGACTCGTCAGTGCCGCTTACCCAGAGACCGACACAACCACCCAGGAACAACATATCTTCAGTACCCTGTTGAGGATCCTTCCCAGCACCATAAGGGAACACTTCAAAATCTATGACCTAACGGGAGACCTCAACAAAGACGTCCAGCTGGTTAGACACCTTCTAGCCGTTCACTCCACCCCACAGCACATCGGCACAGTCAGCAAATTCCCAACACAGAGGACACCACACCCCAAACCACAGACACCCCCCACCCACGGAAGCCCTTCAACAACAACCACTATACCCAGGGTGCACCCTACCAAAAGACGCCCCACCCCTTAGGAAAATACTAACCTCATTTCCACCAACCCTTGGAAATTCTCTACCTGCAGTCACAGATGCCATATCCATGACATACGTGAACAGCTAAAAGCTGCCTGGCGCACACCAACCAGCCAAGGGCGCCACAAAGTCTCCTCCCTAGACGACGAGAGCGCCAAAGATGATGCCTCATCCTCCAACTACGCCGACCCTGGGGAAGTGGAGCCCAAAGAAGAAGACGCACCACAAGAGCTGGATTTTTAGGACTGCCCCTGCACCTCCTCATGGTGGTGGAAGCCAACTCACAAAAATACCGCCCTCCAGTCTACGACAGGATGAGGCTGAATGGAGTAAAAGCGAGGCTACCGGTCGACATGGGAGCGGCCAGATCCACCTCTACAGCCACTTTTACTCCCACCACGCCTTATCTTTTGGCCTGCTTCTCCCCACTTCAGCTCACCTCATAGATGCTGGGGATGGCTCCCTGCTGATACGTGCGGAAACCCAGGCCCTGCGTGCCGATACCCACCAGCAAGTATCCACCCAACACAAATTCATCATCTCTGACTCAACCCACTGTGCCTACGGTGGCTACTTAGGGCTGGACCTTTGCAGAAGTTGCATACCAACATCAGCTGTCACAAGTGACCTCTCCATTTCCAGAAGCCTCGAGACCCCCCCCTCCCAGCCACTCTGCATATGCACACCTTCACCTTCTCCCTCAGCCATGTCCTATACCCTGCCCCCTGTCCCCTGTCCCCCTACCCCTCCCACTCCTCCACACACCACTTTCCCGGCTACTATCACCTCCACCATTACTATTCCCCCTCAGCACAAGGCCTGGCTGCACCTGAGTAGGCCCACCGGAACCTCTATCCTGTTCTCTCCTAACCTGCCTCCTGGAACAATCTCCTTCTCTCTATTGTCCCCCACCTTCCTGCCCCCTCACCTCAGGGCGGTACATATCACCAACATCTCCACCACCACCACCCCTTACCCTCCCCAGAGGATTAGTGGTTGGGGAAATGGAAGAAGCTGAACCGTGTGCACCCCCCTCCTCCCCTGCCACCCTACCCCCCAACCAGAACACCTGTCACCACACCAGGCTAACCGCCTCCAATGCCTCCTCCTGGACTTCCAAGACCTTTTCACGTCAGTACCGGTGGACATCGGCCACACCACATACCTGGCACACGAAATCCACACTACAGGACCACCCGTTCGTCAGCCATCACAGCGGAAAAACCCTAAGCAATGGGCTGAGAAAGACAGGCAGGTCCAGGAAATGCTTGATGCCGGCATCATATCTCCATCCACCAGCCCATGGTCCTCTCCAGTTGTCCTAGTTAAAAAGGACAGCACCATGTGCTTCTGTGTGGGTTATTGACGACTGAATGACGTGACCACAAAGGACACCACCCCCCTACCCAGAATATACGACTCTCTTGACCCCCTGTATGGAGCATCTTGGTTTTCCACCTTGGATCTCCAATCAGGATACTGACAGGTCCCTGTGCACCCGGAGGACAGGGAAAAAACAACTTTCTCAACCAGCAACGGGAAACACTACGAATTCATCGTCCTCCCCTTTGGACTTTGCATCGCCCCCGCTACATTTCTCCAGCCAGTTGAGTCAGTTCTCAGCGGCCTTACCTGAGAAATTTGCCTGGTATATCTGGATGATGTCATCATTTTCAGCCGGACATAGGCCAACCACCTCCAGCGCCTCAAGCAAGTCTTCCTTCACATTCAACAGGCGAGACTTAGGCTCAGGCCATCAAAATGCGTCCTGGCTGAACGGTCCGTCTCCTTCCTAGGACACGTCATCTCTAATGCCTCGTCCACATGAGCGGCAATGCCTGCTGAGCGTATACCCCTTGCTTCTTTAGCAGTGTTACCAGATCAATCAGCTCCCAGTGGGCTGTGGCCACTACTGGCCACACTTGCTTTGTTGTCCACACGGCAGACCGGGCAGTGGTTGGGCAGTTGAAATCGGGCAGTGGCCAGAGTAGGTTCTTGGCGGAAATGAGTGCAGTACGACAAAATGGATTACAGTAAGAAAAATCACAGGACAGTTACAGCTAAAAGTATAGCGTTGTGTGGAATGTGATTTGGTAACAATGTTTGCCCATTGGACACTAACCGCTCGTGTGGATAGGACTTAAGGAAGGCATAGCACCCAACCCTGACAAACTGCATGCTATCGCAGAGCTCCCTCTACCACGAGATGTCCACGAAGTCCGCTCCTTTATCAGGCTCATGTCCTACTACCGGCACTTCGTGAAAGGGTTTGCAAACATTGCGAAGCCTCTCCACGACATGGCAAAAAAGGGCGAACCTTTCACCTGGACCGACGATCACATTACAGCATTCCACACCCTCAAGACCAAGCTTTTTCATGATCGCTATTACCAAGTTGTTCACCAGCCTCTATATCACTATTGACATTTTCTTTATTTGCTAACACCAAATCTAGTATAATATTACCTCTGGTGGGTTCCATGACATAATGATAAAGGAAATTATCCTGTACTACCTCTAGAATTCCTCTGACTCTGCATCCCCTGTCTGATTTCGCCAATCTATCCTTGGCAGATTAAGATCCCCTATATTTATTACGAAGCTAGACGCTTTCCTATTTTCCTCCCAAAGATATTTACTATGTGCTCTATTTAATTATGGAGATCTGTAAGTAGCTTCTAAGACTACTCGTAATTTCTCCCTGTTGTTACTAATTTCAGCCCAGAACTGTCCGTGTCCCTACTTACTTTAATGCCGGCTTTATTGTAACAGTTTAAATGAAGCCTTTACATAAATAGCTACCCCCCCCCCTTTCTTCCCAGACGGTTTGACACAAAAATATTGTAGTCCTTTATCTGATATTCTGTTAAAAATTCTCGAGTGACTGTATTCATCCAAGTTTCACTAGTAACGGCAGTGTCTATTTTCTCTATACAAATTAAAGCCCTCAGTTCATCCATTAACGTAAACTCCTGCTGTTTGTGTAGTACACTTTCAGTTATTACGAGTAGTTATACTGGTCACTACCATGGGACTTACTTTTTTTTTTGTATTTTTTTTTAATAACTGAAACTCTTTACTAATATAACAATTTTTTGTACTATCACTTATCGCCCCTCTATCATCGCTTGTTCTATCCTCTATCATCGCCTGCTCATTTTGAGGTGCCTGAGTGGATGTATCACATTAATGGTTAAACTGTCGTTCTTACTTTTTTGCAAGTCTTGATGAATCTATCCAAACTTGATGCTAATGATTTCTGAGTGTAATTGCTGTAACTTCCTGTACATCTGATTCTCAACCTCAAAAAAAAAAAAAAAAAAAAAAAATCATACCAGCTAATACAGTAACTCCCTGCCTACTAAAATGAGTCCCACCGCAACTATACATGGGACTCCGTCCATAAAACCGATCCCAGCTGTTTATGAAAGGTATTGCATTATCTTTGCAATACCTTTCAAGGCGGCAGTTAAAACCTATCGCCCTACTCATCCATTCCCTCCCAACTCCCCTCCTAGGCAAAACACCGAGTACTACAGGGGTCCCTTCCATATCCCTAACCTTCTCCAGCATAACCTCGTAGGCCTACTGCTGCCACAGTACCTCACTCTTACCGTACGTCTACCAATATCACTGCCTCCTACACTGAGGCACACAGGGTGTTTGTGTCCACTATCCTGCACGATATTTGAAAAATTTTCTATCACATTACTCACCCTGGCCCCCGCAAGACGCACATGTTTAGTGAGTGGAGTATACATGGCTCTGTTTAGGTATCTTACCTGGGAGTCTTCAACAATGACAACATTTTTCTTACCTTTTGTAATGCTGGGTAGAATTAGGCTCGACTTCTCGTTCCTATTTCACCCAACGTGGAGCGGGGTTCTCTTTCGAGACCGGAGCTAGTGCAATAAAGAGAGGCAGGACATAAAAACTTTCGGCAACACCATACACATATATTACCACAGTCAGACACAGGACATTTCAGCAGATATTACAACACAATATAGAGCAATATAAAACCTTATCTAAGATATGTGCATCTCGCAGGATACTTGCTTTCTAGATACTAATGACAACACAACAATCCTAGAGTATTAGGAGTGCAGTAAATACAGGTGCGCGGAGGAGGGGGGGGGGGAAGGGGGTTGTGACTCACTAGGAGGAGATAGGGGAGGCGCGGAGAATGACTTAAAACGGCGAGGAGAAAGTTATAGTAATATTGGAAGACGACAGATATTAGCAGGGGAGTTTATACGGTTTCTGCTAGTGAAGGTACTTTGGCAAATAACTCTGATTCTTGATCGACACTTACTTTAGTTTTAAGAGCGTGAGCGAGTAATAGAGAGGGCTTTAGGGGTAGCGTGAGGAGGGAGGGAATATGATTAATACTTCCTTTCTTGATATTTTCTCGTTGGAATGGGGGTATGTCTCTTTAGGCACAGGCTTACTAATTACACATCTGTCAGAGAGGCCCTCCAGGTATAGGTATAGTACATAGAATCTCGCTTCACAACGCGGAACAAGGGCGAAATACTCTTAATACTACTTTCACAATATTACTTCGCGGCTAGCCAATAGATCTTGTTTCAGCGTGGGGAGAGAGAGAGCACTAATGACATTTCTTCCTCACAGTCTTTCTTCCAGCAATGGGGGTATGTCTTTATAGATATCCGGGGTGACACTCGCACATATTTTCACTCAGATCTTAGTCCACATTCTCGACCTCTAACTTCTCATTGTGATCTGATTTACCCCGATATACATCACATAGATTCACTGCACAATACTTGTTCTAGGAGAGAGAGAGTCACACTTAACCTAATTCACTATTGTTACATTATCGCCCGTATTCTCTCAGGGAAGAAAACAGGGACACGACATTGGTGATCCGGCTGAGCTAGGGGCACCGTCAAGACAGGGCGAGCCGAGAGGGCACGGGGCGGCTCGCAAGGGCGTCCTCTCGTGTCCGGGTCTCCCTGTGGCTTCCGGACTGGGCTCCGGTGTAAGGCCCTTGGGACTGGGGCCAAATAGGTCCCGGAACCTCTGTGTCAGGTCCCGGCGTCGTGGGGGCGTGGAGAGGTCTCGCCCGGGTGTCCTGGGGAGGGCCGAGAGAGACGACGGGCTGCGGTCTCCAATGTCTAGAGGCGCCGTCAGGGGAGGACTGCGGCAGCGACTGTCACTGGGGCCCGACAGGTGTGTCTGCTCTAGGGCCAGGCGTAAAGAACAGAGACCGGGGGAGGCAGGGAGGTCTGTCCGGGATGTTCTGGGACAGGACACCTGGAGTTCAATCTCCGGTCGTGGAGACGTCGATCTCCTAGACACGCCCTGGGAGCGACCATAGATCGTCTCTACCTGGACACTGGGGGAGCAACCATTGATCGTCTCTACCCGAACACTGTGGGAGCGACCATTGATCGTCTCTACCTGGACACTGTGGGAGCGACCATTGATCGTCTCTACCGGGACACTAAGGGAGCGACCATTGATCGTCTCTACCTGGACACTGTGGGAGCGACCATTGATCGTCTCTACCGGAGCACTAAGGGAGCGACCATTGATCGTCTCTACCTGGACACTGTGGGAGCGACCATTGATCGTCTCTACCGGAGCACTAAGGGAGCGACCATTGATCGTCTCAACCTGGACACTGTGGGAGCGACCATTGATCGTCTCTACTGGAACACTAAGGGAGTGACCATTGATCGTCTCTACCTGGACACAGTGGGAGCGACCATTGATCGTCTCTACCGGAATACTAAGGGAGCGACCATTGTCTGTACCTGGACACTGTGGGAGCGACCATTGATCGTCTCTACCGGAGCACTAAGGGAGCGACCATTGATCGTCTCTACCTGGACACTGTGGGAGCGACCATTGATCGTCTCAACTGGAACACTAAGGGAGCGACCATTGATCGTCTCAACCTGGACACTGTGGGAGCAACCATTGATCGTCTCTACAGGAACACTAAGGGAGCGACCATTGATCGTCCCTACCTGGACACTGCGGGAGCGACCATTGATCGTCTCTACCGGAACGCTAAGGGAGCGACCATTGATCGTCTCTACCTGGACACTGTGGGAGCGACCATTGATCGTCTCAACTGGAACACTAAGGGAGCGACCATTGATCGTCTCTACCTGGACACTGTGGGAGCGACCATTGATCGTCTCTACCTGGACACTGTGGGAGCGACCATTGATCGTCTCTACCTGAACACTATGGGAGCGACCATTGATCGTCTCTACCGAAACACTTTGGGAGCGACCATAGATTGTCTCTACCAGAGGGGCGCTGTCTGGAGTATTAGTTCTAACTCCACCCCTAGCTAACTCAGTGATTCCGCCACGCGAAGGTAGTGTCTTTCGCCTACGGTGGCGGCGGCGTGGTGGCTGTATGTCACAGGGGCGCACGGCCCGGGCTGACATGCGTCGTTGTTGCCCGGAGTGGTGGTGGCTGGTGGCGGCTGCCCCGTGGGGTCCGTGTGGGGGTGTCGGCATGCTTGTGGGCAAACTCTGTTGTTCCTGGTTCGCCCTGTCGTCGGGGATACTATGGTATTCTCCGGGAGTTTCCTCGGGAGTACTGTTAAAGCCACGCATTTCACCTTTCTTGTTCTTAGTATAGTTACTAAAATGCGTGGCTTGAACAGTGTCCCCGAAGAATACCATAGTATCCCCGACGACAGGGCAAACCAAGAACAGCATAGTTTGCCCGCAAATATGCCGACACCCCCACACGGACCCCACGGGGTAGCCGCCACCAGCCACCACCACTCCGGGCAACAGCGACGCATGTCAGCCCGGGCCGTGCGCCCCTGTGACATGCAGCCACCACGCCGCCGCCACCGTAGGAGGACACTACCTTCGCGTAGTGGAATTGCTGAGGTAGCTAGGGCTGGAGTTAGGAATCAAACTCCAGACGGCGCCCCTCTGGTAGAGACGATCTATGGTCGCTCCCAAAGTGTTTCGGTAGAGACGATCTATGGTTGCTCCCAAAATGTTCAGGTAGAGACGATCAATGGTCGCTCCCAAAGTGTTCAGGTAGAGACGATCAATGGTCGCTCCCAAGGTGTTCAGGTAGAGACGATCGATGGTCGCTCCCAAAGTGTTCCAGTAGAGACGATCAATGGTCGCTCCCAAAGTGTTCAGGTAGAGACGATCAATGGTCGCTCCCAAAGTGTTCCGGTAGAGACGATCAATGGTCGCTCCCAAGGTGTTCCGGTAGAGACGATCAATGGTTGCTCCCAAGTTGTTCCGGTAGAGACGATCAATGGTCGCTTCCAAAGTGTTCAGGTAGAGACGATCAATGGTCGCTCCCAAAGTGCTCAGGTAGAGACGATCAATGGTCGCTCCCAAGGTGTTCAGGTAGAGATGATCAATGGTCGCTCCCAAGGTGTTCAGGTAGAGACGATCAATGGTCGCTCCCAAGGTGTTCAGGTAGAGACGATCTATGGTCGTTCCCAAGGTGTTCCGGTAGAGACGATCTATGGTCGCTCCCAAGGTGTTCCGGTAGAGATGATCTATGGTCGCTCCCAAGGTGCTCCGGTAGAGACGATCAATGGTCGCTCCCAAAGTGTTCAGGTAGAGACGATCTATGGTCGCTCCCAAGGTGTTCCGGTAGAGACGATCTATGATTGCTCCCAAGGTGCTCCGGTAGAGACGATCTATGGTCGCTCCCGTCCTCGTGAGACGATCTATGGTCGCTCCGAGAGTGTCGTGGTAGGAACGACCTATTGTCGCTCCCTCCCTCGTGAGACGATCTATGGTCGCTCCGAGGGCGTGCAAAGGAGAGGGACGTTCCCACGGCCGGAGACCGAAGCCCAGGCTCCCTGTCCCAGAGTGACCCAGACAGGCCTCCCAGCCTCCCCTGGTCTCTGTTCTCTACGCCTGTCTCTAGAGCAGACGCACTTGACGGACCCCAGTGGAAGTCGCTGCCGCAGTCCTCCCCTGACGGCGCCCCTAGACGCTGGAAACCGCAGCCCACAGTCTCTCTCGGTTCTCCCCAGAACACTCGGGCGAGATCTCTCCACGCCCCCACGACGCCGGGACCTGTCACAGAGGTTCCTGGAGCTATTCGGCACCAGTCCCGAGGGCCACACGCCGGAGCCAAGTCCGGAAGCCACAGGGAGTTCTGGACACGAGAGGACGCCCTTGCGAGCCGCCCCGTGCCCTCTCGGCACGCCCCGCATTGACGGTGCCCCTAGCCCAGCAGGATCACCAATGTCATGTTCCTGCCTATCCCCGTGATGAATACGTGTGATATTGTAACATGAGTGATTTAGGTTAAGTGTGACTCTCCCCTAGTGTAAGTATTGTGCAGTGATTTCATACAGTGCTTATCGGGGCAAATCAGATCACAGTGAGAAGTTAAAGGACGAGAATGTGGACTAAGATCTGATTGACTATACGTGCGAGTGACATCCCTGTTATATAATTAATAGGCCTATGCCTCTGAAGACATACCCCCATTGCTGTGAGGGAATATTGTGAAAGGAAGTATTAATGGTAATCTATCTTTCCCCCACGCTGTGGAACGAGATCTGTTGACTATACATGTGAGTGACATCTCTGTTATATAATTAATAAGCCTGTGCCTATAAAGTCATACCCCCCATTACTGTGAAGGAATATTGTGAAAGGAAATATTAACAGTATTCTCTCCTTCCCTCCACGCTACCCATAAAATCTTGTTTACCACTCGCTCTCACTCCCAAATCTCAAGTAAGTGTAAATCAAGGATCAGATTCATTTACCAAAGTATTTTGGCTAGTGGAAACCATATAAACTTCACGGCTAATATCTGCCGCCTTCCAGTATTATCATAACTTTCTCTTAGCCGTCCCAAGGCACTCCCCGCACCTCCCCTATCTCCTCCTAGTGAAACACAACTCCCCCCCCCCCGCGCCCCTGTGCGCGCGCGTCTATATTTACTGCATTCCTGATACACTAAGATTGTTGTGTTGTCATTAGTATCAGACAAGCAAGTATCCTGCGAGATACACATATCCTAGATAAGGTTTTTTATTGTTATATATTGTGTTGTAATATCTGCTGATTTGTCCTGTGTCTGACTGTGGTAATATACGTGTAAAGGTTGTTGCCTAGAGTTTTTGTGTCCTGCCTCTCTTTATTGCACTAGCTCCGGTCTCAAAAGAGGACCCCGCTCCACGTTAGGTGAAATAGGAACGAGAAGTCGAGCCTAATTTCACTTAACATTACACTTACCAGTACGGGAAGTCCACCGTCCTTCTCTACTTCCCTCTCTGCCTTCCCTTCACATTGGTCATGTAATGCATCGAATGCATTTGTGGTTCTTATCTCCGCTTGTTTCTTAAGGGTGAACTTTGTTGCACTCTTGTGGACAAGTGTCCAACCTTCAGCCTTTTTTTCTCACTCCTCCAACAGTTCCCTCATTTCTGAGTTCTCCTGCCTGAGAACCTTTACCTCCCGCTTCAGTGTGAGAAGTTCTTCCTGTAACTCAATGTAGTTTTTCTCAAAACTTGCAGCGGGGACACAACTCTCCGTAGAGGAAATCACACACAAATGCACACAGAGGTATCACGGGTCACTCCAACACACAAACACAACACTTTCACAGGTCACTAGCACAACGCTATCACATGTATCACTACAGCACCCTACCACAACAATATCACAGGTCACTACAACACAGTAGCAGAACACTAACGCCGGTCACTACAACACACTAGCAGAACACTATCACAGGTCCCTAAACTCACTGACAATTCTCACAACAGGTGGGTACAACTAGCTAAATCAGGAACGCCAGGAGATCCCTGAACTGACCGACCTCACGTGAACGCGTGCCTGACCTGAGCGACTGAAGAACCCCATTAGACTAGGAATATCCCCCTATAACAGAAATACTGATTAGGAGGATGTTATTCATCCCTTTAACCCATTCTTATTTCTAATTCATTCATTACTGCTTGAGACGATGGGGCAGCTCTTATAGAACGTAACGTTTCCAGTGCAAAGAAAAATGGAAATACTGGATCCTTCTTCGCTTCATCTGTTGAGGCACATCTTTTCCCACAGGTTGCGTACGCTGTGGTCGATTAGACGCAAGACACTGAATATTGTTATTTGAGATGAATATATACGGTACTTTTATATCTTCAGAGTCATTTTAAAATATATCGAAGATGTACTAATACCAATAAAAATTAATGTGGACAGCTATGAGTGACGCCAGAATGTAATTCAGAGTCGTCAAAAGCGAGGTAGAAAGGTAATTATTGTCAAAATGTACAACTTATAAATAGTATCCAAAGTCTAGACCTTGATAGTTCCCCATGAAAGAGATTTTTATAGCAGTAATCTTTAGAGTGACGGGGTGCGAATTTTGACGGGGAATCGTCTTAAGTTTTGACGACGTATTGTCTAGGAACCATTCGTCGCACCCTTGATACCTGCTATGTAATGTATTTTGTGAGGTTAATGTATTTTGGTCGAGACTGTCAGTATATGAATGAGTTTTTATTATTAATGGCCATGGCCCATGAGTGAAGTGATATGCTTTGGAAGCAGTAGAAGTCTGTCCCCCAAGTTTTGATTGTCATCACATTTTTCATTATCTTCCAGTTGCATTGGTGATTAGTTTATGATATATAGTTGTTTCAAGGTTGGGAGACACCTCATACCCCAGTAGTCCAGCAGTCTGAAACTCCACTCAAAATGGGAAGAAATTGTGAAGATAAGGAAAGATATGGGATTAAAAACAGCAGGCGGGAATGGTGAATGAGAAGACCTCGAAAACTGGAAATCCAAACACACAAACTAAATGTAAGAGGACCCAATCAGTCAGAAAAAGTCATGCACTTTGGTTGTGACCAGGACATCTTTGGATCTAACATTATCATTCTTCGGTCCTGACCTTGCCATTCATTGGTAATAAAAATTATCCATTGTTTGGAGGGTCATTTTGTGGCCAATGCACAAGCTAAACCTAAGGGAACCTAATATACCCGAGAAAGTGTCATCCATTGGTTTTAACCATACCCTTCTTTGGTTCTAACCAGGACATCCGTCAGTCCAAACCTTTAGTCCTTTGGTTGTAGTGCTGGCATTTTTCAGTCCTACTCATAACCTAAGTAGTTTTCACTCATCAGATTTTTTTCCGTCACAGAATATCTGTCTGTCTATCAATCTGTTTATTGCCAGATGCTTTAATCCTCCATGTCATCCTGTCCCCAGGCATTTCACTCCCCTTCCTCCAGCTCGCATCCCCTTCTCTCATATACCTGTCCACTCCATCCCTCCATCTCATCCTTGACCTCCCCCTTCCTCTTCCCCCCCTCCACCTCACTCACATACACTCTCCTTGTTAGTTTCTCACTCCATCCTCTCCACATGGCCAAAGTACCTCTGTGTATTTCTCCTAATGCTTTCTACCACATCCACAGCCACACCACAACATTCCTTCACTTCCCTATTTGTCAGTCTGCCTCTCCATGTAACTCCACATGCTCCTCTCAAATAACTCTTCCACTGCTCTCATAATATGTGTCCTTCCAATAAGGTCCAAGTTTCACTTCCATACATTATACCGGTAGTTGGCATCACAGTACTATAATGCAGCGACTTTTATATTTCCATACTTACTTCCCTATTTCTTATCACTGCTTTCAAAGAACCAGCAACCTTTTTTCATTGTTGTACCATTTCAAGCACTTCATCCCCCAAACTTCCTTCCATATCACACTACCCACTTAAATGCACTCACATTTTCCATTTCCTCATCCTCCAGCCTCACTGTACATTCACTGACTTAGTTTCTCTCGAAGACCATAACTTTACTCTTTCTTACGTTCACCTTTAGATTTCATTTCTTACACACTCTCCCAAACTCATTCGCCAAGCGCTGCAGTTCCCCTTCATCTTCACTTAACAATACAGTATCATGTGCAAACAACAGTACAGGAAGTTTCCAAACACTGCCCTCCCTCATTAGGGCTATCCCAGCAACAAGTGCCTTACCTCGTATTTCTTTTATAACCCCATCCATATACAGATTGGACAACCATGGTGACATGTCACATCCCTGTTTCAATCCAACATTATGAAAAATTCACTCAGTTCTCTACAGTATGCACACACACTGCAGCCGTAGTACCCTCATACATACTCTTCACAGCATTCAACAACTTCCCATTTACTCTTAATATTTTCCACATCCCTTGTCTATCCACTCTGTCATTTGCGTTCTCCAAATCCAAAGCACATGACTGATTGGATAGATGGAGTTTCATATACCGTACAGTACTGTAATTAAATTTTACTGGATTTTATTTTTTTTTTTATGAGTTCCTAATTTTTGCTGGACATGTATGAAATGCCCTTGGTAATAAATTTGATCAGCCTTTGTCCACCATTACAAAGTGCAGCCAGCAGTGATTCCAGGATAAACATGTTATATCTACTCCTGATTAATTATCGTTAAAAAATGAGGGCTTCCATTCCCCTTCACCATTTCAGTTTTAAACACATGGCTGCAAGTCTAGAAAGAGATTTTTTTTTTTTTTCTTCAAGGAACTAAAGGCTTGAAGCCCACAAGATTGTCCCCCCCCCCCCCCCCCAAAAAAAAAAAAAAATACCCTAACAAGAGCCAGATTCAAGATCCATTCATTTAGTTTCAGTATGATACTTTTTCTTTAATCATCATTTATAATTTTGAAAGATTTCTCATCTTATCATTATTCCTTTATGCAGTACTGTGTTGATGTATTTGCTGGACGCAAGTTCGGTCAAGTACAGTAATATGGCAGGGATAGGCAACATATTAATATTTGTATCTTTAAAACAGGCTTAATGGATCTTCCATGGTATTCCATCCATGCAAATCCAGAATGAGGTGGTCCCAGCATGTTTCAGTAGGCTATACCTGTTAGATAAATTGGTGTAAATTGGTGTTAATGTGTATGGTGCTATCAACAGATGATGCATGAGAGAAATGCTGAGCTCAAAAGCGTGAACTGTAAAGCCTGTGCTGCCAGGCATATCCTAGTGTATTGAGCCGACCTTCTGCATGCTGAACTGACACAGCTAATATGTATGCACATTAATACAGTCTGTGATACATCCAAGCTTTAGTTACATCAAGCATTATTCGTTTATCATATACTGATCTGAATCTGTTGTAGTAGAAGAGAGAGCCTGATGGATTTAAAGTGAATGAGTAAAGCAAAGTATGATGTTATGAGTACTATACTGTATTTAATGTGTCCCAGTATGCATTATTGTAATGATTGGAAACAATTGTCAGGCTACCAAAGCTTGCAAACAAAGCCCATGACATATATCACTTGAGAAATTTAAAGATCACAACTAAGTGCGCTGTATAAGTTGATCCCACATTCTGGGATGTAACAAAAGCATGGTATTATATCAGGACCAGGAGAGATTCAGAAACTACAGTATTGCCAAACAGTCTTCTCATTTTCAGCCACAGACCAATGAACTCTCCCAAGCTTGTGGCGACTGGCTGTTTGGTGACTCTTACAGTTGCTGCACTCACCTACATTTACTGGTTGCACCGCAAGAGGTCCCGAAGTCAGGCAAACATGAAGGTTATAGTGCCACGGCTACGGTGAGTTCCAAAGCTATACAGTACTTAGTTCAGCTGGCTAGTGAGAGATATGGTAAATAAAGAAAGGAGTTGTTTTTGTAGGTTATCACAGTATTGGAAAATGTGTCATAATAGCATATATTTATTTATAATTAATAGAAAGCAGTAGACAGTTTTGTACACAAATTAAGATTTCTTACTAACCTATCATGCTTGTGTAAGGAGAGAAATGCCATATTACTGATGTGCATGAATTTCAGTATATATATACATGTATACAGTATATACACTCAACCCTCGTAAATCGCGTGTTTATAAATCACGGATTTGTAAATCACAGCTAAGTGGCTGTCAGACTGCCGGCACCCTTTAATCGCTGTTAAGTCACAAAAAATGTGGATCTAGGCACCGAAGTGGGCCTTTTCCGAGGAGAATCGTAAACCGCGGCATTCAATTTGAAAATCGCGACCCAACAACCAATTGCCACCCGTCCCTGGTGGCAAGTGTGCATACTAATGCCGCAGAGTTAATGAGAAACATCAGGAACTCATCACCCACTATTTTGCCTGGGTAAGGGCAGAAGCTGAGCCTGAACCACAGCCTGGCCCTTCACACACGGAGGACGTGGATGATGTAGCATCTGTCATCTCTGAGGCAGACTTTGAGGACTTCCTGAGGGAGTCAGAGGAGCTGGAGAAGGGAGAACAGCTTGAGGGAGCACCCCCACCACATGCTGAGAGGTTCTAAGTTCTTCCCAACACCACCCCACTCCATTCACTAAAGCAATATCGTCATAGGATTAAGGTGAAATTCCTTAACATTGCTTATTTCTATTAAATACATGCACTGAATATTCCTAAATTTGTATGTTTGTGTTTGATGGTGCCTAGATAGGTGTAGGTAGGGTGCTGTGGGGGGTGGTTGGCCAAAGTCCAGACCCAAATTCATTTTTCACATAAGTGTTATTATTTATAAGCCACGGAATTTGTAAATCGCGGCAGTGGTCCAGACCCAAATTGCCACGATTTACAAGGATTGAGTGTAGGAGCCTCTGTGGTACAATGGTAGAGTGTGCATTTCGCTCGCTGGTGAATGTGGGTTCGCCTCCCTCCAGAGTTGTAAAAACTTTTGGAAGTGTTCAGCAAGCCACTTGCTACTTTGGTGGACACAAGGGGTGCTGTGGTTTAACAAGTGTCGCATCCTAGTATGCTTGCACCCAGTCAGCTTAAGGCGGGCTAATTACACTTGGTTCACAGACTACACACACATCCAAAACCACTACAACACTACAATCACACTCACAAGAACTTCTCACCATACATACAGTACAGTCTCTACCAGACAGCCTAAGCCACTGGGTAGAGATACATTGGCTGTATCGTCCCTGCTTCGGTAGGGATAGGCCGGTCCTGCAGTGGACCTCAACGGCTGATGATGATGATGATATATATATATATATATATAGATACATAGATAGATAGATACATAGATAGTTACATAGAAATAGATATAGATATACTGTATATACTGTCTGTCCTCGCCTGATGCAGGGACTCTTGAAAATTCCTATTTCCTTCCACACCCCTGCCCAAAGTCCATTTTTTCCTCCCTTTGTGGTGCAAAATTTTTTCATAACCCCTAATTTAAACATCCTAAAAGCATTAATATGGTTATAAAAAATACATTAGGTCAATAAGACTTTTTTAACTTTTTGTATTGTACCCTATGTGAGGCGAATTGCAGACATATGTCGCCGGAGATGAGGTAGAGGGGGAGAACTCACACTAAAATCTATCAAAGTCTGTTTCACTAGCAACACTCCAAACATCACTTTCTAGGTCGTCCATAGCTTCATCATCTTGCTGTCGTTGGATATCCTCTTGCTGTGGACCAGCGACAGCATGTCTCAGTCAGTGTGCATACGATTGTAAATGCTGACTGCATCAACAGTCTGCTTAATCACGTCATTACACCTTGCAAGGGAAGGGTCGCTGTCAAAGTGAGAGACTCAAATTACCACATTACACTAACAGTGCCTGCGTTGAAATGTTTATTTCCATCTGCAAAATCGTGCCGTGTTAGAGCAATATCGCATTACAGCAAACCGTGTTAGGCGAGGACAAACTGTATATACCTTATATATATATATATATATATATATATATATATATATACTGTATATGTATATATAATGGTAGATGGGGGTGCTTATCATCCACCCACTTAATGTAGTGCTGCTATCGGGTGTCTGACCTTTCCTCTCCTCCCTTCTTTCCCCTTCCGTCTTTCCTTCATTCCTTCCTCGTCCTTCTGCCTGCGGGTGACTTTACACTCCCTATTTTGTCTTTCTTTCCTTCATTCTTTCCCTTTCCTTCTGCCTATGGGTGACTCTACACTGAGTGACAAGCCAAATGGTTTCCCGTACACCAGGAAACCATTCACTATGCTGGATGGTAACCATATAACCAAATTTTGGTGCCTAGTGGTTTATTGGGTAATTGCAGTGCTCCAGTCGGATTGAGCTGGTGAAGGTTTATGTCCAAAGGATGGTTGGGGTTATTGCTCACATAGCATAATGCCACTCAGGGATGAATGAGGCTGGTCACTTTCATCTTAAATATCAGGACCAACTTGCCTAGCCCCAGGCTCCTATGCTCCTCATGGGGCAACGTAGGATTGGATGATGAATGGATGGATTTATATGCAGTATATATATATAGAGAGAGAGAGAGAGAGTATATATAGATAGATAGATAGATAGATGATATCTGTCTATCTGTATCTATCTATCTATCTATCTATACAGTATATATTGTATTGGGTGCTGCCCAAAAGTTCCACTAATTTGAATATTGTAGGAATAAGTTACCTTACCCCCTAGCTCTCACTGTTGCCTTTGAAGTAGTCCCCTTGGGCATGTATACAGTGGTCCCAGCATTTTTTCCACGAGTCTATGCATCCTTGGAAGGCTTCAGGCGTGATGGTCTTGAGCACCTCCTGCAATTCTGCCTGAATCTCCTCAATCGAGTCAAATCGATGCCCTTTCGGTCGTAATTTCAGCTTCAGAAACAGGAAAAAGTCACAGGGGGCAAGATCAGGTGAACAGGATGGGTGGGGAATGACTACCGTGTTAGTGGAGGCCAGGAACTCCTGGGCAACAATTGATGTGTGGGCGAGGGCGTTGTCATGATGCAGGACCCAGTCCCTGTTCTTCCACTGTTCTGGACGTTTGCGGCAGATATTCTCCCTCAGACACTGCAAAACTTCACAGTAAAACTTTCCATTGACAGACTGACCTGGTGGGACAAATTCCTTGTGAACAGTTCATTGGATATTGAAGATCAACATCGACTTGACATTGCTGCACCATTGGTCCGCCATTGCAAAACCACCAAACCACCTACATGCCACGTTACAATAGTAGGCATAGCTCAACAACAAATCTGCTCACAGACACTGCCAGGGCCACACTGATGCACAAGGGGTGCTGCTGACTCCTCCTAGTGGCAAAAGGCAAAACTGCAAATGGTTGGCTCCTGTTCAAATTACTGGAACTTTTGGGTAGCACCTCATGTGTGTGTGTGTGTGTGTGTGTGTGTGTGTGTGTATATTTATATATGTATATATATATATATATATGTGTAAGTATGTATCGTGAGCCGCTGACCCCCTGCCTCGGCTTTTGTCTGAAGTTTTGCTTTACTGGGTTTGACTTTACTCTGGGGGTTTATGATAGTACATGAAAGAGTATGGTGTGTATGTGTGTGTGGGTGGGAGGGTGGGTGGGTGGATGGGTGGATGGGTGGGTGTGGGGCTAATTCACTGAGTCGGTCAGGATCACGTGATTGTTGTGATTGTCAGCTTTTTACCCTCCCGGAAGAAAACTGAGAGCTCGTATAGTCCGATCTAAGGGCAGAGCCCTGACCTTCACACACCCATACCATTGCTCAAGAGGGACAGTACCCACCCACTTTGTCAGTGAAACTTTTCACGTCCCGAGCAAGGCACGAACCTCTGTCTTAGCAGATGCTAGGTGAGAGCGTAACCACTGAGCTGGCGAGTGGCATGTGTGTGTGTGTGTGTGTGTGTGTGTGTGTGTGTGTGTGTGTGAGAGGACAAGAGTGAGAGAGAAAGACAGGTTTTGGGATGAGCTGGATGAAGTAGTAGGAGAAATTCCCAGGAGTTACAAAGTGATTGTAATGCGCAATATGAATGGTAGAGTAGGCACTGGTCCCATGAGTGATATGTTATTAAAGTTTTATACAGTACTTTAGTATATTTTGTGATATTTTATGATGTTTTCTGGTCCCAGATATGTTTTTTTTTAGGTCTATGCACACTGCTGTAGTGTCAGCAACAACAAAATTAGTCTTTTACAGGTTATTTCAAATTGAAGTAAATTTTATGCAGTACTGTACTCTACAGTAGTATAGTATACATTTATGCTGTTGTAAGCCAGGTTTAGGTTCCTGTGATGGTTTCTAAGGGCTTACAGGGGTTATAGGCTACCACAGGGGCATTTTTGGGGGGTGTCAAAGTTACATGGAAATTCCAAATTCACAGGGGTCTGTGTCCCCTAACCCCCGCGAAATTGGGGGTTGCCTGTGTATGTATGTATGTATATATCTGTCTATCTATCTATCTATCTATCTATATACTTGGTAAAACAAGGTAGAAATGTTGCTGGGTCTTTGAAAACAGTGCTAAGAAACAAGGAAGTGAGCATGGAAGTAAAATAGTTTCTGCATGATAGTATTGTCATACCAACTCTAACGTATGGAAATGAAGCTTGGACCTTCTTGGAAGGATGCAAGTCAAGAGGGAGAGCAGTGGAACTGAGCTATTTGAGAGGAGCATGTGGAGTTACATGAAGAGACAGACTGACAAATGAGGAAGTGAAGGAGCATTGTGGTGTGGATGTGGATGGGATAGAAAGCATTAGGAAAAATACTTTGAGGTGGTGTGACCATGTGGAGAGATGGAGAGCAAGAGACCAATGGGGAGAGTGCATGTGAGTGAGGTGAAGGGGGGAGAGAGGGAGGGGGAGGCCAAGGATGAGATGGAAGGATGGAGTGGAGGTATATGAGAAAGGGTTGTGAGCTGGGGGCAGGGCAACAAAATGTTGGTAGACAGGGCAACATGAAGGCTGTCTGTTTGTGGCCACCTCTTATGGGTTTAAGGCATCTGGCAATAGGTAGATAGATTAGGGAGTGGTGGTAGGTGGTGGCGACCATCATTCACTCACTTTATGTAGTGTTGAATACTTCACCCATCACCTTTATCATTCTTTTTCTGTGTCTGCCCTCCTCTCTTCCTATTTCTCCCATCTTTCTATCTATCTGTCTGTCTATTGCCAGACGCCTCAATCCCGTTTGGGGTGGCCACAAACAAATCGCCTCCAAGTCGCCCTGTCGCCCGCCATTTCACTGCCCTGCTCCCAACTCACACCCCCCTCTCTCATATACCTCTCCACCCCATCCCTCCATCTCATCCTCGGCCTCCCCCTCCCTTTTCCCCCCTCCACCTCACTCACATACACTCTCTTCGTCAGTCTTTCACCCTCCATCCTCTCCACATGGCCAAACCACCTCAGTGTGTTCCTCATAACGCTTCCTATCACATCCACACCACAACGCTCCTTTATATCCTCATTCGTCAGCCTGTCTCTCCACGTGACTCTTTCCTGTCTCTAAATATTACTATTCTCTCCCCTTCAGTGGCTTTACATTGAGTGACAAGCCTAATGGTTTCCTGTCAGCCAGGATACCATTTACATTGCTGGGTAGTAACCATATAATGAACCCATACGTGTTCCCTACATGTCAGCAAGTGGGTTGGCGGAGGGTTAGTGTCCCTCCCTGTAAAACAGCTAACTCAAACAGCCACCCCTTATGGGATTATGACATTTGGCTGTAGATAGATAGATTAAGGAATGAATGTCCCCCCTTTATTTTATTTTATTTTTATTTTGCTAATGCATACCTTGCTGTTTTCCTCTTCTGGTTTCTGTATGCTTCTCACCCCTTGTTCAGCATTGGAAGTTGGAATGGGATGATAATGATGATTGAAATGTAGCTAATTTTGAAAGGTGTACCATATTTAAGAATGCATGCTTCCCTGTATCTCATATGACTCCTAAATCACTTGTTTGTGATGATGCCTTTCACAGTACATAAAAAGGCAGTGGATGACAAAGAAGGAAATTATATAAATCCTATAATGAGTACTGAATCACTAATGATTGTTTTGATACATATCAGTGTCTGTAAAATACTGTTTATGCAGTTGAGGACAGGGAAGTATGAGGAGTTGACTTGTCTTTATTTATCCTTTTCCATTTTGACCAGAAACCAAGATGAGGTGAAGGACATGAAATGGGAACATGTTGGCAGAGTAGCCAAGCTATACATTTATCCAGTCAAGTCCTTTGCTCCTGTAAATGTCAAAACAGCACAGACTGGGCAATGTGGACTGGTCAGTGGGAGTTTGCGTGACAGGTACTGAAAATGTATTTTGATATGTTAAATGGCTATACTGTGTAGCTACATACAAATCAGTTTGACAGTTTATTTATATATTTTTTAGTAGTTTGGCCCCTAAACACAGTCATGCCTTGGTATGGAAGTGAAAACTCATAACAATTTATCATATACAGAGGTTGATGTTACGTTGGTTCGTTTGGGATACATTGGGGGTTAAGAGCCATTTAACCAAAAATCTCATAAACTTAACCTTTTTAGGCTTGCCCTCAGTGCCTTCAGTAGCACTATACCTTCTGCTAGGGGTAACATCCTTGCCAGACACATAATTTCAAAGTCACAAGTTTCAATATTTCATACACAAAAAGTTATCACTCCACTTAATATCGTACACTGCACTGTTTGTTGCACACTTGCACTATTATTTGGCTGTAGCATTGGTGTTTCAGTGGCCTTGCACACACAAAACAGAATGAAGAGGAGACAATCACAGCAAGTTTAAACATTAGGCTGTCATCTTGGCTCAAATATCTGATTGTCATCATGCGCAAGAGGCACCTTGGACACATGGGATTGCCGTACGTGGCCATCACAATTATGGTATAAGTGACCATCATCTTTTGAGAAACTGAGTATAACTTTTAGCTTATCTTTCTGTTGATCATTGCATACCAAGCTGATGTATACGGAGGTGTGACTGTACGTCATCATATGTATTCCATGTTAAATTTAGTTGTATTTGAATATACTACACCTACAAACTTCTTTCAGTAAGCTACAGTGCAGCCTCTTATGCAATAGGATTGCATCAAGTGAAGAGCAATTGCATAACGAATTATCATATAACGAGGTTGATGTAACGGGTTCAGTGGGGTTAGGGAGGGTGAACTCGACTGTGAAGCCTAGAATGACCTAAAAAATCCTCTGCCTTGCACCTGAAGTTTGTCCTGTGCTAGTAGAGTTGTTACCATGGGTCCCCACCCCCCCCAGGATGGGAGACAGTTGGAGGGCCTGGATGACCGACCCACACCAAAAGATACAGTATCACTTAATATTGCTTACTGCACTACTGTATTTGTTAAGCACTTGCACTCTTATTTGGTAATAACAATGGTGTTCCAGTGGCCTTTTATGCACAAAATAAAATGAAAGGCAACGATCACAGCTAATGTAAACACTGGGCGGGCATCTTCGCTCAGTCAGCTGTGTAGAGTTCTAGATAGGGGATGATGGTTACATAAGGTTGACATGACTTCCAAGTCACGAATTTCAGTTTTTCGCACAGACAGAAATATAACTTCACTTAATATTGCACACTGCACTGTTTGTTAAGCACTTGCATTGTTTTTTGGCAATAACAATAATGTTTCAGTGGGCTTTCATGCACAAAATAGAACAAAAGGCAATGATCAGTGTAATCACTGGTCAGCCATTTTGGCTTGTGTGCAACATTGCGTCCACATGAGTCTTGGAGGCAGTCATCAAAAATATTGTTGTAGTGAAGTCTCAGTTAATTTTTTAACGTTGTACCGAGACAGTGTTATAACTTTTTAAGTATCATTGTAGCAGTTTATCACATAATGGGTCATTGTATAACGAGGCTGCACTGTGTGTGGTATTAGGTAGGAATATGCAATGTCTCACTACTTTCAAGGGGCATATCTAGTAGGGTAGAAAAGAGATTTCCATTAGGTTTTGTCATTCACACTTAGAGGATTCATAATGAGAATAAAACTGGTACAGTACATAGGACTTGTTCCATGAATCTTATATTTTTATTTTGTATATCCCTTGTTCCTTTGCCAGATGCTGCTTTTTTTTTTTCCCCCTGGAATTTTTTTTTTTTTTTTTTTTTTTTTTTTTTTTTTTTTTTTTTTAAATGCATTCAACTTCTGCTAGTCTGCAGCACTAAAGAAAAGTGACACTTATACATTGATAACTGTTTCAGGAGCTTCATGGTGGTTTCAGATAAAGGAAAGATGATAACTGGCCGACAGATTCCTCGGTTAGTACTGGTGCGGCCAGCCGTGGATGGAAATACACTGACTCTCTCCTACTTCAACAAAGTAGACCTTACTGTTGATCTCAGTCAAGTAGAGGACACCAACACCAGAGTCACAACTGAGTATGTTCTGCTAATTTTCAGTCAGTATCATTATAATTATCCTAAACTTATTCCTCACTATGGTTTAAATCTCCTTACAGATGGTAGACAAAATATCCAGATGCATTTGTGACATTTCCATCTCTGAATTGTTTACCGTGTTACTTTGTGGTATGTCATCCTAAAGGGCTATGACGAAACAACCTCCATGTAATCTTGTCTTGAGTTTACTGCCTTTCTTTCAATTCTGTTTTGTCTTCTTGTACTGTATTTGCTTCTCATCTTTATTCTTTCACTTCATTTATTGTCATATTCCCTTCTACCCATCCACTACACTTTAGTTGACCTATAAGTATACAATGATCATTATTGGAACCTGTGCAGATTACAATACAGTACCATCCATTGTTCTGTGACTCAGTACTGGGGGTACAGTAGGTTCGGTCATGAGCAGAAATTTGCCGACACTTCTCTGCTGATTGGAACAGTGGAATGTGTTACATTAAGTACCTGTATGGTACATTTCTGTGATAGCATATGAACCACATAATGATGAATAATGAGAAGAAAGGACACACTCACTCATTTGGAAAGGAATGAGAAATACATAAGGCAGGACACGGCATTGGCGGAGGACTGCCAGCAACTTTTGCTCATGTCTGTACATGGTCATTGGTTCCATGACACAAGGGATGCCAATTAAGAAGAAGTTCAGGAACCCCTGTTGTGAAGTCTTGGTAAGGATCTGGATTTCTGATCCTTAAGTTAGACCTATAAAGGTACTGTAGTGGTAAATGTAAATGTGGGGGCAGACTCCATGAGGCACAGTCACAATGCTTATATCTGTAATTTAGGTTATTCACCAATTAATTTGTGATACAAGGTCATTATGTTATCCAGGTTACCACAGTTATATCTAGTAAGTGTTACCTGTAGTGCAGTACTGTACTCATTTCATCTAGCATCCCACAAAGGGTGGGTGGACATGTCACCAGATGCCTGTTCCAAGGTTTGAACCATAATGCAATCTGGGTGGCATCTTTGTAGATAGCTTTGCAAACTGCAAACCAGTAAGCCACTGTGGCTTACACTGCCATAAAAAGACCTCAGATAATTATTCTGTACGTGCAAGTGAATTTTGCATTAATCTATTATTTTGATTCAACAGAGTGTGGAATGACAGAGTGGTTGGGCTTGATTGTGGTGATGAATGTGCATCGTGGCTGGAAGGGATAATTGAACGTAAATGTCGCCTCATCTACCATGCCTCCCTCCCAGCCACTCGTTCTACAGACATACCTGCTGGCTACAAATATCCATTGCTTAGGCATGATGACCAGGTGAGACACTGTGACATCCAACATTTGTCCAATCTGTACTCCACAAATGGATTGTGCATTTTGTTCGTATATTTAGTGACAGTTGTGGTATGGGGTGTGATAGGTAAGCATGTCAGTAAAAGAATAGTGGTTTTACTTTAAATCAGGGTATTATTTACATCTGAGATTGATTATGAAGAACCTTCTTAAATGTCACATTTTTTCCAGCAATATTTGCATTTAAAGATAGTGCAAAAATGTCATCTCACAAATGTTGTTTCCACATTTTGTTTAAGCATACCAGTAATCGGTGAATTCGTCTCGCGGCATCCACATTTATGTTTAAGCATATGAAGATAAGGAATACTGAGGAGTTATAACAATAACAAAAATTCATTCATGTGATGTGATTTTGAAGGTTTTAGGATACTTACTCTATTTAGAGGAAGTGTAGAGTGGAAAATCTTAAGAATGTAAGGTGGCTTGTGCTATAGTTATCTTTATATGAAACAAAGGACTTATGGATGTATTCTCAGACATGAATTTCCCTTGTAGAGGCATGGGTAGGAAATCCTAAGCAGCACTGTTATTCATTAAAAATTCTTTCCTTTTATGAGCAGCGCAGAAGGGAAGATTTTCTTAAGAACAGCAGAAGTTATTGGAACTTGCAGGACTTACTTGACATATCTCTTCAAAAGTTCCTTTGCAATTTTTTTGCCATCTTGTGGCTCATTGTCTTACACTGTGTATTTATTTAAAGTGTTGAACGAGGTCACTGTACAATTTTATCAGTACAATTTACAACAATATACTAATGTTTTAGTGCTATCTGTATCTCTTTAAGTGTTTCCTATGTCGGCTGAGATGTTTACCGTGACTAAACAGAACAGACAGTGTACTGACACATGGATAATTCACACAGAACCTCCAATAATCATCCATATTATATGATCAGACACTGTCAGATCAACATTAAGGCCAATTACATGTGAAGATTTTTTCAAGAAACATTTTCCTTGGTAACGTGCCCAATAAAGGAAAATCTGCCATCAGTGTCACATGAGTGGTCTGGCTTTTGTTTTCCAACAGGAAGAGACAAGTGAGTACCATCATATGAGCATATGAGATGGACAGTAAACAAGTGATTCTTATACTGATGATTATTGAAGCTAATGTTATTCCAGAGTTATTATTTATAAAAAAGATATTATGTCTTGAGGAGTGATGAACTTCGCAGTGGAGTTGGCAAGAATGGCATTTATGGCTGAATACAGACCAACAACATGGATGTGGTGGCGACCTCCCACATTTCGAATGTGTTGTCATTATCCAATGTGAGAGATGTGGACTCTGAGTCTCTAAATGCTCCACATGCCAAATACTATATCAGCATAATGGGTCATTTAGCTGAACAGGGGTACACAGCCTGAAAATTTTTCCATCCCTTTGAAAGAAAGTATACCGAGAGGAAAGAAAATTCCCGTGAGGGGAAGGAAAAGTTTGGGGTAGGAATTATTTTATGAATGCAGGCAGCAATTACACAAATGTTTTAGTGGATACATTAATGTGTAGATGTTATACTGATATGGAATAAATGTGAAGGGTCCAGAGTAAGAGCAGTGGAAATTAGCCTGCTAAGGAATATATGTGGGCAGCATAGACTGGGTAGGAGAAAAAAAATGTGGATTAAATAAGTGCTTATAAAAGGGTAGAGTGTGCACATACAGTGTGGTTGTATAGTTAGAATGGATGTAGATAGATTGCCAAAATAGGTACTGTACTGTAATTAATGTTAGTGAGTGACTGTGAATGTGAGAGGAGGTATAGTAGGATAAGAAGGTTGATGACCATAGTAAATGAGTATATGTGTGAAAGCTAAGTATGGAAATTCATGAAGGTAAGAAAATGACAAGGAATAGAAATGAATGGATGGAGTATTTACAGGGAAGAACATAACAAGGAATGAAAATGAATGGATGAAGCATTTATAGGGAAGAACATGACAAGGATAAGGTGTCACTTATTTAATTTGGTAGTTGGCAGGATTACTAAATCCCATGTGTGTATCTATTTACCTATTTGCAGTTACCTATTTGTAGTATACAGGAATTGAGCTAAGCTCATTTTGTCCTGTCTCCTTATCTACATTTATCCAGCCTAGTTTTAAACTCATGAATGTTTTTTGCCTGCCCCACCTCCTCGTCTAAGTCATTCCAAGTACCTGTGCTTCTGCTTGGGAAACTGAATCTTTTAAGATCATTAAGACATCTACTTTTCCTCAGCTTGAAGTTATCACCTCTTGTTCTCCCATCATCCGACACAAAAAGATCCTCTCTATCCAACTTTTCCAGTTCTCATACATATCTAAACATTGTGATCAAGTCTCCTTTTTCCCTTCTCTCGTGCAGTGTTGGTAACTTCAGTTTTCCAATCTCTCCTCATAGATCAGTTCCCTTAAGCATGGTATCAGCCTTGTAGTCATCCATTGAACTCTCTCCAGTTTATTGGTATGATTCGTCCAATGAGGTGACCATACCACATCTGCATACTCTAGTCTTGGTCTTATCACAGTTACTATCAACTACCTCATCATTTCCTTGTCCATGTAATTAAAAGCCACTCTCATATTGGTCAGTAATCCATAAGTGCCCCTGATGATTCTGTTTATATGTTTTTCTGGTAACAAGGCATCCTGAATAATCACTCCCAAGTCTGTCTCTTTTCTTTTACCATTGATCTCATTGCCCATTTTCTGTTCAATGCAGTCATTTTTCACTCGCTCCCATTTCTAATACATGACACTTCTTGGCATCGAAATCCATTTTTCAGGTCTGGCTCCAGCTGTGAAGTTTATCCAAGTCCTCATGCAGATCTTTACAATTATCAATACATTTAATATGTTTCATGATTTTACCATCATCTGCAGACATACTCATGTAACTATTCAGACCCTCTAGGAAGTCATTTAAATATGTCAGAAACATTATTGGGGGCTTAGACAGAGCCCTGGGGAGCTCCACTGGTCACATTTTCTATTGTCAGGACCAACTTGCCTAGCCCTGGGTTCCTATGCTCCTCATGGGGCAACATAGTAATTGATGATGGATGGATGGAAACCTTTTCCCTTATGATTGTTCTCATCTGCCCTCCTATCAGGTAATCTTCCATCCACTTTAATAGTTTCCCATGCACTCCTCTAATGGTCTTCAACTTCCACAGCAGTCTCGTAGAGGGTACCTTGTTAAATGCTTTCATGAGATCTAGATAGACACAATCTGCTCACCCTTCTCTCTTTCTTGTATGACATCTATTACCCTACCATGGAAACTTATAGTTTAGTAATACAAGATCTTCCTTCCCTAAAACCAATTTGTCTTGGCGTAATCACTTCATTTTCTTCTAAATACTTAATCCATCATTCCATCTTTTTTTTAAATAATTTTCTCACAGATTTTACAAACAACACTAGTAAGTGATACAGGTCTGTAATTGAGTGGATCTTCCCTATCTCCTCCTGGAAGATTGGCACAATTTTTGGTCTTTTCCAGTCTTTAGGTAACTGTCTGTTTTCCAGAGCACTCTTAATGATGACATAAACAGGTCACACTAATTGATCAGCACATATCAAGATCCATCCAACCACACTATCTGGTCCCATTGCTTTCCTCACATCCAAGTCCCTATCAGCTGTAGCACCTCATTCGTGTCGACTGCAGTTTCCACCATTCTCGTCATCCTGGGTTCCATTTCAGGTTCATTAAATTCCTCTTCCAACACATGGACTGACTGCAACTTGTTGTTCATTGTTTTGTACAAATCTTCTCTTTCGTTAGCTTCATCTCCATCTCTCAGCTGTATTATACTGTCCTTAACTTTCATTTTACCATTTACAAACCTGTAAAATAACTTAGGTTCTTTTTGACATTTAGTTACAATATCATTTTCTTATTTCCTTCCTTCCTCTGTCCACACCCTTACATTTTCATTTCATACCTGCTTGTATTCCTCCCAAGCCCTTTTACTAAACATTCTTCTCACTTTATTCCATGCTCTGTTTCATGGCTCATGTGCCATTCTATACCTATTGTTAAGCCATTCTTTCTTCCTTACCATTGTTGTGGAGAATTGTAGGACATAATTACAAACTTCTGTTGTATACAGTATACTTCTGTTGGAAACTCATATATCTCAACATTTGTGATCGCATTCATTTTGCTCCAGTCTACGCTTTGGAAAAAGTTCCTTGGGAAGCAAAGTCTGCCTTTTCTTCTCTTTTCTCTGTGTTTTTCATCTCCATTCCTTGTTCCCACCACTACCATCTCAGTAACCAAATGATCACTTTTACCAAAGGGGCATTGGTAGGTTATGTTCTTCACATTTGTTTGGGTCCTTTGTGAATACCAGCCTTAATGGTGCATCATCTCCTCTAATTCTTGTATTCTCTTTAATTAATTGAGTTAACATGTTTTCCATTACCATTTCCATCAGTTTATTTCCTCATGATTCCTCATTCTTCCCAGCATCCATCTTTCCCAGTCAACATCTCTACAGTTAAAATCCTCTGATTATTATTCTGTTTCTTCATTCAGTTAAATCTTTATCTTGATAATGGATACTCTTATCAACTGTTCATAATCTTCTGTCCATACCCTAGTTTGAGGGGGGGGGGGCATATAAAGTACTAGTTGTGGTGGGTGGTGGCGACCATCATCCACTCACTTGATGTAGTGCTGCCTTCTTCCTTAGCCTTTATCATTCTCTATCTGTGCCTGCCCTCCTCTCTTCCTATTTCTCCCATCTTTCCTGTCACTTCTTATTACTCTTCTTTCATTTACAGGTGGCTTTACATTGAGTGACAAGCCAAGTGGTTTCCTCTAAGCCAAGAAACCATGTACAACACTGGGTGGTAGCCATATAACCAAACCATACGTGCTCCCTACGTGTCAGCAAGTGGGTTGGTGGAGGGTTAGTGCCCCTCCCCGTAAAACAAATAACTCAGAGTTAAATGGCCACCCCTTATGGGATTATGGTGTCTGGTAGTAGAGTTGTAGTAGCTGATATCTATTTTTTTCCTCCATGGTCCTCTGTTTCCATTCCCAAAAGTTCATCCATGGTATTTTCAATTTTTATTTCAGTACGGGTTGGAATCATCACACTTCCCCCAAACTTCCCCTTTTTGTCCTTCTTCCACACATTATAGTTGTTCCATCCAAATAATTTGTGTGTGTGTGTGTGTGTGTTTGTGAGAAATCCAGCTACTGTATTGTGTAAAGAAGAAAATATGCTGAAGGTTTTGCTTTTGAGTTGGAACCAAAATTTCAGTGGTTTATATGACTGTGCACATCTTTTTGTTGAGCTTGCAGTTTGGTTGTTCTGATATTTTGCATTCTCTTTCTTTTTCTGAAGTTAGGATGATGATGATAAGATATGTAAAGTCAACAGAAGTGGTTATAGCCATATTCCAGTTGCCTATTTGACTCTAGTCTAATACTGACTTTTAGATCCTATCGGAGTTGGATAGTGTAATGGTAAAGAATTACAGTAATAGTGTTCAGTATAATACCCCTTCACAATCACTGAACTCCCCGATAACAGTTGCAGCTTTCGTTCTCAGAAGATAGTTATGGCATCGTAGGAGGGAAGGCATAGTCTCTGCAGTCTGTTGTTGAATGTACTCGCAGTAAGGCACAGGAATAAGTTAGAGTGGTGCCGTAACTTCAGTGTGCATGTTAAACAGTACAGTTTGAAACATCTCAAAAAAATTTTTATGTTTGTGATGTGGAGTGTGGTATAGTACAGCTAATTTGTTCAGACTGTGGCATATTTCTCATAAATAGTTCATTGCACACACAATTATATTTTTTAATTTCTGTGTATACTTAATCAGTATCTACTTTTCTGTTCTTCAGCCCTTTCATAGCTTTCATTGCTGTCAGTAATGCATTGTCTGACACCCAGCAATGAGACCTTTCTTCTACACACAGACAGATAAGGCCTCTGTACAGAGTTAGCATATCTAACCTTTGAGAAGCTAGCTGATTTTCCAGGGGAAATTACAATGGATTCTCAAATTTCAATGGGAATATGTACCAAAAAACCACATTGAAATTGAAAACATCGAAATTTAAACTGAACTTCTTATGGGAAAAATTAGTGTGGGTCCGGGGCCTCCGAACCTAACTACATAAAATGATTTTTTGTCCACACCCCCTGTAAACATTATGAACTATAATTGTGGTTAAGTAACTGTAGTTCTGCATTGTATTGCCATACTGTCAGCAGGGGTATACTTGGTGTATTTCTGCCCTTTCCTGTATTGCCATTTTTCCTTTGGCTGCGAAGATTTAGAGGTGCCAGGCTGCTCTCGTCCATTACCACTGCTACCTGAAGAACCACTCTTGCTTGCCATCTTGAAACAGGTAAGTTGCGATGAAAATACAAAGAAAATACATACAACTAAATTGCAGTGAAATGCATGTTCACATATGGAAGGTACAGGCTGAAAGTGCAGCACATGGCTGTAGAGGGCTGGCTGCTGGCAGGACAGTCACAAGATGGTCGCCAACAATAGAGCATCGCCTTGCACATGGCTTGATGTTGTTGGTGCCTACTCCCATCCAGGAGCTCTTGTCCTTAAACAACATGACTATTTTTTTTCTCAGTCTCTATTGTTCATTTCTATGTTGCTCCTTATATTCATAATTACTGTACTTCTCTTCGTTTCGGTATTCTGCCTGCTGTACAGTATTTGCTACCACCTGTAATTCATTTTGTTTTAGTATTTCTGCTATTTATTCTCTTCCTCTAATATCTCTTGTTATATCTTTGAGTTATTAAAGTATTGATTAATTAATAAGTATATTTATAGAATGACAGGGAATCGTCCAGGGTGCAAATTGTCCTGACGGGAAATCGTCCATGTTTTGACGGGGAATTATCTGACAGGCGAATTGACTTGATGGTGAATTGTCTCGGAACCATATCATTGCATGCTTCATGTACTGTATGAATAAATGATGTTGATTTTCATTCTCTTCTTGACACGTGTCACATTGTAACAATATTAGGTTAGGCTCACACTTTTCCTTATAATTTTCCTTCACTTCTAGCATTTTGGTTTGCATCAAAAATATTATCTTTGCATGTTGTGGTTGGAGTCTGGCCCTGAGAGCATCAAAATACGCGACTTTGCATAAAAAAGTAAGGTAGGCAGACCACTCCAAAATGCATCGAAATTTGATTAATCGAATTCTAAACTGTTGAAATTTGAGATTCCACTGTATGTGATCTTTCCAGAATATATCATGTAATAAAACACTAAAAGAATACAAAGGATTGTTTTGAGATAAGAGCATTAATTTGTACAGATTAATATGTAGTAGATTGATGAAGGAACTGGGTTTTGATCCACTAATAATAACATGCTTTCTTTTTGCCCTTTGGGTTTTTTATCCACTAATAACATCAATGTCCTTTTTTCCCATTCAGAATCAGTAATCATTTACGTATCACTTATTAGTCCATTGCAAAGTTTGGTTGGACAGTACAGTAAGACCTCACTATAGCGGACTAATTGGGGCCCAAACCATTACGAAAAATGTAAAATTCCGATAAAAGCGACATCCAGACTTCCCCCTGCTAATCCAGACTTTTTATGAAATGTCAGACATTAGTCCGGATTGGATGAACGTTTTTTAAATTGTTTTGGCTACCATTGTGGTACTGTACTGTGTTATAACTTCACTACAATAATCAAATGGTATAATAATATTGTACTGTACACTGATAAACATGTCTTTTATTTACCTTATTGAGGTGAACATAGCTGAAGTGGTCAGGCAGTCCGGACTGTTTCTGGCTTTATCAGACTTTTTCTGATATATGAGAATTTAGTCCAGTAGCTCCAAGAGTCCGATAAAAGCAAATCCCGGACTATTGAAGTCCGTTATATCGAGGTTTTACTGTACTTGCCAGAATTGTAAGAAATGACATGGGAATGCATTGATGCATCATCTTTGAATGTTAGTAGTAGTACAGGTAGTAGCAGAGTAACAGCGGTCTAGCTGGCCAAGCAGACCCATCAACTGCCCACAAAGCAGGACTGTCCTGTGCAGTGAGCATTTGTTTCCACACAGCAGACAGTGTGTTGTGACAGCAAAGCACAAGGAAGAATATGGAAGTTTAGTTCCTAGATCCTTTGGTAGTCTCAGTCAGCTGTTTTTCAGTGAAGAATAGGAGAGGTGGTTTTTCACAGTGCAGATTTGAGGAAAATCCATGGATGCTTCTGTAGTTAATGAAATGTGAGTTACATAATTGTCTGGGACATCCCCATATGTCATTTGTGAGAAGTTGCCCACTCTGGGTATATTTTAGGTTCTCTTCATTGGCAACTGTTAAGGCATAATCATAAATTAGTGTTCTTTAATTTTTATTGTGTTATATCTTCTGCCTATAGTTTTCAAGTGACTAATTGGAGGAAAATATGTAGAAGAGCATTGTGAACTACTGGTATTATACAGTAGTGCTGAAAACAGTAGAAGTCAGCAAAGGAGTATTCCAAGGAGTTCAAGTCCTGATGTGAATTGAAATGGGATCCTCATCTTTTTCTGTCACCGGCTTTCCATTCGCTAAAGAAGTACAGCCCTGTTTGACTGGTGTATACAGTACTGTATCCCTGCTATTAATTTCAAGGTAAATTCATATAAGCTGTAACATTGTAATGTAGGTAGAAGTTGGGGGTGCTTAGTATCCAAATGGACTGTTATTATTGTTTGCTGAAAAGTTGGATTTGTCTTAAACCTCCAAAAGATGTATAAGCCATGTTTTACAATATTACATTATTAACATGTAAATATATTGTTCCCAAAGTAACTGTCTCCTCCAGTATTACTATCCCCTTTGTGTGCACCACTTCTTAGAACTCTGCACATAACTAACCCTTCCACTGTACTACATTTCTCCACACACTTGTACTGTTCTCATTTTACTCCTTTCCATCTATTGTACACTTGCTGATTCCCTGCCCTGTTCTGTACTACAGATTTTTATTATGGAGGGTGAGAGTTGAAATAAATATATGTGTGAGGCCAGAATATTTAAGGTTTCCTGAAATATATATATATATATATATATATATATATATATATAGTGGCTATCTATCTGTCTATCTATTGCCAGACGCCTCAATTCCGTTTGGGGTGGCCACAAACAAATTGCCTCCACGTTGCCCTGTCCCCTTCCATTTCATTGCCCTGATCCCAACTCACAGTATTTATATATATATATATATATATATCCCCTGGGCTCCTACACTTCTCATGGGGCAACATAGGATTGGATGATGGATGGATATTTTCCCTATCTCCCTCAACAGTCGCTCTATGCTGACCTGAACAGCTACATGCTCATGACTGATGAGAGCATAGCAGACCTGCAGACTAGAGTTCCAGGATGCAAGCTTCACCCTGTCAACTTCCGCCCCAACATACTGGTTGAGGGTACACCATCTGCGTTTCATGAGGATATGTGGAAGTACATCAAGATAGGTGATGCTGTATTCAGGAATGTTAAACCTTGCTCCAGGTCAGTCTCCATCTATCTATCTATTGCCAGACACCTCAATCCCTTTCGGGGTGGCCACAAACAAATCGCCTTCACGTCGCTCTGTCCCCCGCCATTTCACTGCCCTGCTCCCAACTCACACCCCCCTCTCTCTCTCTCATATACCTCTCCACCCCATCCCTCCATCTCATCCTCAGCCTCCCCCTCCCTCTCCCCCCCTCCACCTCACTCACATACACTCTCTTCGTCAGTCTTTCACCCTCCATCCTCTCCACATGGCCAAACCACCTCAGTGTATTCCTCCTAACGCTTCCTATCACATCCACACCACAACGCTCCTTTATATCCTCATTTGTCAGCCTATCTCTCCATGTGACTCCACAGGCTCCTCTTAAATAACTCATTTCCACTGCTCTCACTCTTGACTTGTGTCCTTCCAACAACGTCCAGGATTCACTTCCATACGTTGGAGTTGGTATCACAATACTGTCATGTAGTAACTTTTTCACTTCCATGCTCACTTCCCTGTTTCTTATCACTTCTTTCAAGGAACCAGCAACCTTTCTTCCCTGCTGTACCCTTTCAAGCACTTCACCCTCCAAACCTCCATCCCTACTCATCACACTACCCTAGTACTTAAACGCACTCACATTATCCAATTCCTCACCATCCAGCCTCGCTGTACATTCACTGACTTCACCTCTGTCAGAGACCATCACTTTACTCTTCCCTACATTCACCTTTAGATTCCATTTCTTACACACTCTCCCAGACTCATCCACCAAGCCTTGCAGCTCTCCTTCGTCTTCACACAGCAACACAGTATCATCTGCAAACAACAGTACAGGGAGTTTCCAAACACCACTCCAACATCCACTACCCTACCTTGTCCCTCTTTATTACCCCATCCATGTACAGATTGAATAGCCATGGAGACATGACACATCCCTGTTTCAACCCAAGCTTCAAAGAGAAAAATTCACTCAGTTCACCATCCACACGCACTGCAGCCTTAGCACCATCATACATACTCTTCACAGCATTCAACAACTTCCCATCTACTCCATATATTCTTAATACTTTCCACAATCCTTGTCTATCGATCCTGTCATGCTTTCTCCAAATCCATGAAAGCCGCATACAACTTCTTTCCCTTCTCAAGAAACTTTTCCACTAAAGATCTAAGAATGAATATCTGATCTACACAACCTCTTCCCTTCCTAAAGCCTCCCTGTTCTTCTCCAACTAATTCCTCTGTTCTTTCTCTAACTTTGTCAATAAGTTTCCTGCCATACACTTTTCCTATTATACTAAGAAGACAAATGCCCCTATGATTACCACAATCTTCTTTTTCCACTTTTCATTTGTACAAGAGAATAATTATACCTGACTTCCAATCTTCCGGGACTCTACCTTCCTCCCAGGCCAGTCTGCACATCTTCCACATCCATTCTACAACTATCTCTCCCCCATGCTTCAGCATTTCACGACACACTCCATCAATTCCTGGGGCTTTCCCCAATTTAACTTTCATCGTTGCTTCCACAGCTTCTATCCTACTGATTTTTTCCTGTCTTCTCACCTCCCTTCTTCTCCCAGCCATTCCCCAGCCACTTATACTCGCATTACTTCCATTCTCTATGTTCAACAATTCCTTAAAGTATTCCCTCCATCTGCTCACTTTTTCTCCCTTCTCCACTAGTAATCTACTATTTTTATCTTTCACTCCCCTGCTAACTTCACTTCCACCCTCTCTTACTCTCTTCACCTCTTTCCAGAACATTTTCTTACAGTCCCTCCACCTTACTCTCAAATTCCTTCCAAATTCCTCATCCACTTTCTTCTTACTCTCTCTTGCTAATCTTTTCATCTCTCTCTTTCTTTCTACATATAACTCTTTCTTCCACCTCTCAACTTCTTCCACGCCCCTATTTCTCATCCATTCATTGTCTGCTTTCTTCTTTTGTGCCACAGCCTGTCTCACCTCTTCATTCCACCAAGCTGTTCCATGCACCCCCCCTCAATCTTCTCTTCATCCCACACACCACATCACATGCTGCACATATTTCTTCTGTGAATGTCCTGCACATACCTTCCACGTCCCCCATCTGCTCCAATTCATATTTACCCAATCGTTCCTCCACTTCTCTCTTATATTCTGCCTTTTTCTCATCCTCTTGTAACCTTTCCACTCTCCTTGCAAATACTCCTTCTTCCTGTCCTTCCCTTCTTCTATTTCTCCATTTTATTTGGCTCTTTATTCTGGCCACCATCAAGTAGGGTCAGAAAGTCCACTCCCCCAACCTCAATAAGCTCTTGTATCCATTACACATCTTCGCATCCTTTGATCCACACACACATAATCAATCATTGCCGTCCTTTCATTCAGTTCACCACCCACCCTTCTCATCATTTGCCATGTATACCTGTGGATCATTTTGTGCCTGAAGAGGGTCCCAGCACAAATGTCCACTAACGCACTGCCATTCTCATCTATCTCAGCAGGCACACCCCACTCACCAACTACTCCATCCACCTTCACATTCCCTACTTTACCATTCATATCACCGATCAAAAACACTCTCTCATTCCTTCCAAACTTTTCCATGCGCACTTCCTTATTTGTCCAGAACTCTTCTCTCACTCTGCTTGTATGATCTTGCATTGGCGCATACACACACACAGTCTCCCACATTTGTATTCCAACTTGCAATCTTATCCACACAATCCTTGACCCAACTGATCCATACTCTCTTATGTTCTTCTTCCATCTTTTACTCACAGCTATACACACTCCTTCTTTTGCCCTCTCATTCTCACCTACTCCTACACATATCCCCCATCCATACTCCCATTCTCTCACACTCTCACCTCTCCATTTAGTTTCAGTTACTCCACATACATCAACTTTTGCACCCTCAAGCACCTAGACGCTCTCTCTCTCTTTCACCTCATCATTCGCACCTCTTACATTCCATGTTGCTATTACCATTGTTTTTTGTCCTGTCTTTCCACATACATCAACTTTTGCACCCTCAAGCACCTAGACGCTCTCTCTCTCTTTCACCTCATCATTCGCACCTCTTACATTCCATGTTGCTATTACCATGTTTTTTGTCCTGTCTTTGGTCGTCATCTTTTGGTCAGTCCTTGTCCAAAGCTTCTTGTTCGTCTTTTTAGTTAGTTGTTTTCCGGGGAGGGGCACTAACCATCCGCCAACCCTTTTAGTCGCCTTGTATGACAAGCAGGGATACTGGGGGAGTATTCTTGAAAAAAAAAACCTTCCATTAACACTTTCACACAGTATGGTTTGGGCATGTCGAGTGGATGGAAGAAGACAGTTAGGTGTGGAAGGTGAGGTGTGAATGTCGAGGGTAGGATTGTGAGAGGCAGACCAAAAAAGACCTGAGACGAGGTCTTAGTGTGACCTCAGGGATAAGGGGCTGAACAGGATGACTGCCAGAGATCGAGCAGTGTGGATAGCAGCCATTAGATGACCAAGGCCGACACATATAAGCATGTTGGAGGCTTTATAAAGAGTACAACAACCTTAGCCTAGTTCATATGATATCTACCATTATCCATTTCACACAGTATGTCCCCACCTCAGACTAGCTGAATGAATGTATATTTTATCATTTGTAGTTTGACTGTGTTTTTAAACAAATGAGTGACTATGCTTTAAATAAATAAATAAATGATACAGTATTTGTTTTGATTAATTTAGTTTTTCTTGTGTTCATTCATTATAATGTATACTGAGTGTTAGTTCCATGTAGTTTGTCAGGGTTCATGTCTTGATGGCTGTGGGAATATTCAAGACCTCCTGTTTGGCGGGCATCTTATGCGAAATAATCTGTTTCAGTGGACACTCTGGTGTTCATAGCTCTTTAACTTCTTTTCATTCCCTTCATATTTCTGAATCCTACTTCCCCCATTCTTTTGTTGGAAATAAGGTTCTGGTGATGATTACAGTTAACATTATCAGTCTACTGGGGAATGAAATATTCTCTTAAGCAGCAAAATGATTATACTATATCTTGCTGTGGGTAAAAGGGGGAAAAAAAAAGTGATGAGGTATCATCCTTGTGCAGGTGCATTTTCACTACAATTGATTCCCGGACTGGAAAGAAGGACCCCAACATGGAACCTCTGCGAACTCTCAGGAAGTAAGAGTCCTCATATTTCCTTCATATTCTTGACATCTTTTAATTGTTTGAAGCAAGGTATGTCTTTTGTAGTCTATTCTTGCTGCTATGGTACCAGACAATTGTAGTAAACTTCATGAAGGCCTCTTGTTATAAATGAGCATTCTAAGGCTGTATCTAACCCCTCCAGTTCAAAAAGTTTGTCACAAGCTGAAGTAAATTATCAGAGATGACAAGAATAAACTGAAAAAAGATATCCCGAGGCTGAATGGGTTAATTACCCCTCAGCCATTATATATATAATGCAATCAGAAGTGAATGCAGAAAAGTACCTGTATGCCGTATAGTGAAATCTGAGCTTTAAAATGTAAGAAAAGAACATGTATATTCTGCTTTCACTTTCAATGCTCTTCTACCTTCACTTTTGAGTGCCTCAAATGTTCTCTCTGGGAGTGGCTTTGTGCTCTCACTGCACAAGCAATGAGTTGAATAGAATTTGACATATTTAGTGTATAGTTCTTGGTTTACTTTTATTACTGTTTGGAACCAATGAGAGCCCCATAGGGTCAGTTTCTTACCTGTGGTTGATGGGTCTGCTCAGCCAAGTAAATGTGTTAATGAACATACACAACAAGCACTGTATGGTATATTAGTGCCATGGTTTGAATACTTCCAATTCATGTTCTTCTAATACTGTATATGGATATATATAACTTGTAATCACTTTAGGAAGGTAATTTGTTCAAGTAAAAGGCGGATAGTTATGTTTTGAGTTTGGTAGTTTGCTTAACCCTGATATAAGGAGACAATATTTAGAAACAATTATTGATAAAGGTTGGACCTATCACCACTGTTAAATCACACTTCACCATTTATGAGTCATTTTTGTTAGTTTAAAAGTGTGTGGCTTAATAGTAATTGGCGCATTTGGAAATATATTCTTTAGATTACAGATAACAGTGGTGTTTCAGTGGCCTTTCATGCACAGACTAGAATGAAATGCAACGATCACAGCAAATGTAAATACTGGGTGGTCATTTTGACTTGCATGCATCAACGCGTCCACACGAGATTCTTGGAGGCAGCTATCGAGAATATCGTTGTAGTGAGATCGCTGTTAATTTTTTAAAATTGCACTGAGACAGGGTATAACATTTTAATTATTGATTTAGCGATTTATCATATAACAGGGCATCGTAAAACGAGGCTGCACTGTGTGTGTGTGTGTGTGTGTGTGTGTGTATTTACCTATTTGTATTTACCTATTTGTAGTATACAGGAATTGAGCAATGCTCGTGTTGTCCTGTCTCCATATCCACATTTATCAAGTCTACCTTTACACACATGAATGTTTTTCTCATGCACCACCTCTTTGTCTAAGTCGTTCCAAATATTTAAGTATTTACCTAATATACCTAATTGTGATATACACGGAATGTACAGTGGGGCACCAATTTTCGCGCCTAATTGGGTCCAAAAATAATGCGCGAAAGTGGAATTAGCAAAAGCTGGGGCATTGTCTTTATGGCAAAAAGGCTAATTGGTTCCCGGTTATCCTAAAGTAACATCAGATTTTCATTTTCACTTGCAATACAGTACATCAAATCACTATTGCACATTGCATTGTGAGATACAAACAATAAAAACTGTACAGTACACATTATATGAGGAGAAACATACCACAGAGACCAGGTTGAGGTGTTTAATGGATGTTGGGGGTAAGTATCCGAGGCGTGTGGCGGGCTTATTTAGCCACGCCAGACGTATTGGCGCCACCTCTTGCTGCCTTGCTACCACTCTCTCTCTCTGCCTCCTCAGATGCAACTTGATGCAACACTTCCACTCTGTGCTGAATTTCCCTTTGTGCTAGGTTCTCTTGAACAAATCCATCGAAATCTTCATCCAGGTTAAGCTCCTCTGTGGCACTGTCAGTAAGGATAGCACCATGGTTGGCTGCACCCTCGGCTTCCAATGGTACTTCCACCTCCGTTATTTCCTTAGTCTCTCCCCCCACACCACCAGGCCCTTTCCCCACACTACCAGGTATAGTAGAGGCCATTGAACCGTGAGAATCCAACACAATGGAGCTAGCACGCTCGTACACAATGGCGGGAATGGGTGGACAGAGTGTTGACATGACATAATTCAAGATGGCGGTGGGTTGCGGGCGGGCGGTGCAGGAAATTCAAAGTTCCAAATATTGTCCCAAACCCAAAATTTGTGCACGAAAATCGATTTTTTTCAAGCGAAAGTGGAAGTTAGGGAATATTTGGTGCATGCCGCGAAAGTGGATTCCGCGAATCCTGCTGTAGCGAAAGTTGGTGCACTACTGTACTATGCTCGTGGGTTTCCGTCGCTGTTTCTCAGTAAGTCGAATTTAACTTTAAACTCGTTTAAGTTTTTAGACTGGACGATCTCTTTGTCCAGGCTATTCCATAAGTCTATACTTCTGTAAGGAAAGCTATATTTCTTGATATCCTTCAAGCAGCTTGACTTTTTCAATTTCATTCCGTGTCCTCTTGTTGCTCTCTTATCCCATACAAACAGATCTTTGTCAATTTTATCTACTCCCACCATGGTCCTGAACACCGCAATCATGTCTCCCCTCTTTCTCCTTTCCTCTAACGAAGGCAAATCCAGTTTTTCCAGCCTCTCTCTGTATGACAGGTCTGTCAGACTGGGGACCATCTTGGTTGCTGTTCTTTGTATTCTCTCAATCTTGTTTATATCTTTCTTTTTGTGTGGGGACCACACTACCGCTGCATATTCTAACCTGGGGCGGATCATGGCTACTATCAATTTTTTCATCATTTCCTCATCCATATAATGAAATGCTACTCTTATGTTAGTCAGGAGTTTATAAGTCTCTCCAACTATCTTGTTAATGTGCTTTTCTGGTGACAAACTATCTTGGACCAGCACTCCCAAATCTTTCTCTTCTCTCCTTTTTGTGATTAATTCATTACCCAAAAAATAATTCAGTGATGGTCTCCTGGTACTTTTACCCATTTCCAATATTTTACATTTCTTTACATTAAATTTCATTTCCCACGTCCAGCTCCAATTGTGTATCCTATCCAAATCCTCCTGCAGTATTTTACAATCCTCCTCAACCTCTATCTTCCTCAAGATCTTTACATCATCAGCAAACAGACTTGCATAACTGTTCACTCCATCTACCATATCATTTACGTAAATCAGGAACATTACTGGCGCCAACACTGAGCCTTGAGGGACTCCACTTGTTACTTCTCTCCATCCAGACGACTTTTCCTTTATTACTGTCCTCATTTGTCTGTCTCTCAAAAAGTCTCTCATCCATTCCAGAGTTTCCCCTTTAGTCCTCCTATATATTCTAGTTTCCACATTAGTCTCTTATGAGGTACCTTGTCAAAGGCCTTCTCTAAGTCTAAGTACACACAATCCACCCAACCATCTCTCTCCTGTACCACATCAATCGCTCTTGAGTAAAAGCTCAACAAGTTAGAAACTCATGACCTTCCACTTCTGAATCCAAACTGACATTCAGCCAAAATATTCATCTCTTCCAGATATTTTATCCATCTGTCTTTCAGGATTCTCTCACACAATTTTGCGACCATGCTGGTTAGAGACACTGGTCTATAATTCAGGGGTTCTTCCCTGTTTCCTCCCTTGTGTGTGTGTGTGTGTGTGTGTGTGTGTGTGTGTGTGTGTGTGTGTGTGCGTGTGCGTGCGTGCGTGTGTGCGTGCGTGCATGCATGTGTGCATGTGCACATGCACATAGTGTGTATGGTAGCTGAGAAACCCTGTGAGAAGGACTGCGAAATATGTCATGAGTCTGGAAAAAGCATATGGCAGGGTAAAGAGTGAAGATTGTGCATGTCAGATATGTATGATTTGGAATGAAAACTGTGGAAGGCTGTAGAGTTTTTGTGATGGTGTGGTAATGAAAAGTGGCAAGTGGAGGTTAGACTGGTGTGTATGGTGAAGGGTGGAGTACTGAAAATCCAATGTACAGTCGAAGACCCAACTATCTTCCCAAAGTTTGATGGATATGTAGTGGAAAAATTTAACCATTTGAAACACGCACTAGTATAGGTAAGGTTTTCATTGTATTTCACTTAGTGTAAGTTTTCTGTGGACAGAACTTTGAAGATAGTTGTGTCTTAGGACCCGGACACACATGCCCCCAAACATGTGATCGTCAAGAGGAAATGAGGCTCATGGGTCCATCCAACATTCAGACTCCATTGATGCAGCTCTAACCCGATGCTTCATTTCATCTTGTCCATCACATGTTCGGGGGCAAGTGTGTCCGGGCCCTTAGATTGTACTGTACTCAGATGGTGATATGTTCCTTACTAATAGTTAACAGGATCCTGGCAATGTGAGCCAGGGTTTTTTAATGTCTTTGAGTAACTTGGCTCTGTAGTAAGCCATTGCCATCATCATCATCATCATCATCCAAGTTTCATCCCACTGTTTAACTAAAGAAAGCATGCCAGTATTTATGTGACTTATTAACTACAATAACATAAATGTATTACAGGTACCGCTGCTTGGACAAGGATGAGCCCACCACCCCACATTTTGGCATCAATCTGGGTCTGGATCTGCCTGGCTTGCTGAGAGAAGGGGATGATATTTATGTTGCCACGGTACTTTGTAAACAGTTGAACAGAGCATAAATAGTTAAGATATGCACTTGAAATTCAGTTTTTCCTTGGTATATACAGTACTAGCAAACATCTGGATAGTGTCATCGTGACGACCATATAGTAACTGCTTCCACAATAAGAAATACTATAATGGTTATCATCTCCACAGTTAAGAAGAAAATTTCCTTCCCATGTGATCTGTATGTGATCTAAGAGATGACACAACCCCATCACAGTTATAAAGTCATTTGTTTATACATACTGTCTCCTGATGATTTATTCAGTTTAGAAGAGACTTTGCAAATTGGAGTGGTTAGATACGAGCTTCATTAATCCCATACTTTGGGAAGTCTTTCCTAAAACCATGGTCACAAACATTTTTTAGCAGTTCTTGCTAGAATTGCTGTTTTCCTCACTATAAGGACACTCAAAAGTTTTAGAGGTAATTATTTAGGAAGGATTTTCAGGTATTCGTATTCTTCTGAACACCTAAAACTTTCAGAAATAATCAGGGTCAAATGCGTGCTAATATACAAATTGTAATGCATATTTTTGCACTTATTTCATCACATAATATATTAGTGCAGTAATACCCCAATATACCATACCATACCCTTAGAGGCAGTACCCTAGCATAACAGTGTGGGTAGAAATACCACCATATCCCACCTAATGATGGCCAAACCCCAGTTTAATGATGGGTTTTGATTTTTTTTTACTGATTTTGATGATATTTTAGACTAAAAATGTGTGTTCAGGTTGATTTATAAACAGTTTTTAGATTTAGATTAATGTGTTTTAGCCTTAGGTGGGGTGAAGATTAATGTGTTTTAGCCACAGGTGGGGTGAACATTGTCATTTTGGGGAGCAGTTTACTAAGTTTGATTTTTTCCAGACTTATGTTTGATGATTTTCAAATCTTTGTTGGTTTTAGTGAGTAATTACAGGTGTTAGGCTTAGGTTTGTTTCTTATGCAGCTGTCAGGCCATTTATATTGGCTTTAAACTTGTTTTTGGGCTCATTTGGGTGGGTTTTAGACTTGATTAGGGGGGAAACCCAAGGCTGAAAAACACATCCCATTGCTTTATATGTTAAAACTACCCCAATATGCGATACCCTGCCTAACGATGGGTTTTTACTTAACCAGTTGCATCGTTAAACCAGGGTATACCTGTAGTATCATGCATAAAATAAATAATTTTAAAAGCACAGCAGCGGTATACAACTGATGTTGGTGAGACCAGCTTTCGTGTACAGCCAAGCTCACCGCTCACTTAAGGTCAGAGACTTCCTCACATTGCTATCCTCCTTGTCAGTAACATGAAAAATATGACTCAGCAGATGAAGATATTGGAGTTTGCTGAGTTATATCCATTTTCTCATGGTTTCTGGATCCACCAAATTAAGCTGTGACCATTTTATAATAAATGCTGTCACTTCCCCTTCTAGCAAACTACAGTACTGTACTTGCAAGTCCACAAGTGTTTTCTAAGTACTGTAGTAGCCTGTGTCTGTATTGTAAGCATCAACATAACCAGAAGGGCAGCATCCCTGTTGGAAAATATATTTCTTGTTTCTATTGCTGTACTCTTGCATGTCTCGGTATGATGATCATTTGCCACACTTTCATGGCAGCACACTTGTTCTTTCTTGCTGTGATAGAATGGCTCATATGACCACCTTTGAAAGATGTCAATGCTTTTGCTCTTGCTTGAAAATATACCCGTGTGACTATGCCTTCCTCACCCTGCCCTAGGATGGGAAAGGAAGTCTGGATGGTGATGATGATAATGAAATTATCTGGAAATACTTGTAGTAAAAGTGCACGAATCTAATAGCTCCTCAGACTGTAAGGTCTGTGGTGGTGAAAATGGGAGGGAAGAACCTTCCCCGTCTTTTATTATTGGTATATCATATGGTAACTTCAATGGACAGCATATTTGTTGCAGGCAGTCTTGTAGTCCCAGTGGTACTGTAGGAGAGGATGTAGACATTAAATAGGCACTAGTATATATCTCGTAACACAGTGTACAGGATGTAGTGTCTGCTGGGGACATACACAGTTTCTTACTAGGAATGTCAATCCACATAATGTATATCCACAATCTTGTTGTCCCAGACCATCAAGAATAGAAACATATGATGTATCTCAGACAATCTCTTTGTAGTCCAGACATTACACCTCACATATACACCCTCTCCAAGCTGTATATAATATCAGAGAGCTTCCCTTCAGATCAGAAGGGGTGAGAGAGAAGAAAGGGTCAGAAGGAGCTGGAGAGAAGGCCTGTTAACACGAAGGTCAGATAGAGTGAGAAGGAGTTGGAGAGTAGGCCCAAGAGCACAATCGGGGCAGAGGCAGGAGATAGGGAGCACGAGAGTGAGAGTAAAGTAGAAGGACAGCAGCTGGCACAAACTGTTACTAACCATAGGCTATACGGGTCATGCCAAGCTCTTAACTTTTATTCAGGTGTCTCACAATAAACTCCACCAACCCAAATCTGCCTGTTTTATCATCCCACTTAAAATATGAAGAGAATAACGGAACAGAGAAGGCCTACACTGACTCCTACACGCCTCACCATTACTCTATCCTAGCGACTCTGCCATCGACAATTCAACCAAATAATATTCTCTGTAGAAATACTTAGATTGGTGGCGAGCGGTAATAACGAACCAAGTACGATAAACTATGCTATCGAGATTGGTGAACAACAGTAAACTACAACAAACTACACCCTGCGAGTTTATACAACCGCTACAACGGTAAACTACGATATCTACCTCTACGTTCACTGAGAGTGGTGGTGAGCTGTAAACGAAGCTGATTAACATCTCAGTCAAAGCAATCTGTGACTCCTCTACAAGCAGCAATCAGCAAACAAGACTCGCTTCTAACCACCTCAACACAACTCCACAATCTACGAGAATCAGTAGCAGTGATAAACTACGTCAGTCAACAACTCTACAAGCCTGCAAGTTAATTTCAGAAAGTAAGGAAAATCAAACACAACAAGTTAAGAAGAAACAACAACAAGGAAGAGTGGGAAAGGAGGAAGTGCTGTGGTAACAGTGTTGACCCAGCATGGTGATGTATCAACAAATCTGACTCCATTCCTTCCTCCTCCAACCTCCACCACGATCCCCACCTTCCCCATCATGACCCCCACCATCTTCTTCACCACCACTACCACAGTGAGGCAGCAGGTCAGCAGTGTCATCATTTGCTAATATCGTCAATCAGTCCAAGTGCCTGACAACACCAGCCTGCCATCCTGCACCTGCCTGCCTGCCTGCCAGCCTGTCTGCATACCCCAGTAATGACACAGAGTGCTGATGCAGTCATACCAGGACCCTGACCTACAATAATCAAACCCTACCAACACCCTTCAGCCATCATCACTATCATCAGCAGCAGTGCCCTAGCCAGTATTCCCACCACAATTAATATCAGTGAGTTGAACATTTACTCTTTTATTCTGATAATGTTTCTTCATTTACTTACAACTTTATGTATATACGCAGTGATTGACAAGATCCTTACATCAACATATAATACATAGATATGAAAATCTAGTAAAACCAGAGAATCAAAATATAAGTACACATGTATCCTTCATATTACAGTGACAAGGAAAATCAAGTGAAAATGACTAACATAAACGGAGCTAGCAACAGTGTGCTATACTCAGCCACACCCATTAGTACTTGCAACCCATACCTAAAGATGAATTTAAAAATGAGCAGACATAAGTTGACTTCACAACTTATGGAGGCCTATAGTGTCAAGTGATGTGTGATACTAAGTGAGCACTGAACACATTGTGAATATTGTATACAGTAGACCCTTTTCATCCGCAGATTTTGCATCTTCGGATTTAACTTTCCGCGGATCAAACTTATTTTAATACTGTACCATTTCACTGTAACTTAATTGGAAATTGGCACGCAACGCGCACTTCTTTTGTTGCTACAGGTAGCATACGCGCACCCACGGGCATTTCCGCCACTCCACCAGTCTTATCGTAAACACCAATCAGTTTGATACTTACGTCATTGTCGTCCCTGTCGTGTTACAACTCTACTGTACTTCACTGTGTAAATGAAAAATGGCTCAGAAGAAACAAATAAAGGATAAAAGCAATCATTCTAAGCCAAAGAGAGACCGTAAGGTGTTATCTGGCATCCTGTCAGAAGGGTCAGACTAGACTCAAAGCTTACCTACAGTGCTGCCACACATCTTGTCGCCTCACCCCATTGGCACAGTAGCAGCTGCACTACAGTCATCATCGTCATCATACAGCAATCATCATCATCATCTATACAGCAATCATCGTCATACAGCAATCGTCATCATTGTACGAAGCTTATGAAGAGAACACACAGTCTTTTGGTGAGTGTTAATATGTATTTGTAATGGTTTAAAGTATGTTTTTATTTTTTCAGGGATGTGCTTAGCTTATGGGGAAATAATATGCCATTTTGTAATGATGACTTGAGTATCCGCGGAATTTGCCTTCCGCGGTGGTCTCTGGAATCTAACCCCCGTGGATAACTAGGGTCTACTGTACATGTATATGATTTTATATAAAACAGCAAAATATGGGTTACATATAATGTCATCTTAATTCAAACTGTGCAACATAAGTTAAGTCAATACACCCATGGTGTCTCATGTAAACTGTGCAACATAACAAAGCTAATACACCTATTGTGTCTCACATAACTAAGCCAATACACCTATGGTGTCTTGAACAACTACATCAAATATGGATGATTCATGATATGATTATTACTGTTATTGTATTTATTTCATACTTATGTGTCAGTTATATAGCTACAATGACCACACTTTTGATTACTGCAGTTATGTTACATTTCCTACAATTGTGTAACTACAAACGATAGCATTACTACAATTATGTTACAGTTGCTACAATTATGTAACTACAAACTCTTGCATTACTGCAATTATGTCACAGTTCCTACAATTATGTAACTGCAAACGATTGCATTTCTACAATTATGTTACAGTTCCTACAATTATGTAACTACAAACGATAGCATGTCTGCACTTATGTTACAGTTGCCACATTTATTTAACTATAATTTTATGGCCAACACTATTATGTAACAGTTGCATTAACAAGATGTAACTAAAATTTTATGGCCAACAGCCAAACACAAAATGTAACAGTTGCATTAACAATATGTAACTACAGTTTTATGACCAATACAATTATGTAACAGTTGCATTAACAAGATGTAACTAAAATTTTATGGCCAGCACAATTATGTAACAGGTGCATTAACAAGATGTAAAAAAAATTTATGGCCAACACAGTTATGTAACAGTTGCATTAACAAGATTTAACTAGAATTTTATGGCCAACACAAAATGTAACAGTGGCATTAACAGTATGTAACTGCAAATTTTATGGCCAACACAATTATGTAACAGTTGCATTAACAAGATGTAACTAAAATTTTATGGCAAACACAATTATGTAACAGGTGCAGTAACACAGTGTTATGTTACAGTCACACTTGCATAACAGTTGCATTTAAATGATGTAACTACAATAGCATTAACACGATGTAACTGCAGTTATACAATATTCATACAGTTATGTTACTTTTACAATATTATACATTTCACTTAAGTAGCATACAAGTTGATTGTAATGTGTATATCGTATGCAGTAATATTTTGGCTTGTCACTCAGTGTAGGGTCACCCATAGGCAGAAAGAAGAGGAAAGAATGAAGGAAAGAAGGACAGAAGAGGGAGTGTAAAGTCACCCGCAGGCAAAAGAAAGAGGAAAGAATGAAGGAAAGAAAGACAGAAGAGAAAGGAAGAAAGAGAGGAAAGGATAGACACCCAAAGCAACACCACATCAAGTGAGTGGATGGTGAGTGTCCACACCTACCATTATTTAGTAGAAAAAAGAATATAATAAAAATTATGCACTCTAACTGATAGTGAGTAAGAGATAGTGACATTCCACAACATCTTGTAGTCTGTACTGTGTCTTTTCAGTCATCACCGTACTTACTCCACTTAATCATAACCACTAACATTGAAAAATGCATTGTTGATGGGAGAACAGATTAAGTGATGTGTGATAAGACACACTGATGTTTTGAAATATGAAAATATAAGTGGCGTTTAGTTCTGTAATAATTCACTATACAATATGTGTTGGCCTTGGTAGGTGACTCTCGACACTGATTGGTCTCTGGCAGCCTCCTTATTCAGTCCCTTATCCCTGAGGTCACCCTATATGACCTCAGGGATCAGGGACTGCATAGTGAGGGTGGCAGAGATAATTAGCATGAAGAGCCACTGACATGATTAGTGGTTGTAAGAAAAATATCATGATTTGCTCAGTATTTAATATTTCTTTCCTATCTCCAGCTGACCTTTCAACTTAGGCTATGCAGTCTGGAGGATAAACGTATAGCTAGCCTTCATTAACCCCATGATTGCTAGTTGTCTGCCATGAGGTAAAGCAAGTTGTCTAGTGATTACAAGGAAAGAAAAAAAAAAATCCATCCATCCATCATCCAATCCTACGTTGTCCCATGAGAAGCGTAGGAGCCCGGGGCTAGGCAGTTGGTCCTGGCATTTAAGATGAGAGTGACCAACCTCACTCATCCCTGAGTGGCATTACGTGAGCAATAAACCCCAACCACCCTTTGGATATAAACCTTCACCGGCTCAATCCGATTGGAGCACAATAATTATCCACTAAACCACCAGGCGCCAAAATTTGGTTATATGGTTACCACCCAGCGTAGTAAATGGTTTCCTGGTGTACAGGAAACCATTTGGCTTGTCACTCAGTGTAGAGTCACCCACAGGCAGAAGGAAGAGGAAAGAAAATGTGCAATATACTTTATTCCCATGTTAGTCCCCAACCAGTCAAAGTGGTCAGGGACTATAAGTTTGCACATTTCCATTAGTGCATCTATCAGTCCATCTACAATTTCATCTCCGCTCTGTAACAACCTTATGCATGGACAGATTTTGCTATAACTTCACAGAATTGTTCCCCATACCATGATGGTGCGTCGCTTGCAACAACCAGCCATCTACTCCCAAGGTCAAGATCACACTTGGGGCTCAAACAAGGTCAGATGCTGTCATACTCAACAGCCATACCTACAATCGTGTCCGCTCTGTATGCTATCACACCCACATTGCATACACAGTACATACAGTATATATGGTTATCATCCGATAGGGGACTTTGTATTGCATGGCAATGCTTTGCAGCGACTTGTCATATCTGATTTTATTCACATCAGGATAGGCTTTGCAGTCTGAGGGGATGAATACATAGCCCTTATTAGTGCCATCAAAAAAGAAATCCTGTATTGGTAGCAAGAGTAAAAAATGAGGGGTTTAAGATGCAGGTCTCAAAGTTAATCCCGTCAGTCTAGCAGTATTAATAATGTAATTCATGCAATACAGGTGCTTATATTCAGGTTCTTTCCCCACCCTCATTTGACAAAAGTCTCCTCAGCTGAATATGGTTGTTTGAAGGTAGCTAAAATATAAGATTTCTCACCAGACTGAAAGGGTTTAGGTTGAGATTTATTATGCATTTTAAATGACAGAAGATTTCATAACTTGATTTTGGTCTTTACACTTCAGCATCCCTTTGTATGTTATTTGATAAACTCTCCTTATTGAAAGTTTATAACACCCAGGATCATGCAGGGTTAGTTATTTTTCTGCATATTCCACCTCAGTATCCTCTTCTGTGTTACTGGTGTAAACTCTCGGAAACAGTATAACATGCAAGATATCAGGATGTAGAGTGCAAAATAAATTACTAAGGAAGAGTTGTTACAAAGGTTTCCAATGCCCTGGCAATGAATTCTCATTGGTCTAAGAAGCTCCCTACCACCCCTTCCCATGCAGTTTACAGGTACCAGTATTTTACTTATTACACCTTACTTACCTCTCCTGTTTCATTTTAGTTATTCCACTGTCACCATGCTCAGCATAAAGAAAACAGATTTATATTAACCAGCTGTACCTAATATTAAATCACAAAGGAAGAGGTGTTAGGAAGGTTCCTTAACTGATGAGAATACTGACTTTAGAATGCAGTACTGCATATTCATCATCATCATCATCATCATCATCATCATCATTCGGACCTCCTTTCCCACCCAAGGGCAGGATGAAGAGTAATAGTGTCCAGACAGCCTAAGTTTGCCAGTTCAATGGGCCACGCTTCCATTCACTCATCATTCAAGCCCGTGGAATCCTGCTTCATCAGATAGGCAAAAAAAAAAAAAAAAAAAAATCACCACATTCTGTAGCTTAGCATATACCTACCTGATAGCGTCGGATAGGCAAAAAAAAAAAAAAAAAATTCACCTCATTCTGCAGCTTCGCATATACCTACCTGGTAGAGTCAATCCCATTTCCTAAATACAGGTTTTAAGTGACATTTCCTTGTACAATATTAAACCCTTCAGGTGACATTTTCTACAGTATTCTTTCTACCACACATTATTTTATTCAGGCTATGCGGGTGAACTGGAGAAGTTAGATACAGTCATTAATCCGTTTACTAGTAGATCTCCCTAGGTTGAGTAATATTGCTAGCAAAAATGTAGGGAAAAATATAAAATACATTGTAGTGAGAGGCTACTGAAAAGTAAGCAAAGATGTACTATAATAATTTATATTTGTCCTGATAGTGTCAGTGTGAAGACACCCCCACCCCCCCTAAAAAAATAAAAATAACTGTATGTTATGAGATGGAGGGGTAAAAAAATTACTTGGTGAATCAAAATATAAGTTCCAATTTTGTGAAGCACCAAAACAGCATGGAAAAGTTGTCATAAATACAGTACCATCAAATTCTTTCCTATATGTCAGGATTTTGTGTCACCCATTGTTTTATTTAAGTAGAAGAGCTGGGATTACAATGATACAATCAACCGTTGAATCCAGTGATGTGATGTATTTTTTTTTATATTTTTTAACAGGGAAAATAATACAGGCAGTAATCCCTCTACTTTCCGGACGCTCACTTTCCCGACATCCCCACTTACCGGAGATAATCGTCCTGGGATCCAATATTCCCAAAATGGTCCGAAAACCGCAAAAAATTAGAAAAAAAATCCGATTTTATTCCCACCCGTAATTTGAACTTGGAGCGCGCGGCGCGGGACAGCTTTGTTGTGGTGCGTCATTCCTCCGATGTCCGCTAGAGCGTCCCTGCATCCTCCCCACTTTCCGCCTGTCTCTTGTCGTGAGTGAACGCTCGTCGTCATGGTTGCCCACGTGCTCGCTTTTGTGGTGGTGCCTTACCTGCTGCAGGCACTCCTGCTGCTCTCGTGCCTCTCCTTCATGTGTGCGATGATGGCCCCGCCACCTGAGAAGAGGAAGAGAGTGGTTTTGACTCTGGAGAAGAAGAGGGAGATATTAGAGAAAGTAGATGCGGGATGGTCTTCGTCACTCATCCTCCTTGAGTTCAATCTGGAGAGATCCCGAGACAAACTCATGCAGTACAGTACACGGCTGACTTCTCGTCGAAAAGCAAACGCAACGTGGAGAGGAAGATGATGTTTACTCCCAAGTTTGCTGAAGTCGACTGCTCCAAGTTGATTTGGTATCGACAGCAACGTGCTGCTGGTGTGATGGTACGTGGTACAGAGCTGAAGGCTGCTGCTGAGAAGTTCGCAAGGCTTCACGACGCCCTAGACTTCAAGGCATCCGAGGGTTGGCTGTTCGTGTTCAAGTTACGACATGGCCTTACCAACCTTAAGTCTCATGGCGAAGCTTTGGAAGCTAACGAGGATGGTGTAGAGGAGTTTCGGCACAAGGTGAAGGGCTTGATCGACAGGGAGGGCCTCACTCTCGGTCAAGTCTACAACGCTGACGAAACTGGTTTATTCTATCGCTCTTTGCCTACGAACACTCTAGCTGAGGAGACGGAGAAGCGTGTACCTGGCCGCAAGCTCTCCAAGCAACGGCTATCTGCTTTGTGTTGTGCCAATGCTAACAGCATGCACCGGCTTAAGCCCATTATTGTTGGCCATGCAAAGCAGCCTCAGTGTCTTCGTGGGGTGATGGATGTCCTTCCTGTCGTCTGGTACCATTCCTTGAAGGCATGGTTCACAGCCCACATCTTCAAAGACTGGTTCCACCGCCATTTCATCCAGGAGGTCATACATTACCAGACGGAGAAACTGGGAATCCCACGCGACCAGGTAAAGGCCCTCCTTCTCCTCGACAATGCACCTCCCCACCCGTGCGACAAGGACTTGGTGGCTGAGAATGGCCTCATTAGGTGCATGTTTCTGCCACCTAATACTACTGCTCTCATCCAACCAATGGACCAAGGAGTGATCGTGGCAACGAAGCGGCTATACCGACGGAAGTTCCTGGACGAGGTGATTTTTGTTCTCAAGGACGAGGACGAGCACAGGGAGAGACGGGACACGCGAGGCCAGCGGACTTTGGAAAACCTTCGCCGCTACATCATCAAGTCTGCCATTTACAACTGGGCCAGTGCATGGAAGGAAATCCCTGTCAAGACTCTAGAAAATGGTTGGTCTCTTCTGCTTCTTGGAACGGATGTGGAGCATGATTTCCTAGGTTTCAACGTGGATGACTTCCATGCACGTCTACGTGTGCATGGGGATGTTGTTGATGTGGACGAAGTGCGTGAGTGGTTGGATGACGACGAGGGCGATCCTGGGTATCAGACCCTGTCTGATATTGAGATCGCATCTTCAGTTGCAGGTGTCAGTACCCAGCTTGAAGATTCCGACGATGATGCGGACTCCTCTCAGCATGACACAACTCCAGTCATCCCCAAGCTGAGCGCACTCTGGGAACACCTAGAGTTCGTTCTGTATTACCTGGAACACCCGGACTGCAACTGGGAGATGGGGCCCTTGGGACTTGTGGAGGAAGTGCGTGCTTTCAGGCAGCGCATCATAAATCGTCAGAATTGTCGTTCTTTGCATCAATCAACGATTGACAGCTTTTTCAGGCCCATGACCCCCGCTGTGCCCAGCCCTGGCTCCACTCCGTTGCCTCCCCAAGACAGGCCCTCATGCTCCGAGCCACAGCCCAGCACATCAGCCACGGTGGAGTCACCGCTCGACGTGAGTTTGCGTCTATCTTCTGAGTCGTCTGCAGTGGGTACGCCATCACCACGACCCAGTGATGCACCCCTAGGTCACCTTCCAGCGATACTCTCAGACTCTGACAGTGATTAAACGACAAGAACTTCTCCACTAGACCACACGGGAATTTAGTGTTGGGCAGTGAAAGAAAAACAGTGCATACAGTATTGTTAAGAAATTAGAAATTTGAGTGAAAAGACAAATAATTTTTGGACTAAATTTAACGTAAATTAACTTTCATGATTTGTTTTGAAATTGGTTTTATGAGTGGAAACACTTAAAGTGCAGAGTGCAACACTTACTAAGTTACAGTGGAGCATAGGTAAGACAAGAGTGCGCAGTGTGAAGAGAATGGACTTCTGAGTGCGAATGACTAAGTTAAGTGCAAGACTTCATGAACAGTGTACCGCAAGTGCTTCAGGAAATCCTTCTTACTGTCAGAGTCTGAGAGGAGGCGGTTATTCATCGAGATGGCCATGGACTTGCTGTAAGTAGGCAGAATGTTTCATACTGTACTGTACTGTATTTTCCATACTGTACTTACCTCAAACACCTCATTTCACTCTTTCATATCCCTTATTGGTTTGAATATGTAGTGTCTTAGGTGCTATGCATGTGCAGTAGGGAGGTGTTTTTCTGAGTTAGGCTAGGTTAGGGTCTATAACTACCAGTCCAGGAGCCAGGGACTTGTAAGTACCCAGAATGTTTAATATTGTATAAACCTACCTCAAAAACCTCATTTTATGGTTCTCTTGCATTTATTTCAGTCTTTTATGTCCCTTATTGGTGTGATTTTGGTCTTAAATAGGTGCTATGCATGTCCAGAGGGAGTTGTATAGGTGTTTTTCTGAGTTAGGGTCCATAAGTACAAGTCCAGGAGGCTGGTGCCCACTATCCGGACAGGACCACTTTCTGGACATGTCTTTGGCTCTGTTACGTCGGATAGTGGAGGGATTGCTGTATTCAGTTTGGGAGAGACCTAACCTGCAGGGGTTAATTTAGGCATCATTAACCCCTTCAGTTCAGAGATATCTACTTTATTGAATATAGACATGGAGATAATAGTAAAAAATATATATATCACCAAATTCAGGGAGTTAGATATTGATAGTGATTCTTACAAATAGCCCATAAGAAATTGAATTGTTTTATCCTAGCATGTAATTTAAAGAATAAACATTTTTTTCTAGTCCAGACAAATGTTTAATGTGCCACTCTGATTATATACATCTAACTGAATAAACATTATTATTATTATGTCTTCCACAGTAGTATCTTCAGTTACTGTTACAGTACCCGGGTCGAGACTTACCTTAGGCTCCGCTCCAGCCACGACCCTGAAAAACCAGTGCTCCACAGAAAACCACCATCAGCAACCAGGTACGACGGCCAGGGTAGCTACAGTACAAACTCCCGGACAAGAGGGGTACAAAAAACGCACATGCACAGCTATGGGCAGACCTTCTAGTCCTGCGTCATCACCCAGCTGCCGTCACAGCCCGAGCCCCAACTACTGCTGGCGACCAGAGCTCTCCAATCCAGTGCTTGCTAGAGGCAGCACTGCAGAGAAAGCTAGATGCTTCTCTGCTACCGGATTTGCTAGAGGTGACCCTCGTATTTTTGCTAGAAGTAACGTACCCCATGGACTTGCTAGACGTGGTCTAGCTACACAGGAGCACCGATACCCATCTTCGACCTTGGACTAGCTAGACACAGTCTAGCTATGCAGGAACACCAACATCCCATTCTGGCCACTGAACTTGCTAGATGCGGTTTGGCCTCTGGACTTGCTAAATGCAGTCCAGCTACGCAGGAGTCCCGACGCCCCTCGTCGACTGCTGAGCTTGCTCGTGGTGGTTCAGCCCTGGAGGAGCCACAGCGTACCCTGGGCTCGGACCAACTGCCACCAGGTACCGTTGCCCTCTGAGTGGATCCCCTTCCTGTACTCCCCCTTTTACCCCTCCTTAGTTCCCTTCCCCCTAAACCTGGAAAGAAGATCCCGGGGATAACAGTAAATGACCTAGCTGTCCCAGCTTTCCTGGGTCTCGTCCAGCTTTCCTGTGCCCACTGTGGGAACAAAGCCCGCTTACGTCTGTCCTCCACAAGGCCCATAGAGAGAACCAGATACAATACAGTAATCACTCTAATATCCGGACGCCCAATAACCGAACATCCCCACTAACCGAACCTTATCGTCCTGGGATCAAACATTCCCAAAATGGTCCGAAAATCCAAAAAAATTGGAAAAAAAACCGATTTTTTGCCGTCCGTAATTTGAACTTGCCGCAGCGCTCGCGGAGAGCATTGTTTTGGTTCGTCATTCCTCCGACGTCCGATAGAGCGCCGCTGCATCATCCCCACTTCCCGCCTGTCTCTCACCGCGACTGGACCTGCGCTGTTCGTCATGGCTGCCCACGTGCTCGCTTTTGTGGTGGTGCCGTACTTGCTGCAAGGCCTCCTGCTGCTCTCTGCCCTACTCTTAGTGTGTGTGATGATGGCCCCGCCTCCTGAGAAAAGGAAGAGAGTGGTGTTGACTCTGGAGAAGAAACGGGAGATATTGGAGAAGGTTGATGCGGGTTGGTCTTCCTCTCGCATTCTCCGCGAGTTCAACCTGGCCCGGTCGACTTTGTTTGATATCAAGCGTTCCCGAGACAAGCTCATGCAGTACACGGCTGACTTCTCGTCGAGAAGCAAACGCAACGTGGAGAGGAAGGTTATGTTTACTCCCAAGTATGCAGAGATCGACCGCTCCACGTTGATTTGGTATCGACAGCAACGTGCAGCTGGTGTGATGGTACGTGGAACGGAGCTGAAGGCTGCTGCTGAGAAGTTTGCAAGGCTTCACGACGCCCTAGACTTCAAGGCATCCGAGGGTTGGCTCTTCGCGTTCAAGTTGCGACATGGCCTTACTAACCGTAAAGCACATGGCGAAGCATTGGACGCTAACGAGATGGAGTGGACGAGTTTCGGCACAAGGTGAAAGGCTTGATCGACAGGGAGGGCCTCACTCTCGGTCAAGTCTATAACGCTGACGAAACTGGCCTATTCTATCGCTCGGTGCCAACGAACACTCTCGCCGATGAGACGGAGAAGCGTGTACCTGGCCGCAAGCTTTCTAAGGAACGGATATCTGCTTTGTGTTGTGCCAATGCTAACGGCATGCACCGGCTTAAGCCCGTTATTGTTGGCCGTGCAAAGCAGCCTCGGTGCCTTCGTGGGGTGATGGATGTCCTTCCTGTCGTATGGTACCATTCTTTGAAAGCATGGTTCACAGCTGTGATTTTCAAAGACTGGTTTCACCATCACTTACAAGGAGGTCATACATTACCAGACGAAGACACTGGGAATTCCTCGCGACCCGGTAAAGGCTCTCCTTCTCCTCGACAATGCACCGGCCCACCCGTGCGACAAGGACTTGGTTGCTGAGAATGGCCGTATTAGGTGCATGTTTCTGCCACCTAATACGACTGCTCTCATACAACCAATGGACCAAGGAGTGATTGTGGCAACAAAGCGCCTGTACCGTCGGAAGTTCCTGGACGAGGTGATGGTGGTTCTCGAGGACGAGGACGAGCGCAGGGAAGGACGTGACACTCGAGGCAAGCGGACTTTGGAAAACCTTTCGCCGCTACAACATCAAGTCTGCGCTGTACAACTGGGCTAGTGCATGGAAGGAAGTCCCTGTGAAAACTCTTGAAAATGGTTGGTCTCGTCTGCTTCTCGGAACAGATGTGGAGTACGATTTCCTAGGGTTTGACGTGGATGACTTCCATGCACGGCTACGTACGCACGGCGACGATGTTGATGTGGACGATGTTCGTGAGTGGTTGGACGACGACGAGGGCGATCCTGGGTATCAGACGTTGTCTGATATCGAGATCGCGTCTTCGGTTGCTGGTGTCAGTCCCGAACTTGAAGATTCCGACGAAGGCGATGATGATGCAGACTCCGCCCAGCAGGACACTACTCCAGCCATCCCCAAGCTGAGCGCACTCCGGGAACATCTAGAGTTCGTCCTAGACTACCTGGAACACCCGGACTGCGACAGGGAGATGGGGCCCTTGGGACTCGTGGAGGAAGTGCGTGCTTTCCGGCAGCGCATCATCAATCGCCAGAATCGTCGGTCCTTGCGTCAGTCAACGATTGACAGTTTTTCAGGCCCGTGACCCCCGCTGTGCCAAGCCCTGGTTCCACTCCGTTGCCTCCCCCAAGACAGGCCCTCATGCTCCGAGCCACAGCCCAGCACATCAGCTACAGTGGAGTCACCGCTCGACGTGAGTTTGCGGCTGTCTTCAGAGTCTTCTGTAGTCGGCACGCCATCACCACTACCCACCGATGCACCCCTTGGACGCCTGCCAGTGATACTCTCGGGCTCTGACAGTGAATAAACAGCAAGAACTTCTCCACTAGACCACACGGGAATTTTGAGTGTTGTGCAGTGAAAAAAACGGTGTGTTGTGTTAAGGTTTTCAAGTTGGGAGAAAAGACTAAGTAGAAAAGAAATTTAACGTAACTAACCTTCTTTGTTTTGGCTTTGGAAACTTAAAAAAACTTGGGAAAAGTTAATGTGCAACACTTAAATTTAATGGAACATTATTTGGACTAAAGTGAACACTGTGAAAAGAACGGACTTCTGTGTGTTAGTGACTAAGTTCAGTGCAAGACTTCAGGAAGAGTGTAGTGCAAGTGCCTCAGGAAATCGTTCTTACTGTCAGAGTCCGAGAGGAGGCGGTTATTCATCGAGGTGGCCAGGGACTTGCTGTAAGTAGCCAAAATGTTTCATGTTGTACTATTTTCCATACTATATTTACCAGAATGTTTCATATTGTATATTTTTTCCCATACTATACTTACCAGAAAGTGTCATACTGTACTTCTTTCCATACTAAACTTACCTCATGCATGTGCAGTAGGAATGGGTTTTTCAGAGTTCGGTTAGGTTCGGTTAGGTTAGGTTCGGTTAGAGTCCATAAGTACCAGAATGTTTATTAATGTATGAACATACTTCTAAACCCACATTTTATGTGTCTATTGCATTTATTTCAGTCATTTATGTGCCTTATTGGTGTGATTTGGGTGTTAAATAGGTGCTATGCATGTCCGGAGGGAGTTGTATAGGTGTTTCTCTGTGTTAGGGTCCGTAAGTACAAGTCCATAAGCTGGGGCCCAATATCCGGACAAAACCAATATCCGAACCTACCGATGGCTCTATTGATCCGGATATTGGAGTGATTACTGTATTGGGTTCCTCCCCTTCAAAGCCAGTGTAGCAGTTTCTCCCTATGGGCTTTACCAGTATCTTTACACACCACAACCCTCACACATACAGATGTAGACTCAACCCCCCAGATTTCCTCATTTCACAGTGCATGGTCATGGTGATGATCTCCAGTATGGAGGAAGAGAGAGCTTCCCCCCAGACCCCAAATCGGCCTTTGTCTATTGTCAGTCACTTCACTTCTCCAGGTTGTTTAAAGAGTCAGTAATAATAATAGTAAACCTGTACTATAGCCATGAGTTTGTGTGTCTTCCATGTGCCTCCTGAGTATATATATTGGAAGCATACTTTGTGTTCCTCCCTGTTTAGAAGAACCCAAAGGAACTAGGTTTGTGCCAGTATAACAGTTGTCAAGGAGCAAGTGCAGATGTCCTAAACAGGGACATTGATGGGATTTTAAAAATGGTGACCAAGGATAATTATGAGGTAGCCCAGGAATCTTGAGGAGTCCGAGGGTGTTTCCCTGTACATGTGGGTTACAGTGGCATAGCTAGCAGCTTGGGGTTTCTTCACTTCAGCAAGAATTATGGCCTGGCACCAAATGACAGGTTATGGAAAATAAGGAACATCATTATGCACCTCAAGGATGCATTTCTGAGGCATTTCCAGCTGTTCAGAAGGTTGTGATAGATGAGTCGCTTGTTCTGTTCGAGGTCGTCTGGCATTTATTCAGCATGTGCTCTCAAAATGTCACCATTTTGGACTGAAGTTCTTTGTCCTCTGTGAGTGCCGGACTGGATATGTGTTGGATGTGATTGTCAGTTCCGCGACAGATGTGGACATTCCATCTGATGATCTGCATGGTTTTTCTGCTGTGGTGATAAAAGTGCTGATGGACAGATACTTTCACAGGAACCACATTCTGTACACAGTTAATTTTTACACTTCCCCATCATTGATGAAGTATCTCCTTGAACATGGAACTAGGACCTGTGGATCTGTCTGTGCAATTCAGCGGAATTTATCATCCTTCCCCGAGACGACCGAGAGAGGTGCCTTGCTAACCCAGAAGTGTGGTAACATGTTGGGTGTTCACTGGCATGATAAGCAGAAGGTCAGCATGGTGACCACAGTTCACAAGGGGGTTATGCAGGACACAGACAAGACAGACTTCAGGACCAGGGAACTCATGTTCAAGCCAGATGCCGTCAATAATGCACAGAAAATCGCGACATTGCTGCCTCATCTAGGCAAGGCGGTTGCCCTGGTAGCAGGGAAAATCAATATGATTCTAACATGGGCACAGTTCACTAGAATAGTGATCGACGCCATCCAGCCTTACCTTGGTTCACAGTTAAGTGATGTCAAATTCGAGAGAGATCTAGGTGCTACACTAGCGTACTTGAGAAAATTCACTATGTCCACTTACACTCAATTAACAGAGAAACAATGGAATCAGCACATTCATGCACCTCCTATAGATCCTACCTGGCATCGTCTAGGAACACTTCACAATCCACGACACTCAAGGATTCGACCAGGATATCATTACAATCCAGTGAATACTGGCAGCACACACAAGCAGATCGGAGCTATGCGCCATGTCCCCACCCAACCAAGCCAGAAGACAGAGGACTGGCAGAGCCAAAACCACCCATCCTATCCTAGAATCTCCCTGTCTCCACAAGGGAAATAGACATGGCAGGACAGCCTCATCCTGATTGACCCATGGGAATTCAAGGCTTGCAATGCTTCCTGTGCCCCGCACAATCTGCGTAAGCAGATTTAAGCTTGGCGTAGCTGGTCCAATCGCTGGACCTCGTCACAAAAGCTCCATCTCTTCCAGCGTCATGTCACCAACAATGATGCTCGGTGAGACAACACAGGACTGGATCCCGAGGAAGAGGTTGTCGTGGAGTCTACTAACGACTACATAGATGATGAGATGCAAGATACCGAATCCTTTGAAGCTGGGCTAAATGATATAGGTCCTTTCCCCTCGGCTCTGGTCCAAGCTTAAGACTCCTGTCCGCGTGAAGATTAGACTTCATGGAGTCCCTGTGAGGCTCTTTGTGGACATGGGCACTGTGCATTCCTGCCTGTACACGCGATTTTATAGGTAAAAACAGGCAATTTTTGAAAACCTTCAAGCCTCATCCACTAACCTGATTGGAGCAGGGAACAAACCTCAGGCCCTAACAAGCGAAACTCTTCCCCTCACGGTAACCAACCCAGATCTGTCAGTCTACACTGACCACCTGTTCATCCTCTTCGGCTCAAGGTGTATAACTTACGACGGGTATCTCGGGTTGAACTTGCTACAAGAGCTTGGGTCCACTATCGAATGCCATCACCGGCACCTCTGGTTCAAGACCCATAACTCCATGGCCGGCCTGCACATAGTTACACAGGCCGTCAACAAAAAAACAATCATCATCCAGCCCCACCATCATGCCTGAGTGCTGGGTGCCCCTGCCCAGCACCCATTGCTGTTCTCTCCACAGATAGAGCAGCCTTTCACCACGAATTGTCTCTTTCCCCCGGCAGTTGTTCCCCCCCCCATCCACCTCAATGCCATAAGAATCACCAGTGTCTCCATCGAACCCCTCACGCTTCCCAAAGGCCTAGTTGTGGGAGACTTGGAAACCTTTGCACTTCCCGTGAGCCTCCAGGTTCTACCGATGCCCCATCCCCTACCCTCAGTCCCCCCTCATTTGTCACCACGACATCAACAAGAGTTGGAGCAGCCGCTCCTTCGCAACCAGGACGTCTTTACCTCACATCCAGAAGATCTTGGCTGGACCGAGGTACTGCACCACCAGATCTATACTAGGGGCCCCCCCCATACGCCAGCGATCATTCAGAAAGAATCCAGTACAGCGTCAGGTAGAAGACGGCCAGGTTCACAATATGCTGAGTGCGTGGATTGTGATGCCCTCGACCAGTCCATGGTCTTCCCCCATAGTGCTGGTCAAAAGAAAGATCGATCCACGAGATTTTGCATCAACTATCAACAACTCGGTGACGTAACCATTAAAGAAGACATATGCCCCCATGATTATCATACACTTCTTTTTCCCCTTTCCTTTGCACAGGGGAATAATTATACCTGAGACTTCCAGTCCTCTCGTCTACCTTCCTCCTAGGCCAGTCTGCATATCTTCCGTATCCATTCTACTACAGTACTATTTCTCTCCCATGCTTCATCATTATACCACACAGTCCCCGCAAACTCCTGAAAGTTGCCAGTGTTCGCCGGATCACTAAATAGCACGGGGTCACTACTCGTTCAGAATTGGTGCACCTTCCTTTAGAAAAATTCCTATCGGATTATTTCTCATGCATAAAGCATTATACCAATATTATATTCATCTTAGATATGTTAGTGATGCTGTAAATGAGTGCTGAAAAATTCTCCACAGAGTTTACTAAAAGCCATGAAAGCTAATTGTGTGTGTTTGCATTCAGAACATTTTTATCAAGTGTTGCAAATCTTTGAGAGAAGTGAAGTCAGTGAATGGATGAGGAGGAAATGGAAAATGTGAGTTCGTTTAAGTACTTGGGTAGTATGATGAGTAAGGATGGAAGTTTGGAGGGTGAAGTGCTTGAAAGGGTGCAACAAGGAAGAAAGGTTTCTGGTTCCTTGAAAGCAGTGATAAGAAACAGGGAAGTGAGCATGGAAGTGAAAAAGTCACTACATGACAGTGCTGTATTGTGAAACCAACTCCAACGTATGGAAGTGAAGCTTGGACATTGTTGGAAGGACACAAGTCAAGAGTGAGAGCAGTGGAAATGAGTTATTTAAAAGGAGCATGTGGAGTCACATGGAGAGACAGACTGTCAAATGAGGATGTGAAGGAGCATTGTGGTGTGGATATGGATGTGATAGGAAGCGTTAGGAGAAACACATTGAGGTGGTTTGGCCATGTGAAGAGGATGGAGAATGAGAGACTGATGAGGAGAGTGTAAGTGAGTGAGATGGAGGGGGAGAGAGGGAGGGCGACGCCAAGGATGAGATGGAGGAATGGAGAGGTATATGAGAGAGGGGGGTGTGAGCTGGGAGCAGGGCAGTGAAAAAGCGGGGCGACATGGAGGCGATTTTTTTGTGGCCACCCCATGTGGGGTTAAGGTGTCTGGCAATAGATAGATAGATAGATAGATAGTTATGAATCTCAGTTGTTGGAAAAATTTATCATACAGTTTCCAAAGATCATAATCTTTGATTTGGCAAATCCTGACATGATTCTATCCATTGTACACTTGATAATAATAAGAATTGTATGGCTGAAATCTTATGGGGCCAAGATTAGCGACCCAAATTTTTGCATGGTATTCCTCATGCTTTGAGAAAACGTCTCAGTTTTGCTACAGGCTATTTTTCTACATGTATTTTAGCTGTGCAGCTGACCGTGGCACTATATTTTCCAGATTCATTGGCTTATTTCAAAAGGCGCGGGCGTCAGGTGTGGTGTATACACATCATCAGTGCAGCCCTGGGCCCCTGGTGGCGGTCACACAAATTACGCAACGTTACCCATGAGAAAGCGTCTCCATATGAGTTCAGTGAGTACATATGATCTTTGATTGTGTATCATATTTCCTTCATTTGTTATGTAAGATACAGTTTTGCTATGCCCATTTACCATTTTTCCTTACAGATATACATCCACCCCCTATAAACATGACAGTGATCAGTACTCGGTCAACGTATTAATAATTGCATGTAGACTGTCCCTGAACTGAGATAGACGCAAATGGCAACCTTCCATTTCTATTATATTTTGATAAAGTAGCCATTTTTTCTCCAGATTATATGTATATAAATCAATAAATATCCTATTTTCAGTTAAGTAACACAAAAATTGTATAACAGAGGGAAATTTAAGTTGACCCCATTTTTGCATTTTACATTGTTATCTGACGAGCGGTGGCATCTTTCTCCAGTTTGTGGGGGCTCCATTCCTGGGGCTTTCCCCATCTTTTATCGTGCAGGGATAGACTAATGAATGTAATAGTCATGTTATGCTGGTGCAAACCTTTGGATTCTTCTAAACAGGGAGGAACACACAAAGTACACTTCCAATATACCGTGGTAGCACAAGAAAGACACATAAACTCTGGATGGCTATAGTTCAGGTTTATTGATTCTTTGTACAACCTGGATAAGTGGAGTGAATGACAATAGACAAAGGGTGGAAAATGGCCGATTTGGGGTGTGGGCTCTCGATATGAGGGGCTGGAGGATAGCTCTCTCTTCCTTCATACTGGAGATCATCACCAGGACTACACACTGGAAAGTGAGGAAATCGGGGGGGGGGGGTTTGAGTCTACGTCTGTGCGTGTGAGTGTTGTGGTTTGTAAAGTAGACTGCAACTCTGGCTTGGAAGGGGAGGAGTGCGATGTCTGGTTCTGTTTACGGACCTTGTGGAGGACATACGAAAGTGTGCTCAGTTCCCAGAGTGGGCATGTGAGGAAGCTAGAAGAGACCTGGGACAGCTAGGTCATCTACTGTTATCCCCCGGGATCTCCTTTCCAGGAGTAGAGAGGAAGGGAACCGAGGAGGGGTGAAGGGGAGAGTACGGAAAGGGGATCCACTCCAAGGGCAGCAGCGGTATCTGGGGGCAGTTGGTCCAAGCCCGGGGCACATTGTGGCCCCTCCAGGGCTGAACAACCTCTAGTAAGTTCAGCGGTCAAAGAGGGGCATTGGAACTCATGCGTAGCTGGACTGCATCTAGCAAGTTCAGTGGCCAGAGTAGGATGTTGGTGCTCCTGCTGAGCTGCATCACATCTAGCAAGAGGCCAAACCACATTTAGTAAGTTCAGTGGCTGGAGGGGGACGTTGGTGCTCCTGCATAGCTGGACCACATCTAGCAAGTCCAGAGGCCAAAGAGGGACGTCGGTGCTTCTGCGTAGCTGGACCGCATCTAGCAAGTCCAGGGGATATGTCACTTCTAGCAAATGTTTCAGGGTCACCTTTAGCAAACCCGGTAGCAGGGAAGCATCTAGCTTTCCCTGTAGTGCCGCCGCTAGCGAGCACTGGATTGGAAAGCTCCAGTCACTGGCAGTATTGGGGTTCAGGCTGCAATGGCAGGTGGGTGATGACTGAGGACTAGAATGTCTGCTTGTAGCTGTGCATGTGTGCACTTTGTGCCCCTTGTCTGGGCATTCGTATTGTACTGTAGCTATCCTGGCCGTCGTACCTGGCTGGTGGTGGTGGTTTTCTGTGGAGAGCTGGTTTCCCATGGTCTTGGCTGGAGCAGAGATTGTTGTAAGTCTTGTCCCTGTCAGTTTAAGTCATATGCTTAGTTTGGTTTTATTATCATGGGTGTGAGTAAATTTGTCTGCTTCTTTATTTTTTAGCAGGTACTGTATATTTATTTTGGTTAATAGCATTGTTCAACAGCTTCAGGAAAATATATATAAGAAAAAAAAGGTATCTGTACTTGGTTTTTGTTGATTTGGAGAAGGCCTTTGACAGTGTCCCAAGAGAGGTGGTGAAGTGGGCTATGAGAAAGCTTGGGATCAAGGAGTGGCCAGTTTGAGTGGTTATGGCTATGTATGTGGGTGCTTGCACTCAGGTAAGGGTAAATGGAGATTTGAGTGATGAGTTTTCCGTGAATGTTGATGTACATCAGGAGGCAGTCATGAGCCCCTTGTTTATCATAGTACTTGAAGCCTTCTCATATAACTTCAGAAATGGACTTCCATGGGAGATGTATGCTGATGATTTGGTGTTGATTGCAGAGAATGAAAGGGAGATGGAGGAAAGGTTTAGGAAGTGGAGAGATGGTTTGGGACACAAAGACTTAAGAGTAAATGTAGATAAAACAAAAGTGATGGTGTCTAGGACTGGTGGCACTACTGTCAAAGAAGAGGGAGAGTGGCCATGTGCTTTTTGCCACAAGGCCGTGGGAAGTAATTCCATCTTGTGTTGTGTTCGTGATATGTGGATGCATAAGAGATGTAGTGATATTAGAGGTAGACTGCGATGTGTTGGAGAGAGTACTGTTTGTGGAGATTTTCAGGCATGAAAGGATTGATCTTGCTGGTAAGTCTCGAGTGTGTGGAAGAGTTTTGTTATTTGGGAGACATGTTATGTGCTGGAGGTGGGGCTGCTCTGTGGCTAGAGTGAGAAGTGTTTGGAAGGAGTTCAGGGAGCTGTAGCCTCTCCTGACATTGAGAGGGCTGTCCCTTCATGCTAAGGGATCTTTGTATGCAGCATGTGTCAGAGTGTAATGCTGTATGGTAGTGAGACCTGGGCAGTTTAGGAAGAGGATATTTGCAGGCTCAAACATACAGAAATGACAGTGATTTGGTGGATGTGCAGTGTGTTCCTGAGTGCGAGGCCTGGGGGGGTTAGGTTTACGATGGAAGAGTTGAAAGATAGGATGGGACTGGAGAGTGTATCAGTGTTGTGATGAGGAGAGGTAGATTGAGATGGTTTGGGCACTTGGAGAGAATGGGGGATGATAACTGGGTGCAAAAAGTGAGAAGTGTTAATGTTAGGGGTAGGATTGTGAGAGGTAGACTGAAAAAGACCTGGGAAAAGGTCACTGAATGTGACCTCAAGGATATGGGACTGAATGGGGAAGCTGCCAGAGATCAAGCAGCACAAAGAGTCGACATTAGATGACCAAGGCCAATACACGCATGCATGTTTGACCCATTACAAAACAAAAACGATACTAAACGAAACATATGTTAACCATTTAACTTCCATGCAGATCAGTCAGGAGGTTGTAATTCATTATTCATACATACTCTTGCAATGCTCATATCTAATATATACATTAGTTGTACCAGCATCACGATTTCTTTCCTGTCCACTAAATAAGAACGTGGAAAAATGATGTCAGAACCACTGTGGATTTACGGCAATGCTGTTGTGATCTCTGTCTTATCTGACCATGAACATGGTGGACTGCAGACTGAAGATGCAGTTTTCTTGCAGTCCACCATCCTCTTCTTGGGGGACAGGGAGAATGCTGCCCAGTTATATCATTGTCACTGGATGAATGCATCTCTCTCCAGCACCAATAGCATGAAATTCAGTATAATAATGGTTATAAAGACCCAAGTGGTGACATGAAGCTTTACAGCACCACTAGCCATATGGTATCTATCCATCTGTTGTCAGATGCCTTAATCCCATAAGGGGTGGCCATAAACAAATTGCCTCCATGTCGCCCTGTCCCCCGCCATTTCACTGCCCTACTCCCAGCTCACATCCCCCTCCCTCATATACCTCTCCACTCCATCCCTCCATCTCATCCTTGGCCTCCCCCTCCCCTTCACCTCCTCCACCTCACTCACATACACTCTCCTTGTCAGTCTCTCACTCTCCACATGTCCAAACCACGTCAGTGTGTTTCTCCTACCGCGTCCTATCACATCCACACCACAACGCTCCTTCACTTCCTCATTTGTCAATCTGTCTCTCCATGTAACTCCACATGCTCCTTTCAGATAACTCATTTCCACTGCTATCACTCTTGACTTCAGTCCCTCCAACAAGGTCCAAGCTTCACTTCCATACGTTAAGAGTTGGTAACACAATACTGTCATGTAGTAGCTTTATCACTTACATGCTCACTTCCCTGTTTCTTATCACTGCTTTCAAGGAACCAGCAACCTTTCTTCCCTCTTGCACCCTTTCAAACACTTCACCCTCCAAACTTCCATCCTTACTCATCACACTACCCAAGTACTGTACTTAAATGCACTCATATTTTCTATTTCCTGCTCATCCAGCCTCACTGTACATTCACTTCTTTGGAAGACTGTAACTTTACTCTTCCCTACATTCACCTTTAGATTCTGTTTCTTACTCTCCCAGACTCATCCACCAAGCCTAGCAGCTTCGCTTCATCTTCACTTAACAATAGTATCATCTGCAAACAACAGTACAGGGAGTTTCCAAACACTGCCCTCTCTCATTAGAGCCACTCCAGTATCCACTGCCCTGCCTTGTATCTCTTTTATAACCCCATTCATATACAGATTGACCAACCATGGAGACATGACACATCCTTGTTTCAATCCAACTTTCAAATAGAAAAATTCACCCAGTTCACTACCCACATGCATTGCAGCCTTAACACCCTTGTACATACTCTTCATGGCCTTCAACAACTTCCCATCTACTCCATATATTCTTAATACTTTCCCCAATCCCTGTCTGTCCACCCTGTCATGTGCATTCTTCAATTCCATGAAGGCCGCATACAAATTCTTTCCCTTCTCTAGAAACTTCCACTCAAGAATGAATATCTGATCTACACCTCTTCCCTTCCTAAAACCTCCCAGCTCCTCTCCAACTAATTCCTCTGTTATTTCCCTAGCTCTGTCAGTAAGTATCCTACCATATACTTTTCCTTTTACACTAAGATGACAAATGCCTCTATGATTACCACACACTTCTTTTTCCCCTTTTCCTTTGTACAGGGGAATTATTATACCTGACTGCCAATCCTCCAGGACTTTACCATCCTCCCATGCCAATATGCACATCTTCCACATCCATTCTACTACTGCCTCTCCACCATGCTTCAGCATTTCACCACACACTTCATCAATTCCTTTCTTCATTGCCTCCACAACTTCCATCCTACTGATTTCTTTCTCTCTTCTCACATCCCTCCTCCTCCCAGCCACTTATACAAGCATAATTTTCATTCTCTATGTTCAGCAATTCCATATACATATTCTATATACACTACCTGTACTGTATATTCATTCACCACTATGGTAATGAATTTGTTGAACTCAAGTGCTGTAAGCAATAGGCAATGGTGTCCTCTCCCTTATGATTAAGGTTTCAGTTGGAAAGAAAACAAGTTTGTAGTTTCATTTTAAACATAAATCTATATGTTTTATTTACATAATCTTATACTCAATTGCTGTAATAATATAGACTCCTTGCCATAACAAATTACCCAAAGACTACCTATGGCCTACTCACTAGCACAACACAAAACTAACAATCACGACTCGGCCACTTAATGGCGCACTAGAAAAGCTCTGCTCTCAATAAAGGACTAAGAAGGAAAGTTTCGTTACCTAAGACTGTAGTAACTAGACAACTATCAGGACAGTTAATGACTCGGTCAGCACTTGACTCTCACCTCAGGCCTTTCATACTCTTACATTACATAGAAAACATTTGTTAAAAAAAAATAGTAATGTGCCATAAAGAGCAACACAACGTAACACAAATGTCACTGAATAAAAAGAAAATACCTGTACTGAATATTAATATCTAATTTAAGCTGTGCAGAACTTCATATTTCAGTCATTTAATAACTTGGCTACACCATCTAACACCTCATCATACTCCAGGATAGAATGGTTGTGTTTCACTTGAATAACTAAAGAAATACAGTACAGTATTGTATATACGACGAGATGTCAAGTTCCACTGTCACTCGAGTATTACTTGAAAACAATTTGTAGTAATTTATTGTGCACATTGCTCAGCATTTACAGTAAAGTTCCAGGTAACCCAGAATCTGAATAACCAAATGCATACACACATTTTGCAAACTTAAATTTACTGTAGGACAGTTTTACTGACATTTTTCAAGAATACCTAATACTTCCATCATTACTCTTAATTTTGTGCTTAGAAGGCAAGGATCTCTAAGTTTTCTGGAAGTTGCCAGTAGTACATGGGAAATATTTCCAAGTCTGCACAGCAGTCACTAAAACTCCAGTTGTATTGTGTTTATTTGAATGATCATGTTAAGTCCTGTAAAGGTACTTGTAAGATTGTCAAAAAATAACTTTCAGTTGCAGAAATGGGGTGAAATGTTTCCAAATCCACAACCAGCTGCTGACATCTGGTGGCAAATTCATACTTGATTTTTAAGGTGAGTTGCAAGACCCAAAAACTTGGAATAAAGTACTGTAATAAATAAAGAGACTAGAATGAAAGTCATTTTTTTTTAATGTGCAGGATAAAAAAAAAAAAAGACCAGTAAAATACAGTAAAGTCCACAAAACTCTTGATTTCCTATTACTGTAGGTGTAGCATGAAATTTGTCCTCTTTTTTTTTTCTCCCCCCCCCCCCTCCAATTGGCTAATATTACTGGATTGTATTCCATCATATTTTTCTGCCTCCAGTTCGGTATCATGTATATTATAGCAGTTCTATCATATGCTGGTTGCCAAAGTTCCTTCATTATGGTGTGTTCAGGAAGTGGTGCATGGTTAATCCCTTCAGTACCTTGATGTCTTTTTAAATTTTATTGTTGCTACCATCAAAGTTTTATAAATCTATGGGAAGTCCTATAATAGTGAAAAGATTATTAACAAACTCCACTACCCCTTCATTACAAGTGGTCTCCTTGAATCTAAATGAAAGAATAAAATACCTGGAGTGTTCACTAGTTCTTCCTCTTGGTTATCCCTTTTTTTTTTTTTCTTTTTTTTTTTTTTCAGGATTAATATGAGCATTATGATATACGATATCATCATCATCATCACGTACGATATCGGTAAAATATATTATGAGTTGGTGGTGGCGACCATCATGCATTCACTTGATGTACTGTTGCCTACTTCTTCCTTCACCTTTATCACTCTTTTTCTGTGTCAGCTCTCCTTTCTTCCAATTTCCATCATCTTTCTTGTCACTTTTTATTACTCTTCTTTCCTTCTCTGGTGGTTTTACATTGAACAGCAAGCCTGATGGTTTCCTGTAAACCGGGAAACCATTTACAAAGCTGGGTGGTACCCATATAGCCAACCCACATTTGTTCCCCTCGTGTCAATAAGTTGATTGTTGGAGGGTTAGTGCCTGTCCCCGTAAACCATTAACTCAAAGACAAATGGCCACCCCTGATGGGATTATGGCGACTGGCTATAGACAGAGAGATGGGCTTTTGTTTTTACAATAATATCATCATCATCCTGCCCTGTTTTCCCACAGGCAAGCTCATCCAGTGTCTAGAAGTTGCCTCTTAGGTCACTGATTACTCTCTCTCTCTGGAAACCCCCGAATGAAAATGTGAAATTTATCAGAAATTGGAGGAATAAGATTTGTTGTCTTTTACAATATTCAGATGCAGTTGGTATCAAGTTACAGTTTTTAGCTGTAAGTACCAGGTTTGACTGAATTTTCAATTTTGTGGTGTGTGTGTGTGTGTGTGTGTGTGTGTGTGTGTGTGTGTAATTCACCAGGTCGGTCAGGATCACTTGATGGTCGTGATTGTCAGCTTTTTACCCTCCCAGAAGGGAGCTGAGAGCTCATATAGTTTGATCTAAGGACAAGGCTGTGACCTTCACACACACACACACCCATCCCCTTGCTCGAGGGGGACAGTAACCACCCACTTCATCAGTGAAACTTTTCGCAACCTGAGCGAGGCGTGAACTCGCATTCACCAGTTGGCAAGCGAGAACGTTACCACTGCACCAGCGAGCTGTGTGTGTGTGTGTGTGTGTGTGTAATTCATCGGGTTGTCAGGATCACTTGATGGTTGTGATCGTCAGCTTTTTACCCTCCCGGATGGAAGCTGAGAGCTCGTATAGTCCAATCTAAGGGCAAGGCTGTGACCTTCACACACGCACACACCCGTCCCCTTGCTCAAGGGGGACAGTAACCACCCACTTCATCAGAAACTTTTCGCAACCTAAGCGAGGCGCCAACTCCTGTCCACCAGTTGGCAAGCGAGAATGTTACCACTGCACCAGCGAGCTGTGTGTGTGTGTGTGTGTGTGTGTGTGAGATACTGTAACTTCTCTATTGATTTTACTCAAAAAATGTAGACACTACACAGCCAAATACAGTATTTGTAATGGAAACAACCCTCATTGCTTATGTGTTATACAAGTGGCAAGACCAATATTACCTATCTGGATTTATAAAAGGAAATGAAACATGGGTGATACCAGTAAGTATTGTACAGTATAAAACTGATGCGGTACTTCAGAAGTTACATTCCATATTACAGCACTAACAGCACATTTCCATATTTTGTGTATATCCACTTCCAGAAAGTGATCATAAAAAAGTTTATACCTAGATGTTACCCAAATTTAGTCCAGTAATGAGTTTCAGATTATAGTTGGCTGGAATATTCTAGATGCAACACATTTCAATTACCCTTTTATTACTAACGAACTCTACCTGTTTATAAGTTTGAGATGGTACCACACGTTTCCAGTGACCTACGGAAAATGGCTTTACAAAAGTTCTGTCTATCTATCTATCTATAGCCTGACGCCCTAATCCCGCAAAGGGTGGCCGCAGACAAAACGCCTTTAAGTCGCGCTGTCACCCACCATTTGACTCCCCTCCTCCCTCCCTCATATACCTCTCAACTCCATCCCTCCACCTCATCCTCGGTCTTCCCCCCCTCTCCCTCCCTCCACTTCACCAACAGTCAGTCTTTCATTCTCCATTCTCTCCATATGTCCAAACCACCTCAGTGTGTTTAAATAATGTAAAGTGGCCACATATTATTCTATATGTGGTCATTATTGAGTAGCTGGATTAAATTATGAATTTATTGGCGGGAATACTCTTAGTCATCCACTCCCTCCCCCCCCTCAATTCACACTATATGAAATTCATAAGTAAAGCTTTGAAAACTTTACTGTAAGATACAGTCATTTTAACATGATACTCAGCAAGCAGTACATTGTGGAGTGCAGCAAACAGTTTCAGTCAGCTTTATTGTGCAATATTGGTAGTTTTTAATATACAGATTTTAATGAGGTAAAATATACATGATGGTAGAACCTCCCAGAGTATAATTTTGAAGAGCAACAAATGTTGTGGTATGCTGCTCCTCATTCATCATAATCGTATATGAAATAGAGAAAGGATCTCACCATGGTTGTATGACATGGTGGCACTTGTGCAGGTAGTTCCAGAGGCTCTTTTGAGAAATTTGCCATATTATAGACCGACAGAAGCCATCTAATTCATATTACTGCTGGATTATAAGCTACCATAATAGCATGTCCACTACCAGTGATATGAATCAGTTAATGCTGAATTGTGGAACTGAAGTGCACATCTTAAGACCAGTGTCTTACTGTAATGTTTGTCTGAGCTAGCAAAATTGGCACAAAGAAAGCAGGCATTAAGGTTTTTTAAGAGTGGAAACCCTGGCTGTGAGATCTTACATGGTTGCATTAAGAGGAATGGTGGTACAACACCACCAATGCATTCTTTGGTGAGACCCTCTGAATTTGTGCAAATACTGTAATATCTTTTACACCAAAGTAATGAATATCCCGGACTGTAGCTTCAGTACATCCTTGTTTGTTTAGTATGGCAGTGACTCATAGCATGGGTAGTTATTTGGTAGTTTGAAGATTTTATGAAACATCCACACCCCTGTGAACTATATGGATTGGGTGTCTGGCTATAGACAGATAGCTTTATTGCAACAAGTGGAAAAATGTTTGAATGATTCCAGAGTACTCATAGCACTTTCATCAAGGCTTTAACAGCTTAACTGTGAACTTCATAGCCTCAGAAGTTCAGAAAAAAAAAAAAAAAAAAAAAAGTGAATATTGTGTACATCTTAGTTTCTAATGTACAGTACTGTACAGTAATCTAAGCTCCTTCAGAAACTGAAATCACAGGTTACAGTATTGCAATAGTAACCTCTTTACAGAGTTCCCTATTTAAGTTTTACAGTATTGCTCCCAATTGGATTTTGTGCCGATGAAAAGTATCACCATTTGCTGTTTATCCACAGAACAACCTATCATTCTGTAAATTAATAAGTGATATTAGTTACAGTCAAAATAATGGGCCCAGTGGGATTTTGACACTGATATATAGTCTTACACACTTGCTTCAGATCTGATCCTTCTTCTGTCAGTTGTACAAGCATATCCTTTGTCACATGCTGGAGAAAGCAAAAATGAGCCAGGGACTCACTAGTTCAGAGGCTTGTAATCTTTGAATGGTTCTGCAACCCACAATTTTAATCTGAGCTTCTGAGGCTTTATTCAAGATACAGTTGGTACACAGACATACTCTCAAGAACACCCATTACAATAAAGGATGGGAAACAAACATGTCTGGTTGTCTCTCTCAATGACTTTATAGGATATGCTCTTTGCGGTTAGTTTCAGTTGCTAGTTTGTAGGATAAAAACTGTACAAAATGAAATAAAAAACCTGAATTATTGCTAATATTCACATGTATGTACCTAACACTGATTGTCAAAGAAAAGGAAAACTATCAAATTAAAATTATAACAATTAATATAAACTTGGCTGTATTAGACTTGCAACAATTATATACTTGATTACAAAACAATTTATACACTTATAATCAGTTAAACTAAAATATCCCTTGTTAATAACATACTTACTGAAGAGACTGGGTTCAGTGGAATATTAAGCAATATAAATAATTTCAGGTAAAAAAAAAAAAAAAAAAAAAAAAAAAAAAAAAAAAAAGCTGTACCTCCTTGCTATTACAATGCCAATGTACTTACTGGCCAGCAAAGTATGGCTAATTAGGCATAAAACATTCAGCGAGATGTGTGTCCAACAATTGTAGAAAACAAGTATTCAACAAATGAGCAGCTTCACATTTGTTGTGGCCATTCTTCTAATCACCACCGTTTTTTTTCCCAATTTTGACTAGCCTATTTGACTTTCTATTTTGTTTCTCTTTGCAGCAACCAATGTTTTCCTATGTTAATCAACTGCCCCCATTCACCTGGATGACCCAGGAAACTGGTTATCTAACTACGAGCTGGGGAAAGTTCAGGAAGAAGTATAAACCTACAGGCTTTCTTGAACACAGCGTATTTGGCTAGACAAGAATCATAGGAATATAAATAGTTCAAGGATAATGTGAAACTTTGGTTCAGAAAATAACTTGTTAAAAATTAAATAAGGTAGCCTGCTCAACTCTCACAACTGTTAAGCAAGGTATTTAAAACTGGCAATGAGGAAATATTCCTTCTCTAAGTATAGCTACAGTATTTGTCATAAATAAGTCTTGACTAAACAGTCATTCTGGTGATACTGAATAGTTGCTCACCACAAGCATTGCATACATATAAAATTTGTTTTGTACAAACCTATTAGTGTAGATCATGAAAAAATACTTATTGTGACACTACAGTTAGAGACCCACTGGCAGTAATCTTGAGGATGACAATCACTTGCTTCTTGCGCTCCTTAACATATTTGATTTTCATTCCCACTCCTCACTCATATAGTTTATAAATACTAATATATAAATATTTATATATATATATTTATGTATATATCCATCCTTATATTTCTTTTTCACTAAGTTAAATAAATTTATCTGTAATGCCTTCAAGAGTATATAAATTCTCAGTTTAAATTGGCCACAAGATAATGAGGGCATTTAGTTCAAACAATGTTGTCTCATCACCACCACCACTGGTTTCGCTAACACCATCACCACCTACCGACACACACTCACTGCCTGCATAGTCTTTGACCTGCCCCTCCTCCTCCCCCTCCCCCTCCCCCATGACGCACCCTCAGTAAGGATTCTTGAGTAACCTCTTGATTCGGTAGTCATAGACACGACGGCAAAAGAAGAGCAGCTCAGGCACCACACAGCCAGGGGGCTGGCGATCCTTGCGACAATACCCCTCCTCTGGGTCTGGTACAGGAGTGGCCACAGGGCACACTCCCTCTTGGAACAGGCGTAGAAAGCGTCGGTATCTGGAAGAAATGCTGTGTTACTTAGGGAAGGCACACTGTACATTATGGGTACAGTGGCAAACAGTATGTACTATAGGAAGGCAGTTAATGTGGTATAGGACTGTTATATGGGTTGTTGTTGTTGTGCTGCCCCAGTCTGTCTGATCAAGCTAACCCATCAACTGGAGGCAAGCAACCACACCTGCAGGGCAATTAATCAATGCTCCCATGCGACTAACAGTACCTTGCCAGAGTGGGGTGCAGGGATTAGTGCAGAGGTTTGGTTCCTGGGTGATTGCCAAACTTATCTCTCCACCCAGCTAACAGGAACACCAAAGTAGGCTCCATGGCACTAAGTTATTTTGTTAAAATGTTTACCACACAGAGTTCTAAATGGTTTCCTGGGCTATATGAGACCATTTGGCTTGTCACTCAGTGTACAGACACCTGAAGTGAAGAGAAGAGTAATAAACAGTGATGGCAAGGATGGGAGAAATAGGAAGAGAGGAGGACAGACACAGAAAAAGAATGATAGACATGAAGGAAGAAGTTGGGAGCATTACATCAAGAGTAATGGACACTCCAACCTACCACCAAGTTATATGGGTTGCAGCAGTTAACAAGGAATAAGTAGGCAGCATTACATCAAGTGGGTGGATGATGGGCACCCCAGCCTACCATAGGTCACAGCAGTTAATGCCCTGTTGGAATGTTATAATGTGATTATGTTGATGCTGTGGTCCCAGACTCATCCGGACATGTACCTGATGGACTACAGGATTCTGGCCACTTCAGCCTGGGTAAAGTAGATCTTTTATGGAGGTTTTACTGAAGGCTTGTCCATACTGTGAGGTACACAGGGAGAGTGTGTTGTAGTGTGATGAACAGTGTTTCACCTAGTTATTCATACACATTCCGTCAGTGCCCAAGTGTTATTAAATTTGTATTTCTTAATGTTGCCCTTCAGAATGTGTTTTCTGTCTACACTAATGATTTTGCCCATCTGCATTGTTTATTACTCCTATGTTTAGTATTTTCTGTCCTTTTGGTTGTGTAGTATGTGCCTAGGCATCAACATCACCACCTGTTGTTGTGTCTGATAAGTAACTAAAGAGGTTGGTAAGTTGAGGAGTACTGTATACATGTTTGATGCTAAAGAAACTGCTAGGGGGATTTATATACCAGTTTTAATTATTTACTTTCTTATTTAGCTTTAATTTTGTGGATTATACTTCTGAAATGTCATATGGCAGAAGTGTATATGGGATGTGTCTGAAGACTTTTAACTGTAGGCCTTCTGTCCTACAAGTGATACTCTTCAACTTTAGGTTGGTTTTGGTTTCATAATTTCTACTCCACACTAATCCCCTAATCCCCACACCTCGCTGTGGTGAGGTACTGTCTGTTGTATGGGAACATCAACTGCATGGGATGGCCCTGCAGGAGTGGTTGCTTGCCTGAGGTTGATGGGTCTGCTTGATCAGGCAGACTGGGGTAGCACAACACTGGTGTCTTGTTAAGGCTATGTATCAGGAAATGAGTACAATAATTTTATCTTAAATTTTTGAACATGACTCATCATCAAGCCTAAGTCTGAAATTTAATCATTTCATGTTATTTTACAAAAGTGAAAAAGAGTAGTGAAGGGTTAAAAAATGAGAAGTATGACTAGAATGATAAGGGTAGGATTAATGAATGATAATGATATGAGTGGAAAAAAAGGGGGTGGGGGCAGGGGAGGAGGTGGAGGAAGATGAAGAAGGAAGGATCTGCTAATAAGATTTAATCCATGACCCTCACCTGCAGTACTCATTAAAAGTGAGAACATAGCATCGGTCCTCAATGCAAGCCACACTAAGATGGTCGCGGTGCTTCGAAGCAAAGATCTCGTCTGGCAGGGCATCATCCCGCTGCCCTGATTCAGTATGCTCAGGTCGGTAGTACCACAGTATTGACATCATCATATCCGCTAGTGGGTTTAAAAATAAATCAGTTCTGCAAGAAAAGGACTCTAGTGCCTCATGCAATTAAATTCATAATGTTGAATATCCAACCAAGTTGAGCCAAAGGATGGATACTGTATGCAGTAGAAAGTGTGCTTCCATGAATATCTACATATTAGTTGATGAATAATTAATCGAGTATTTGAGATTATTCAAAATACATCACATACCACCATATATATTTCACTATTTCACTTATTCCTTTTCAAATATTGAGTTTAGCAGTTTTTAGAAGTTGCAGTCATGACATTAACCTGCCAATCATTATCTGGGGTTCCAAGTGTCAGTACACTTCATAATAACCTGATGGTAGATTAAAAATTATTTTGGCCAAAAATTTTCTCAGACCTCTGATACCCTAAAATTGGTCACTGCATCCCTGCAGCTACCAGATGATTTAATTACCTCAGAGAGTGCTTTGGTAGTGAAGGGATTGCTGATAGTTTCAACTAACCCCTTCAGTTTGAAAAGTCTCTCTTAAGTGGAATGAAGTCATCTGCAGATAGCAAGAAGGAAATACAGTGAGTGAAGTCATCTGACTGCAGGGGTTAAAGACAGTAAATCAAGAGAACATAAACAAAAATATTTTATATGTAAAGAGCATAAACTTACAAGTGACAGGATCCTCCCAAAGGGATGCAATCTTGGCTACAAAGGGTAAGTCAGTTTTGCGTGTCCCTGATCTGAGGAGTACACAGTCACGTACTCGCACCACATCTCCTTCCTTGTGACGCATTGCATTGTAGCAGGTTCTAGGTAGCTCCAGTTCATCATTCTGAGAAAATTCAGGAGGACAATACAGTTTTGGGCACAGTCCAGTTAGTTATCATACATTTGCTTTTTTTTTTTTTTTTTTTTTTTCCCCCCCTATACATCCACAGAAAATCACAGAAAAGAAAATTTCAGAATCAGTGTAGTCCAAAGCATATTAAATATACATTTCATTCTCATTATCACCTGCCTATTTTGACATTCTTTTTGGTTGTTGTCCAGTAAGGTACTGAAAACTGGTTTATAAAGTTCATTACTACCTGATAAGCCTGCTTCTGCCAAGTTACAATACCAGTTACAGTTTACAGAAATAGCTGTAATATTTCTAAACATGCCCCTGATGTACAGTATTAACATATCTCTGATGCACATTCTTTGCAAAAAGTATCTGAATGCAGTAAGCACCATGCATTTTTAAATATATGACAGAAAAGTCTGAACACAGCTTTCCTTATGTATACAGTACTGTATCTGTCAGTAATGGTTAGTGCATCATTTACCAGTACATTATACACAGGTGTAATGACTTCAGAGAAGGGTAAAGCCAAAGGTTTTACATCTGTCCAACATCCAAGTTCTCTCTCTCTCTCTCTCTCTCACCATTAACCCCTTAACCGCGGGGCGTCACTTTCGTGACGCTTGGGAGCAAGGGATCATACCGCGGGGCGTCGCTTTTGTGATTCTGTGTTATTTGAATTCACCCAGGCTTCCAAGTGGGGGCTTGTATCATCTATCAGTACTGCCAATGTCCAACACTAGTCAGCACTCCTAATCTCATCTGTACTCCCATCCATTGCTGACAATTTAGCCACTTCTCCCCGTTCTTGACTCCCCTCCCTACCCCCCCTCCATTACCCTATCCTCTCGCCTGCCCAGCCGTGCTACGCTAAGTAAATCTTCCTTGGAATTTTTCACTGATTTCATCCATTGAAATATGCCCTATGCCCTATTCTTATACCAAATAATAAATACAAGAAAGAAATAAGGTAAGTGAGAGTGCCATACACCTGGAATTGGCTAATTATCACCTGACAACACCTCACATGCACTCATTCGCTAATTTTCGCCCTTGAAATATGCCGTATAATCTATTTTCGTAATAAATATACATATAAGGAGGGAAGGGAGATGCCTAAGTGATATTTACATTCACCTGGAACTACCTAATTTATAATGTATTGTCTAGATTTCCAGCCAATCATTTCACTGCTATAAATTAGCTGTGTCAAGAGGCTAACGTTGGGAGTACTGATTTCCCTATGTAGGCCACCACCCCGGCCCACCCTTATCAGTTCACTCTCATCTTCCAGTGTGGAGGTACGTCTGTTCGCTCTTGCTAGCTTCAGGGACTTTTCACCCCCATGCAAAGGGCCCTGTGACATTTACCCCCTACTAAACCTCGTGTGGAAAGAGGTAAAGGGCTGACAATTGATAAAAGAGTGACTACGATCTTTCTACTGAGTAAAACAGTGCAAGTGGAATTGTAAATAATGTGTAAATAATGTGTAAACAGCAAGTGAAAGTAATGAATGTAAATATACATGAACAGTGGAAAATAGTTTTATAAGTTACTTCAAGTGACAGTGCATAACACAGTGTAAATAAAATAGAAATGTAAATAACGTAAATAAAATAGAGAACGTAAATAGAAATGTAAATGAGTAGTACATATACCCTAGGAGTAATGAAAGTGAAAGTTTCACTCTAGCATGTCTGAATACTATGAGTTATGAGAGTGAAGGTGAAAGTGACATTCACTCTCAATGCTAGTATACAGGACGAGAAAGTGAATGCTACGTATTTTACTGAAAGAAATTGAATCCCTACAGTGACAATAAACTAATACTACTGAAGGAAACTTAAGGATAAAGACTATAGATATATATAAGTGTTGTATAGTAATAGAAATATAAAGTGTGAGGGGTTTTATGAATAATAAATCACTGAGTACCAAGAGCGAACTAGCACAAGTGCAATGGTCAGACGCGCTCGTAATTTTCATTGCTTTCACAGTGGTTTTTTTTTTGGAATATGGATCCCAAACTACTTGAAAATCATAGAGTAGTGTTTATAGTGTTAATATCTGGCTGTGGTAATCATATTACGGGTTGTCGGGAAGTGTAAAGTGGAGACTTCGTTACCCAACTTCAGAGGTCTCCACAAGTCCTACAGTAACCGACGAAGGCTCAACAAACATTCCAGGAGAAAGCTGAAGGTATGTGCCATAAGCATATGTAATTTTAATATTCTAGGACTAATAACTGATTTTTGGTAAATATTTTTTGAGAGTCTGTCGGAGCCCGAATAACCCCACGGCACACGTAAAACATTGGTAAACATGCCCGCAGTGTAGGGGTTAATGTACTCTTACTGCTGTTACACTGGCGACTATTCTTTCATCTTCTGCTTGCATGTTCCCTCCTTTAACCCCTTTGCTCGACTGAAATATTTTAATGCCATACTGTATCTTCTCAGCAGTGAATGTCAATGATGGCTATATTTAACCCCTCCAAGTACAAAATAGATGGCTACATCTCACCCCTTCATGAGCAAAATATAAATAAACAGAGAAATATTATCCGGAGAGAGCAAGAAAAAATGAAAAACATCATCAGACTGAGGGGAAGGTAGGGACATGGCCTCTCTTTCTCTCTCTCTCTCTTAAATTTTTACATCCACAGTAAGCACAGGGAGTCTTCCTCCTGTCTGAAACCTCTAGTTAGTGTGTCCAGGAATCTCTAAATGAATGCACCCTGATTTTGTTTTTTTTGAAGGGGCAATTTTTGTAGGCTTCCAGTCTTTGGTTCCCTCTGTTTGGAGCCACCTATCCCAGCTCCTCTGTCTTCTCTTTCTCCACCATTTGCTGTTTCTTGTACTTCAGCACAGTACTGTACTTTAGTTTCTGAAGTAGTTAATTCGTTTCAGGATGTTCATTGTACTGTACTTTCTATACAAGTACACCCTCATTTGCATGGGTTCCATTTGCATGAATGGGTTCCCATGTTTTACATGGGACAAACATATCTATCCCAACTCACTGTGCACAGAAAAATACAGTAGCAGACCAACATCCGAGGAGTGACCAAGGGCTCGGAGACCTAGCCTCAGACCTCAAGAGGGTAGAGGTGAGTTACAATTCCACTTATTCATGACTTATTATTACAGTATTATATTCATGTTCATTAATTATTTCTTACGTATGTGTTAACAGGGGTACATTTCTCAAGATGGCCAAAAGGAAGACTTTGGGAGAAAATTTTTGGATTTTCTTAAGACATTTTAACCAAATGGGATTGAGGCGTCTGGCAATAGATACACAGCTGGACAATGGTTCTTATGGAACAGCTTGTAAGATTCAACTTGCGCTAATTTCTCATGGCAGACTGATGGTGTAAAACAAGAAGCCTACATGTGGTGGTGCTGCTCACCCAGGGTGGAACAGCTGTGGCACCCACCTGGGAGCCTAACCTCTTCATATTTTTCTTACACCTCGCCTTGGGAATAACCCTGGTTCAACCATAGTGAGGCCATATCTACCATAAGGGGGTGCAGGATCCCTTCATGGTGTATGTACTGTACTGTACATGTAGGATGACCTTAAAGAAGCAGTTGCTTACCTGTGGTTGACAGGTCTGCTTAGCTAGACCGACCAGATTTAAGCAACAGCAACTAACAACAAAGAACTTAGATCTCATAATGGTTCTGCATCCACCAATTAACTCTTTGTTGCTTTCTTCCAGTATCATATAAACAGTTAATGAATTCCTGTGTACTGCTCTCTCCCATCTATGACATAAACTTATGGATTTACTGGGGGAAAAGGAAAAGTACCAGTCCCCTTTTTCAATAAATCATCATCATCATAATAACCCTTATTCTTGATTAAATAAAATAAAATAGAAATAGAAATAAAATATAGAAATGAAAAGAGAGAGATATTAGGATAGGAAGATAGACGAAGAGTTTGACAGTATTCCCAATGAAATTAGTGACACAATCATTCACACATCATTTAAGTCCACAGAATCCTTGCTCCAGGGATCCTGCAATTTATATAATACTGTACGAAAAAATATTGAAATACAGCATATTGTGAACATCAAGCACTCTTTTTTTCCGAGTTACCTTAATTTACCAATAAAGTACATACCGTATCTCAAGTACAGTAATAGTTTTGTTTCCCATGATTATATCAGTGCTGCATACCACAGTACAGCAGTTGTTTGTACAACAAAACCACATTGCAAAGTACAATTTATAAAAACCAAAAGTCTGAATGGGGGAAAGTGGATAAATCTAAAAACAAAGGAGGTTTTATATGTGCAATATTAAGCTGTAATAAAATATTACTTGTAAGAGGCCTCTCCTATTGGGTAATATTTTCAGGATGATTTATACTTGAAAACTAGCAATAACTGAGTTTTACAGCATATTGCAAAATTTGAGTTATGTACTGAGTGCGATACAAGGTGTTTCCTCAATTTAACTAAGTCACTTGGCAACAGCCACAATGAAATTTCAATAATTATCATTCTATGATACTGGTGCATGAAGTACAGTATGGGGATTCTTTTACTTACCCTTAGCCAGATCTTCCCTTCAAATGACTCTCCCTCCCACGACCAATTATGGACCCATTTTGGTTTCTTGACTGCCTTGCACTTTCCTTGACTTGCAGTGCTCCTACGGCGGGTCACAGCACCAGTAGTTATGGGGAGTGGAGGGGAGGTGTGAAATGGAGCAGAAGTATTGCTGACTTTTGCTGGGTCTTCTTTACCTTTACCTTTCTTGCGACCTGCACTTGGCACCTCAGAATCCACACTGGAAGTGTCACTTTCATTGTTCTTTTCTTTGAGGTAGGCCAGTAGGCTTTTTTTGCGATTGATACGTCCATTAGGAGGGAAGCGACGTGTACCTGTTTTCCCAGACTTGGCAGATTTCATTATCTTTGTGTTCTGGTTTTTTCCCATAACTGCAACTTTATCTGAATTGTCTACATTTCCTGTCTTTGTACCTGAAGTTCCTTTTCCACTAGCAGCCCCACCTTCACCATTCCGCTTTTTAACAGTAACCAATTTCTTGTCCAAAGTTTCTTTAGATTTTGATTTGGGTGCAACTACAGATACATTATTTTTGGCCATTCTTTGGTCACCTAGCAGTCCAAAAGGAGCTTTTTTCACATCTCGTGCAGCCTTGGTTAATTTAAGATTTTCTGATAAATTTGCACTTTTGGGTGAGGGTAACTCCATTTTTCTAGGTGATGAACCACTTTTCAGAGGAATTTCATCAGGCCCAGCTACAATTTTCGTCTTAAAGTGATCAATATCTTTCGGGATAATTTTAAAAGGAGATGAAGGCTTAGCTACTCCTTTAGGGGATATCTTTTCAGTTTTAATTTTTGGCAATGCTTCAGTTTTAATGCTTATCATTTTCATTGGTCCCACAGGTTTTAAGTCAGGTTTGCAGTCTAAAGCTTGTTTGGTTGGTGAAAGGGCCACATTTGATGACTGGACAATACCTTTTTTCTTTTCTTCAAAATTGGATCTCAAGGTTTTGTTATTATTACTGCTTTGATGAGTACCGTCCAGTGTCTTACTTTGGCTAAAATCATTGTCACTTACACTAACTGAGTTTTTTGAATTACTGTCTACATCTGACTTTTTTGGATTGCAACTTGGAAAGGCATTTGTGCTTTGTGTCTCAGTTGTGCTTACTTCACCACAGGAATCTCGATTTTTAGGAGGCCGACCTCTCTTACGAGTCCCACTAGTAAGATTTATCACACCTGTCTTTATGTCTGTCAGGCTTGGTCCCGACTCTTCTTTAGCGCACTTACTGATGGCTATTGTACTTGAAATTGTTTCAGTAGGACCTGAATTACTCTGATTCAGTGGAACACTATGTGGAATGTTAGGTTTTATATCTTTAGATTTATCTTCTGATTTAACCAACATCTTGGGAAGAGTGGAGCTTGTCATTAACTTGGCTTTGCTTTGGGCAGTGGCTGTTTTAACAAGTGTGGGTGTAGGCAAGGTTTGACAGAGTAAGTGTCTGTTGCCTGGTTTCTGGTAACCTTGTTGTGCTGTTGTGCAGCTTTTTACTGTATCACTTTCTTTGCTTTGCACTTCCTCAGACTGACCTTCTGTAGCACCTGTATGCCCTGGTAGACTATTTGAGGGTGATTTGGAGGAAGGTTTGACTGTACTAGTAGTGTGAGTCTCCGTGCTTGTCTTCCCAGAGTTTTGCCTAGCAGCACTAGTGAATCCAGGTATAGGTGAATTTCTTGTAACTGAGCTCATGGTGTTCTTATCCTCATTACTTCTGACCTCTGGTACAGACACATCACATGTAGTGTGGATTCCATTCGTCACAACAGAAGTTTCATTATTAACACTGGAGGCACAAGAGTTTCCAAGTGTCTCTTTAGATATTCCGGACTGTGTAGGACTCCAATCTGTATTGGATTTGTTTGAACTTGTAATGGATGAAGTAACTTGAGTAAGGGTGGCAGTGGTTATAGGTTCCAGATCAGACACAGAACTTGTAACTTTCCTTTTCTTAGCCGGCACACACTCTCCAATGATTGTACCATTCTCATCCATGGGAGGCACTGTACATGTATTCTGAGAGCCCTCTTTAACTGTTCCTCTGGGAAAGGCAGCATGAGTTGTGTCCAGCACTCTTCTGGATTTAGTCACTTGTGTATCAGAAACTGTCAGATCTACAGCATTACTAACAGATTTTTGTAATGAAACAGATATGTCAACAGCACTATTACAAGTGGCATTAATACTATGTTCTTTACTTAGGCTAGGAGTTAATCCAGGAATGATCTGCTTTCTTGGTAAAGTTTCATTTGACCAAGATATACGTTGAACATTTTCAGGAGCATCTGAGACAACTTGCGTTGAGGGAATGATACTGGGAGTCTCAGAAATCGTTGTTTTTAAGTCTTTCACATGACTTACTGGGCTAGTAATGCCTGGTACACCAGATGTACCATAAGTTCCCACAGACAGACGAGGAGATACAACAGCTGTGTTAACATGGCATCCATGAGAGGATTTAGGCACACCAGCAACGACAGCTGTCATAACCTGTGAGTTTGTTTGGTGAGGCTCCTTCACACTGGTTACAACAGTTGTGATATTTTGTGATGATGAAGCACTTGATCTCTGAACCCCAGGTGTTCTAACTGCAGTGGCCAGTGTGGACACAAGGTTTGGAACAACTGTAGTAGTGACTGTGGCAGTTGATGCAGTGCTAAGTACAGGAGGTATCTCACTTTTCATACTTTGTGCTGAGTGACCCCATGCTTTACTGTCAATCAAACTCACTCCAGCTTGATTTGCTGTTGGCTGTGATACTCTGAGAATCCCTCTATCACCTGACTGATTTTGGTGAGATGTGTGGCACGTATTGGACACAACACTGGGTTTCTTAGACTGTTCTGAGAGAGACACTGAGGAACAATGATGAGATGAAGATGGTGGCAGCTGTGAGCTGCTGACTGAGGATGATCCCTTGCATGACTGAGGAATGCCAGTGATTGCTGCTGTAGTTGCTCGAGTTGACACTGTGACAGGACAGGAAACCCCTGTGACTACAGTGGTTGGCTGTGTTGAGGCTACAGCATGACTGGGAATGCCTGTGACAATTGCTGTAGTGACGTGTGTGGGAGCAACATGAGAATGAGGCTTGCCCGAGATGACAGCTGTTGAAGCCTGGACATGACTTAAGACTGGCTGTGAAACCTGAGAAGTTACTGGCACAGGGACCTGTGCTGGAGTGGTGATTGTGTGAGGAGATGCAGAGGAAAATTCTGAAGAAGGGTTTATTGAAGACACAGTTGAATAAGACACCACATGACTACCATCACTGTCAGTAGCAGCAACAGAAGCATTACTTGACCTTGAAACATTAGCAGTCTGAGGAACTCCAGTAACAACTGCTGTAGAAACTTTTGAAGAAGCTGTACCACCACCTGCACATGATGTAAGCTGCAAAGGTAGTGAAGCAGACTGTGATGTGTCCAAGGTCATGGCTGAATTACTTGTACCAGGGGCAGCTGGAGACTGGGCCACACCAGACATGTAAGCCAAACTCTGGTGTACAGCAGTAAGTGGAGTCTCAGCAGTTCCAGAGCCAGCTGTGTTTGCCTGAGCTGGCTTAGTAGTTAGCTGTCCAGTGGGGGTTTGAGGTACCCCAAGGGTGCCAGGAATGGTGACTGTAGCCACTGCAGTTGTGACTGTGGCAGGTTGAGACTGAGAGAGAGGCACGATGGGAGGCACTGGGGCAGGCACTGGTGGAGGGGCATTGGGAGGAGGGGCAGTAGCTGCTTGGGGGTCCTGGGATGGCATCAGGGTGACTGCTGGCTGGGGCACAACAGCACCAAACACCTGGATGGTGGGTTGTGTGCAGGTGGTCATGACAGTGGTGAGGGAACCAGAGTGGTAGACTGAAGCTGCACCACAGCCCTGAGGAACCTCACTGGGGGAAGATTGAGAAGGCTGGTGTGAAGGGCGGTGCTGGTTCTGATATTGGTAGCCACTGCTGCTGCTACTACTGTTATTATTGGTGCCACCACCACCCCCACCCCCACCCCCACCACCGCTACCACCATTGCTGCCACCCCCACCACCATTCCCACCCCCAGCTCCACCCTGCCCTGTGCCACTGCACTGGTTGGAGTTGGATGAAGTTTCTGGCCCTCTACCTCCAGTAGGGGGCCAGGTATGCACGTTTTTTGAATCCATCGAACAGCATATTGTACTCTGAGATGATGGGCCTGTAAAGAAATGAAGCTATAATGCAATAGTTTTTAAAATAAACACTGTACACAATATACTAAAAAAAAAAAAAAAATGCACATTTAAAATTCAATCAAATAGCTAATTACAATGAAATCTATTTTCTAAGCTAGCAAGCTGTGCCATGCTATGGAAAAATGCCTATAAAAACAAATATATAAAAACTTATATGGCACATGACTAATAAAAAAAAACATAAAGCATTATTAAGAATAACTAAGCCCGAGCAGTAAGCACAAGACAACCACAAAGTATTTAATGGCATGCTTTTATAACAGTCAAACAAACAAACGGGGCAAACAAAACACACCTATGAAGTTTATCTTAAGAATCGTACCCGGGGGAGGATACGTGAAGACCGGTGTGTATTCCGAGTAGTGATATGTGGCGTATGCTGGGGGGGGCGGGCCAGAAGAGGTTGGGGGTGGAGGGGGTAAAGCCAGAGCCTGGGGAGGGCCCTGGGGTGGGGGATTTGGGACACATAGGGTGTAAGAGGCATAGCTTTCCTGGGAATAGTGAACACCCCCAGGGGGAGGAGGAGGGTAGGAATACTCTGCCCCTGGGGCTGCATACTGACCCCCAGAGTACCCTGGGGAGTAAAAGTATGTGGCACCCCGAGAGTAGTATTTGTCATAGGGTGGGACATGTGGTGGAGGTGGGGCTGGGGGGTAACTATAGGCAGGGTATTGGTAGGGGGGTGAGTAGGGCTCTGAGCCAGGTTGAGGTGGGGGTGCCTTGATGGGCAGTGGGGGTGAGGTGAGCCTAGATGGGGAGGAGTATGGAGGGGCCGCTGCCACTGGGGACCCCTTGCCAGCCTTGTAGGGCCCGGAGCCATCTGAGGTCCCCGCTGAGTAATTCACCTTGACCGGCATGGGGCCACTCACTGGCTGGTAGCCTGCAAGGAAATGCAAGGCTGTCACCCGCAGCATACACACACAGCTGTCTCTGTCACACCAATACTGTCACCCACAGTAAACACTGCTGTAATTGTCATGTGCTCCACAAACACTGCTGTCACAGTTATATCGTTATATCAGCCTTCATGTCACCCACAGCATAGACACTACTGTCACTGTCACCCAAAGTATACATCATGCAGTCACTGTCGCCCACAAGACACACATTACCATCACTGCTATACCTGCCTTACTGTTACCAGTGATATGTACACTCTTCACTTTCATTAGCATTATCACTCTTTGGTTCACTCTCACAACTGACAAACACATAAATCACATTCACATTTGGTACAGTACATGATCATATGCAGTATCTGACTCATTGTGCATTAACACACACACACACACACACACACACACACACACACTGTATTACACTACATTTAACAGCTGCATACAGGTGAGAGCCAATAACAAACATTACCTTCACCATTATTAGCACACAAAGGCCCCCACTGAACCACACTCAAACACACAAGCTGGGTGGGTTCGTAAAAGCACTGCTGTAGTATCACACGTGGGACAAGAGTGTGAAATAAAGTGAGGGATGAGAGAGTGAGGGATGAGACTAAAGTGATGTTAGAAGTTATTCAGGAACCCTGGGAAGTGTGAGCTGACACGTGTGTTGATTCTATGGGTAATGGATTGAAGGGTAGTAGTTACACTCACCCCTGACAGTGTTAAATACATAAGGAAATTTATTACTGACATTATGGAGACTCATCTGAGTACACCAATATCAAATGTATATCATATATTAATTCTGAATAACATCATCAAAACAGTTGGCAAGTTATTTATTTTTTTATACTGGTAAATTTACGGATCTGTGACCAAGTACTGTTAAGCATGCCTGTCCCCTGGTTAAAATGAGGCTAATGAAGGTTGTCAGATAGCAAATTAACAAGTTAAATATGCTTTACAGTACTCTGATACTTGCTAGCTAATGTAAACTGTGATTTGTAGCAGCAACCAGAGAAGGGGTCATTATGCGAGGCTACAGCTGACACGTTACCTGTTCCTGAGAAAAGCAGGTCACTCAAGCTGAGAAGCTGCACGATTCACCGCAACAGTATCACCACAACCCACACCAAACTTGCCACTGAAGCTACTCACCAGCATGAGTGGAGGCAGCTGGAGAATGAGTTGAGGGTGCTGGGGCAGTGAATGCAGAGTGGTGACGCTCCGCTTGACCTGGGGGTGGTACAGCACGGGGTGATCCAGCTTGAGGGTTAGCAACACCCTGCCCCATCCCACCCTTCAACCCTGGCGAGACTTGGTTTGGGGAAGCCAGCTGTTTGGGGGAGTGGTGAGGGGTGTGGGTGGGGTGGACAGGAGACTGTGCATGGCTGAGTGGAGTGTACCCAGGTGAGGAGTGATTAGGGTAGGAGGGGGGTCCTTGTGGGACATTTCCTTGTACTGAGCTGCCATGCTGGTTGTTTCCTGATGTTGGTGGGGTCTGAGATGGTGGTCTGTAGCCACAATGGTGGCCTGGAGGTTGGGGAGGGCCTGTGCCAGAGTGTGGGTGTGAGGGAGGAGCTGCGCCTGAGTGTGAGTGTGGTGGTGGGGCAGTGCCTGAATGTGGGTGCTGTGGTACAACAGTGCCTGAATGTGGGTGCTGTGGTTGGGCAGTGCCTGATTGTGGGTGCTGTGGTGGTGCACCACCTGAATGTTGGTGTGGTGGTGCAGCAGTGCCTGAATGTGAATGTGGTGGCGGGGCAGTGCCAGAATGAGGATGTGACTGGCCAGGACCTGACTGTGGGTGCTGTGGTGGGGCAGTGCCTGAATGTGAGTGAGGGGGTGGGGCACCACCCGAATGTGGGTGTGGTGGTGGGCCAGTGCCTGAATGTGGGTGTGGTGGTGGGCCAGTGCCTGAATGTGGGTGCGGTGGTGGGCCAGTTCCTGAATGTGGGTGTGGGGGTGGGACAGTGCCTGTATGTGGGTGTGAAGGTGGGCCAGTGGCTGAGTGTGGGTGCTGTGGAGGGCCAGAGCCTGAGTGTGGGTGAGAAGGTGGAGCTGTGGCAGTGTGTGGATGAGTAGGTGGGGGAGGGGCTGGGCCTGGGTGAGTGTGTGGATGTGGAGGTGGATAAGGCTGGTGATGGGAGTGATGATGATGCTGAGGATAATTATGAGGACTGGGGTGAGGTGGTGGTGGGTGATGAGATGTGATATGGTGGTGGGGTGCAGATGGGTGGGGGTGAGGTGGAGGAGGATGGTGTGGTGGTGGTGGTGCATGAGGGTGGTGGTGGGGTGGGGGCTGATGGTGTGGGTGGTGGGGTTGGTGGTGTGGCTGGTGGTGAGGGTGGTGGTGGTGGTGGTGCATATGATGAGAGCCTCCGGGACTCATGACGGGCTGCATGGTGGAGAGTGCACCCAAGGGAGTGTAGCTCTCACTGGCCTTCTGGGGAGATGCTGGATAGTTGTTGCTGTGTGGCTGTGGCTGTGGGGGCAGACAGGTATGAGGATACTACAGTATTACACTTAATCATCATTATCATCAACCTAACTTTTTCCCACCTAAAAATGGGAGAAGAAGGATTCAGAAATAGAGAGAGAAAAAATGTAATCATGGGTGAACTATCACTGCATTCAGTACATAGCATAATCATTACATTTTTTGTCACTGAGATTATTAAGACCTTGAAAGACATCAGACTTTAGAAATGCCCAACTGTCATAATTCTTTGGTGGTCACTGCTTTGAGCAGGGTTGATTAAACCACAATAGGGAGACTAAAATGCAAACTAAAAACTTTAAGCAAATTGATCCACCAGTGACACAATTTTTAACTTTAAGCAAATTGATCCACCAGTGACACAATTTTTGCAAGAATGCTCATAGGCAATGTGTTCATCAGTGTACTTTCCAAACTATCACAAAATGCAAATGTGTGCTTGTGTTGCTCAAGATTAACAAGTATTAATACTGTGTGTTTGACATCACAGCCTTTCAGTGCATGAACTCCTGGAGTATATAAAATAAAAAAATCATCTGGATGCAGTAACAATACAGTGAGCTAAGGTAAAGAGATATACTGATTAGATTATCCCTTACTCGCCAAGGAACGGTTACATCTGATGCAAAGTTTATGGATTGGGGATGCCGGATGTTGGATATAACTGCAAACATTTTTGCGCCATTGTTTGAAGCTGCCGCCACTTTAGCTCGTCACCAAACAGTGGTGACAGACTCCTGCCACTGCACTAAAGCGTGAGTCAGTCTGTCCCGTGCCTTGGCCAGGTGAAGTGCAATGTTTTCTAATTTGTCCTTGTCTGATTCTGCCCCCACTGCCCATGGCTTCCCTTGCTTCTTCCACTCCTGCCAAACTCCTGCCCATGGATGTGAGGAAAGGGCTTAGTGACAGTGCTATTGGGAGTGCACTGGATGAACTGTCTCCACTCTTGTCGAGAGTGGGGAAACTTCCTCTGAGAAGGGAGGAAGCTATCACATGGAGAGTGAAGTGTCATGTGCGCCCACATCTGCTTGCTCAGACATGTTGGAAATGGGCATGGAAAGGTTGAAGAGGCATACAAAAGTGACGCATCTGTCTCAGATGAAGAGAAGGATGCGTCAGTAGGTAGGGCAAGAGAAGGAAGTGTTAGTGATGATGATGGTCACCTTCTCCACAAACGCTGGCGCCATGTCTCACCACCACCACGCTCCCAGCAAGAAAGGCGCTTTCCTTCCCCGCCAAGACCCTCATCACCACAACCTAGCACCTTAAGGGGCATGCCCCCACAACCTGGCCCTTCATATGTGAGGACAGTAAGGTCTGCAGTTGCCGCAACTTGTCCACGCAACAAGCCAGCATCACCTTAGGGAGTCCCCGCTTCAGGTGAGTTATCACCCATGTCCTCCCCCACCTCCACCTCTCCTTCTCCTCCCCCCCTGCCCGTGGCATTGTGCATGCACGTGGTGCAAAGAGGCATCTCATTCCTGGCACAGCACGCCCTAGCAACCCCAGCGTCGGCTGTGTGGGAGAAAGGTGATGGCTTCCAGCCAACCCTACCTGCCTTTGATGAGACACAGGCAGGTGTTCGGAGGGAGCACCTGGGGGCAGGACAACAAACAATCCTGTCCTTCTTTCAGGCTGTATTTACGACGAGTATCTTACAGTACCTGGTGGGCGAGATAAACTTTCACCAGGCTATCTCTGTCCGCTGGCTATCATGAGGTCTCTATGACTGAGAGTGCAAAAATGATAGAATGGATGGCAATAGAGGTGGGAGAAATGTATGTGTGGCTCGCATTGACTACGATAATGGCTCATGTAAAGAAGCATGTCTTACACGACCATTGGGTATGGGATGAGATGCTCACACACCTGTCTTTGGTAAGTATGAGTATATGGCCTGTGACAGGTACTTAGCCATTCTGAAGTTCCTGCACTTCAACAGGAATTATGGCCCAGCACCAAATGACAAGCTGTGGAAGATTAGGTTTCTGCTCACCATGCAAAAGGAGTCATTTATCAGGCTTTTCCGGCTTTATCGGACAGTAGTTCTCGACGAGTTGCTAGTTCTATTCCCGGGATGTTTAGCATTTATTCAGTATCTGCCTTCCAAACGACACCACTTTAGGTTAAAGTTCTTTGTCTTGTGAAATTGCAAAACTGGATATGTGCTAAATGTAATAGTGTATTCCGGTATAGATTTGGATATACCAAGCGATGATCACCATAGGTTTTCTGCTGCTGTGGTAAAAGTGCTGATAGACAGGTACTTCCGCAAAAACCAAATTTTGTACACCAATAACTAGCACACCTCCCAAACATTGATGCAGTATTTACTTCAGCATGAGACTGGTATCTGTGGAACTATCTATGCCCGCAGATGGAATTCTCCATCATTCCCAGAAAAGACTGATAAAGGTGCCTTGCTAACCCGGAAATGTGGTAATATATTGGCCATTCACTGGCATGACACGCGAAAGGTCAATGTGTTTACCACAGTTCATCAGGGGGTTATGCAGGACACAGGCAAGACAGACTACAGGACCAGGCAACCCGTGTTGAAGCCAGATGCCGTCAGTGGTCACAGTATCAACAAGCAGCTCGTGGATAAATCTGACATGCAGACTGGAGAGACAGACTGCCTCTGGAAGTCTTGCAGATGGTATAAAAAGGAATTCATACGCCTTTTGGATACCAGTATTCTGAACAGTTCCATACTTTACAGTGAGGTTGTGGGTATGAGTCTTTCCTTTGGTGAGTATGAGAAAGAACTGGCACAGCAGCTCCTTGAAAAGTATGGACCTGTTGAGGTTGAAGGCAGAAGGAGGCAGGTGTACCAGGTGCCACCGGCTGACAGGTTGGCAAGTGCACAATACCTGGCACGGCACTATCTCGTTCACCCAGGCCGGACACCTGCAGGGTGTATGTCATACAGGCATTGCCATGTGTGTTCAGTGGCAAAATGTTGGCCCACTGCTCGCAGGAAAAAGGCTTATCATTGTCATGAGTGCAAGACTGCACTTTGTCCACAGTGCTTTTTCATTTTCCACTGTGAACGTGAATTCTAAGCACAGGTGTGTGGGAGCATGTATGTAAATAGCGGACAAAGACGTACAAATATGTGTGTGTGTGTGTGTGTGTGTGTGTGTGTGTCTAAGTAACTACATAGGTTCTGCCTATGGGTGACTAGACATTGGGTGACATGCCAAATGGTTACCTGTACACCAGGAAACCATTTACTGCACTAGGTGGTAACCACATAACCAAATTATGGCGTCTGGTGGTTTAGTGAGTAAATAAGGCACTCCAGTCGGATTGAGTCAGTGCAGATTTATATCCATGGAGTGGTTGGAGTTTATTGCTCATGTAATGCCACTCAGAGATGAGTGAGGCTGGTCACTCTCATCTTAAATGTCAGGACCAACTTGCCGAACCCTGGGCACCTACGTTCCTCAAGGGGTGACACATGACTGGATGATGGATGGATGGATGAAATTACTATGTCCAAAGCTGATATGTGAAGTCTTTGTAAATATGTTGAGCTACCCTACCACTTATGAAAGAAAACCTTATGCACACCTGTAGAAAATAACTTTCTTGGATGGCACTTATGTACATTGCTCGGCCTTGTTTTATTATACAAAATACACTAATACATCGACAAACGATACCCCTAGATGCGATACCCCGCGTCAACGATGGGGGGGTAGAAATACCACCATACCCTACCTAACAATGGCTAAACCCCGGTTTAACGATGGGTTTATATTTTTCTTTACTGATTTTGATGATATTTTAGTCTAAAACTGTGTGTTTAGGTCGATTTATAAACTGTTTTTAGACTTATATTGATGTGTTTTAGCCATAGGTGTGGTGAACACTGTCATTCTGAGGTACAGTTTTACTAAGCTTGATTTTTTCCACTTACATTTAACAATTTTCAGATTTTACTTGTTGGTTTTAGTGAGCTATTTGCAGGTGTTAGACTTAGGTTAGCTTCCTTGACAGCTATTAGGCCATTTAGATCAGCTTTAAACTTGTTTTTGGGCTCATTTGAGTGGGCTTTGGGCTTGGTTTCGGGGGAAACCCAAGGCTGGTAAACGCCCCACATTGCTTTACATGTTGAAAGTACCCCGATATACGATACCCCGCCTAACGATGGGGTTTTACCTAACCAATTACATCGTTAAACCAAGGTATGCCTTATGATATGGTCCATACGTGATATGAAGTAAAAATAGAATAAGTATAACAGAACAGAATTAGTAAGGAAAGTATTAGCTGCAGGCCAAAAAAATGTGCCAAAAAGCATAACCCACAGTACAATCATCTACCTCTTGGTATGTCACAAGTTTAGAATATGGTATTCATTACACCAGTGCAGGCTGCCTGCAGAAAAAAGACAATGGAAAGATGGAAATTTCCTCTCAAAGTGTTTCCAAAATGCAAAGTTGTACGACAGTGTGGGAAAATTGAGTAAGTACTGTATTGTCTCCTTCACGTTTTATTGTACCTGTGTGAGTCCTTCACACAAACTGGGCAAGGTGCAACTTTGTCATAGCCAGAAAATCATATGCAAGCCACATGTACCAGGTGATGACTCATGTCCACAGCAGTGAGTATGGAAAGTTGGGCAGATCGATTACTACATGGAAAATTTCTAGGCACAACGTCGGGCAGCATTATAAATATGCCACTCTCCCTGGGGAGTCAGTGTTACGTACACTCATGAGAGAGTGCGCAACTAGACCCAAGTCTTGACCTTGCGATGAGAGTCAAACACAGTCCGCCTCCTGCACCGCAAGTAGCCTTTCTTCATGACATCCCCACTAATTGATGGCACCACTTACCTAGGGATGCTTTCATTCACAAGAAGAACAGTTGGTGAGTAATATGGTCTTAAATCTGTTTCCCTAACAGCTATACTTTCTGAGATATTAAGGTTTGAAAACAATCAATTTTGGGGAAACTGCCTGTACTGGGAGGATGACCGTGATGAAAACTGCCTGGCATCGAGGGATGGAAAAAATAGGCAGATTATAAGAGGGAAGTGGAGGAGTGATTGGGTAAATATGGATTGGAGCAGATGGGGGGCGTGGAAGATGTGTTCAAGATATTCAGAGAAGAAATCTGTGCAGCATGTGAGGTGGCGTGTAAGGTGAAGAGATGACAAAAGGGGGTGCAGGGAACAGCATGGAGGAATGAAGAGGTGAGACAGGCTGCGGCACAAAAGAAGAATGCATATAGTCAGTGGATGAGAAACAGGGACATGGAAGAAGTTGAGAGACGGAAGAGAGAGAGATATGTAGAGAGCAAAAGAGAGGTGAAAAGTATAGTAAGAGAGAGTAAGAAGAGAGTGGATGAGGAATTTGGAAGGAATTTGAGTGTAAAGTGGAGAGAATGTAAGAAAATGTTCTGGAATGAGGTAAGGAGAGTTAGACAGGGTGCCAAAGAAGTTATCTGCAGAATGAAAGATAAAAATGGTAGATTACTAGTGGAGAAGGGAGAAAAAGTGAGCAGATGGACAGAACACTTTTAGGAACTGTTGAACATAGAGAATGAAAGTAATGTGAGTATAAGTGGCTGGGGAATTTGCTGGGAGATGGAGGAATGTGGGAAGAGAGGAAGAAATCAGTAGGATGGAAGTTGTGGAAGCAATGAAGAAAGTTAAAATGGGGAAAGCTCCAGGAATTGATGGAGTGTGTGGTGAAATGCTGAAGCAAGGGGGAGAGACAATAGTATAATGGATGTGGAAGATGTGCAGATTGGCCTAGGAGGAACGTGGGGGTCCCGGAGGATTGGATGTCATGTATGATTATCCCCCTGTACAAAGGAAAAGGGGAAAAGAAGTGTGTGGTAATTATAGGGGCATTTGTCTTCTTAGTGTAATAGGAAAAGTATGTGGTAGGATACTTATCAAATGTTAGGGAAATAACAGAGGAATTCGTTGGAGAAGAACAGGGAGGTTTTAGGAAGGGGAGAGGTTGTGTAGATCAGATATTCATTCTTAGATCTTTAGCAGAAAATTTTCTAGATAAGGAAGAGAAGTTGTATGCGGCCTTCTTGTATTTGAAGAAGGCATATGACAGGGTGGATAGACAAGGACTGTATGGATAGACAAGGACTGTAGAAAGAATTAAGAATATATGGAGTAGATGAGTTATTGAATGCCGTGAAGAGTATATATGAGGAAGCTAAGGCTGCAGTGTATGTGGATAGTGAACTCAGTTAATTTTTCTATTTGACGGTTGGATTGAAACAAGGATGTGTCATGTCTCCATGGTTGTTCAATCTATATATCGATGGGGTTATAAAGGAGATACAAGGTAGGGCAGTGGATGTTGAAGTGGCCCTGATGAGAGAGCGCAGTGTTTGGAAACTCCCTGTACTGTTGTTTGCAGATGATACTGTGTTGTTAGGTGAAGACGAAGGGAAGCTGCAAGGTTTGGTGGATGAGTTTGGAAGAGTGTGTAAGAAATGGAATCTAAAGGCGAATGTAAAGAAGAGTAAAGTTATGGTTTCTGAAAGAAAAGAAGGCAGTGATTGTACAGTAAGGTTGGATGAGGAGGAAATGGAAAATGTGAGTGTGTTTAAGTACTTGGGTAGTGTGATGAGCAAGGAAGTTTAGAGGGTGAAGTGCTTGAAGGGGTACAATAAGGAAGAAAGGTTGCTGGTTCCTTGAAAGCAGTGATAAGAAACAGGGAAGTGAGCATGGAAGTGAAAAAGTTACTACACAGTATTGTGATACTAACTTTAACGTATGGAAGTGAAGCTTGGACCTCGTTGTAGAGACAAAAGTCGAGGCAGAGAGCGGTGGAAATGAGTTATTTGAGAGGGGCATGCGGAGTCACATGGAGAGACAGACTGACAAATGAGGACGTGAAGGAGTGTTGTGGTCTGGATGTGGATGTGATAGAAAGCATCAGGAGAAACACACTGAGGTGGCTTGGCCATGTGGAGAGGATGGCGAGTGAGAGACTGATGAGGAGAGTGTATATGAGTAAGGTGGAGGGGGGGAGGCCAAGGATGAGATGGAGGGATGGAGTGGAGAGGTATATGTCAAGAGTGGAGTGTGAGCTGGGAGCAGGGCAGTGAAATGGTGGGGGACAGGGTGACATGGAGGCGATTTGTTTGTGGCCACCCCTTACAAGATTAAGGCATCTGGCAACGGACAGATAGATCGAGGGGTTAATGGAGATTGTGCAGTGCCTTCAACCTTAAAGATTTTTTCTTTTTAAGTTGAATAAACCTGTCTGGAGGTAGGAAAAAAGAAAAAGGTGTTATTATGCTGAGAGGGTTAATGGATATGTACACTATTTTATTGGCATTAATGTGCTTACCTGTACATGGTGAGTGGGTGGGATATATGCAGTAGGTGGGGCAGATGTGGTAGAGCCACCAGTGGTAGTTGTTTTGCGTTGGACTTGCTTGACTGTGGTGGTAGTGCGGCCATCACTAGAAGTGATACAGTAAGTGCTCTCACCAGAGATGGTCACAGTGTGAGGTTCTGTAGATGTGTGGCTGGTGATATCAGTTGGGGTGTGGGTGGTGATGTATGTGCAAGTTGACTCCTCAACCAAGCTCTTATTAGGACTCTCTGTGGTTGTAGCCAAAATGTCTCCACCCAATTCAGAGGCATCTGTAGCATTCTCATCCTCTCTGTCTGTGTCTGATGTCTGGTCTGCTCCTTGCCGTTTGACTTTCTTCTTCACAATGATTCTCTCCTCAACCTCAGTTTCCTGGCTTCCTTGTGCTTTCTTTACCTTCTTAGTTGTCTCCTCTACAGTGATGACACTGCTTGTGGTGGTGGTTGTCCGTGCTTTTGTTGACTTGACTGATATCCTTCGCTTTATGTCCACATTGGTTATCTCACTCTCTGCTGATGAGCTTGTGGCTGCTGTTGGTGTTCTTTTTCGAGATTCATTGGAATAGCTAGCAGCCATGATTGCTGAGGCATTGAGGCTGGCCATTCGTTTGGTTACTACCATATCCCGCATGTCCATGTGAACATCTAATTCCCCTCTTCTCCTTTTTCGTTTCTTCTTTACCTTTTCCATCTCCTCTTCATTTTTCCTCTTAGCATTTTTCCGTCTTCTACCACACCTTTCATCATCAGTGTCATAATCTCGGTCTTCATCAGTATCATCTTCAGATCTGCTGTCAGGAATGACTGGATCTCTCAGCACTAGAGCAAGATTTTCATTCTTCATCTGCGTTGCAGGTGGGAGGGTAGGAAGGGGAATGCGAGCATCCTCATTCATACAGTGCATCATTGCCCGAGCATTTAAGCTGGCCATACGAGCGGCTCTCCTGGGGGGAGCTGTGTTCTCCTCCCGTTTAGAGGCCTTTGAGTGTTTCTTCATATTGTGGATGCTCTTCCCAGTTTTCTTTCTCCTAGAGTGTGCTTCATACTCACTGTCACTCTCCTTATCACTCTCCTCGTCTTCAGAGGTATTGGTCCGTCCTCTTGCACCCTTTTTGACAAAAGTGACACGCTTGGATTTCTTTGCAGCAGCACCTGAGCCACCTTTGGAAGACTTTTTCGGCACTCGTCTGGGGGCAGTCTTGTCGTAGATCTTTTTTCGGTGTTTCTTGACAACTTCGCCCTCATCTTCATCATTTTCCTCTGATGAAGAATCCATTTTCATGTGGTTATTTCTCTTGTTAGGTAACACCTCCTTGGCCCACTTTGTATCTAAGGATTCTTTTATTTGCTTGGGTATCCCCTTTTTATTAGTTCCAATCTTGTTTTCCTTTGAAAATTCATCATTATCCTCGCTTTCATCTCTCGCATCTTCTGCCTCAGATTCTTCATGCTTATCCTCTGTGGATTTCTCAATGAATTTATCCTTATCTTGTTTATTCATTATATTTGTATTTTTCTGGATCTTACTCTTAACATGCTTGATATTTTTTGTATGTCTTTTATTTCCTTTTAGACTTCCCCACTCTTCATCATCATCACTAGGTTCATCTTCACTGGAATCTTCATTTGTGTGTTCAATTCTCTTCTTCAGCTTTTTCACTGGCTCATTATCACTTGTCTCACTATCATCTGATCTAATCTTTGCAATCTTACTGATCTTCATACATGCAAGTGGCTTTTCACTCTCCTCTTCCTCCTCGTAGTCACCCTCTGATTCAGAGGCTTCAGAGGTATGCTTTTTAAATTTCTGCTTTAAGGGACTTTTTGGAATCTTTTTGCGTGCTTTGGGCTGTTCCCGCTTCAGTTTGTAAACTTTCCCTCCAATTACCACTTTCTTGGGGGCATCTATTCTACTCCCATATAGCCTGGCTTTACCAATCTCTTTCAGAGTCAACCCAACTTCCTCATCAGATGATCCAATGTCTGAGGTTGAGTCGCACTCTTTCTCTTCCTCCTGCTTGTTTCTTTCTTTCTTCCCAGGGACTTTGCAAAACATCTTTGATGGTTTTTTCCTCTTCAATGGCTTTTCTTCTTTCTCCCCATCACTTTCAGAAAAGGAAAACACACTCCTTTCCTTCTTATTCTTGGGGGTGCTGTTTCCCTTTGGCATCACCTGTTTCTTCTCAGTTTTCAACTTATCTTTTTTAGGTCTTGCTGGCGGCAGACCATCATTCTTCCTCTTATTTTTGCTTCCCTTTGGTCTGCCTCGTTTTTTAGGCATAACCACCTCATGAGAGAGTAAGTAAGCAGCTGCTCCTTCCTTTTTGGTCCCAACTGATGATTTTTTATCTTTCTCCTCTTTTCCTGAATCTCCTTTCTCCAATGGTTTCTTTGTCACTGGTTTCTTCTTCTTGGGTTTAGGACTAACAACCTCGTCGTCAGCTTCTTTGGTTTCACTCTTGAGCACTGATTTGCCACTTTTACCCTTGGGTGAACCTTTGCTCTCCCTTGTCGCAAGCTTGGACTCAGATTCCAGCCCATTCTCCATTTCTGCACCCTTCTCATCACTCACACTGTCTTCCTTATTTTCACTACAGGTCTCTTTTGAGCACTCTATGTCCCCTTCTTCCTTGTCAGAAGATATTTTCTTAATTTTCTTCTCTTCATCTTTACTTTTGAATTCACTATCTTCTTCACTCTTTTCTTTGTCAGTCTTACATGTGTCTTCTTCCTTCACCTTAATACTACTGGTATCATTCCCTGTCTCATTATTTTCATTTTCTTGAGTGCATGTACTGGTATCATTCAGATTTTCCTTTGTTTGTTCAGTTTTTAATTCCTCACTTATTTTTCCATCTTTACTGTTTCCACATTTTGGCTTGCCACAATCACTCTCTTTTTCTTCTTTAACCTTTATAGAGTTCTTTTTGCTATTGTCCTTTTCAGTTTCAGTCTTACCACCAAACTTCTTAATTTTACCTTTTCCAGTTTTATCATCATCTTTCTTCCCTTTCTTCTTCATGGCTTTGTCACTCTCTGCATTAACCTCTTTAACTTTTTTACCCTTCTTTTTTCCATCTTTATCATTCTCTTCCTTCTCATCTCCAGATTTTGAATGCCCCTCACTCTTGCTCTCAGAGTTGCGTCTAGATTTGGGGGTTTCTTGGGGATTCTTCTTACCTTTCTCTGGGGATGTAGAGCGTTTTGCACCCTGTGAAGCTGATGGTTTTTTCTCATCTTTCTTAGCCATTCCTGACTCCTTGTTTTTTGCCTTCTGATTCCCAGCATTCTCTATGTTTTTAGCCAGTTTTGCTCCATCTGACTCTGATTTTGATGGGGATCTGGCTCCCTTCTTAATCCCATCAGTGGAGGTGCCACGCCCTGGGGACCTCCCAGGAGACCTTGCTGCACCTCTGACACTTTGGGAACCATTTGACGGTGCTCGACCTGGGGACTGGCTGGTGGAATTTGAGGAACGACTCCGATTTGATACCCCAGATGAGCCTTTTGGGGATGACTTAGGAGAGGATTTTGGTGAGGACTCACTGCAGGAGGAGGAGCGTTTGGTGGGTGACCTGCTACTTCCCCCACTAGCTTTGCGGGGGGATCCTGAACCCCCTGCCCCTCCCTCCTTCTTGTTCACCTACAAGAAAAACAACTCATTAGTAAATTTCACAAAAAAGGATCATTCATATTCATTGTGGATGGATATTACTGTGCTGTTGGTGTTGTTTTTGCTAAACCCCGGTCTATTTGGCCTAGCAGGCCCACTGACCACAGGTAAGCAACTGTTTCTGTGGGGCCATCCTACAAGTACAGTACAGTACATACATTATCAAGGATCCACCACTCCTTATGGTAGACAGCACCTTACCAGAGTTGAACCAGGGTCCTTCCTATGGCAAGGTGCAGGGAAATGTTTGAAGGTTTGGCTTCAGGATGGAAGCTACAGCTGCTCCACCGAAGTACCTAGCGCTACCACATGAAGGCTCTCCTTCCTTGTCACTAAATTGGTGAAAGTGGTAGATAATGGACAAAATACTCTAGTGATAAACATAGTACAACTGATGTGTTGTAAGAGCAGTGTTGTGAAATCTGAGAAATTACCAATATGACGGGAATTGAACCTGGGACTCTCAGGTGAGAGCCAGGCAGCATACCACTACACCACGACCAGGTAAAAGTTAACTCACGTTGTCACAATCTTGTAACCAACGTCCCTCCACCCCCACTGTGGGCCTGAAGAGAGTGAGTTAACCCCCTGGCACTCAGGCAAGTAGATGCTTTTAATCTATCCCAAGCACTTACGGCAAGTCAGAATGAAGAGAGAAACCTGTATTTTTACACAGGAAAAATCATCTGAGAAATTACCAATATGCCGGGAATCGAACCTGGGACTCTCAGGTGAGAGCCAGGCAGCACACCACTACACCACGACCAGGTAAAAGTTAACTCACGTTGTCGCAATCTTGTAACCAACGTCCCTCCGCCCCTGGCATATTGGTAATTTCTCAGATGATTTTTCCTGTGCAAAAATACAGGTTTCTTTCTTCATTCTGACTTGCCGTAAGTGCTTGGGATAGATTAAAAGCATCTACTTGCCTGAGTGCCAGGGGGTTAACTCACCCTCTTCAGGCCCACAGTGGGGGCAGAGGGACGTTGGTTACAAGATTGTGACAACGTGAGTTAACTTTTACCTTGTCGTGGTGCAGTGGTATGCTGCCTGGCTCTCACCTGAGAGTTCCGGGTTCGATTCCCGGCATATTGGTAATTTCTCAGATGATTTTTCCTGTGTAAAAATACAGGTTTCTCTCTTCAGTATTGTGAAAGATGACACTGACTGCAATATTAAGCATAATGATCACTAAATTCTGCACATCAATTAAAGCTAAAATGAAAATCAATCATGACAAAATTACAAAGTTTAACAATAAAATGCCTCACACACTCACTATAATACAGTGTAGTGTACTGCACTGCTGAAATAGTTATACAGTACATAGGCCTATGCATCAACAAGACTTGAAAGTAATATGTGAAGTGACCCAGACATATGGAAAGGAAAAAAGAGTATTAGATACTTGTATATAGTTACTTATGGAGAATAATGTGGCAAGGGGGAGGGGTCTTTCCTAAGTTGAATAAAATCATATGATGTTCACCATACAACCAAGTGAACACCAAGTGTCCACTTGGTTATCTGGTTACCTTCCAAAGTACTAAATGATTTCCCTGAAATAAAAGAACCTGTCTGGCTTGTCACTCCATATAGAATCATCTGAATGTAGCACTAAATCAAGTGACTGGATGGTGGATACCCCCACCAACTAGCAGATTCCAAAAAATTAATACTATACTGTACATAAATTTCTCAAATAAGTTTAATATTACCATAATTTTATCGAGTACAATGAAGCATCTGAAAAGTATGTACAGTAATTTTAAGCTGATGGACTTAAGTCACTGATAAGAATAGGAAGTATTACAAAGAAAAACAACTAAGACTCTGACAAGGGTATTTTGATGTTTCATGGATGAAAATTCTGGTGGTCAAAGTTAATGTTTGGCATGTTTATCTATATTATACAGCTCAAGCTCTGAGCTTGTCTATTAATGACTTTGGCAGGACTCCTCTAGGCAGGAACAGACCCTCCTAGAAGCTTAATTCAGAATCCAGAGTGTGTGTGTGTGTGTGTGTTCTTACCTAATTGTTCTTATCCAATTGTATCTTTACAGGAACGAGTCAAGCTCGTACTGTCCCGTGTCTTAAACCATATTTATCGTACATATTCTTAAATTTGTGAATTATTTTGGCACACACTATTTCATTCAGTAGTGCATTCCACTGATCAATTGCTCTATTTGGGAAACTAAATTTCCTTACGTCTTTATCACCTCTCTTTTTATGCAGTTTTTTGCAGTGTCCTCTTGCTGATGCTTCCCCATACATTTAAGTAATCATTTATGTCTATTTTCTCCTTCCCTGATATGCATTTACATAGCATAATCATGTCATCTCTTTTCCTTCTCTCCTGTAGTGTTGGTAGATTCAGTTTATTTAGTCTTTCATCGTAGCTTAGATCCCTTAAGTTTGGTACCCATCTTGTAGCAGCTCTTTGGACTTTTTCAATCTTGTCTATGTATTTTTTTAGATGAGGACTCCAGACTACTGATGCATACTCCAGGGTTGTGTGTGTGTGTGTGTGTGTGTGTGTGTATTTACCTATTTGTAGTATACAGGAATTGAGCAATGCTCGTGTTGTCCTGTCTCCATATCCACATTTATCAAGTCTACCTTTACACACATGAATGTTTTTCTCATGCACCACCTCTTTGTCTAAGTCGTTCCAAATATTTAAGTATTTACCTAATATACCTAATTGTGATATACACGGAATGTACTATGCTCGTGGGTTTCCGTCGCTGTTTCTCAATAAGTCGAATTTAACTTTAAACTCGTTTAAGTTTTTAGACTGGACGATCTCTTTGTCCAGGCTATTCCACAAGTCTATACTTCTGTAAGGAAAGCTATATTTCTTGATATCCTTCAAGCAGCTTGACTTTTTCAATTTCATTCCATGTCCTCTTGTTGCTCTCTTATCCCATACAAACAGATCTTCTTTGTCAATTTTATCTACTCCCACCATGGTCCTGAACACCGCAATCATGTCTCCCCTCTTTCTCTTATCCTCTAACGAAGGCAAATCCAGTTTTTCCAGCCTCTCTCTGTATGACAGGTCTGTCAGACTGGGGACCATCTTGGTTGCTGTTCTTTGTATTCTCTCAATCTTGTTTATATCTTTCTTTTTGTGTGGGGACCACACTACCGCTGCATATTCTAACCTGGGGCAGATCATGGCCACTATCAATTTTTTCATCATTTCCTCATCCATATAATGAAATGCTACTCTTATGTTAGTCAAGAGTTTATAAGTCTCTCCAACTATCTTGTTAATGTGCTTTTCTGGTGACAAACTATCTTGGACCAGCACTCCCAAATCTTTTTCTTCTCTCCTTTTTGTGATTAATTCATTACCCAAAAAATAATTCAGTGATGGTCTCCTGGTACTTTTACCCATTTCCAATATTTTACATTTCTTTACATTAAATTTCATTTCCCACGTCCGGCTCCAATTGTGTATCCTATCCAAATCCTCCTGCAGTATTTTACAATCCTCCTCAACCTCTATCTTCCTCAAGATCTTTACATCATCAGCAAACAGACTTGCATAACTGTTCACTCCATCTACCATATCATTTACGTAAATCAGGAACATTACTGGTGCCAACACTGAGCCTTGAGGGACTCCACTTGTTACTTCCCTCCATCCAGACATCTTTTCCTTTATTACTGTCCTCATTTGTCTGTCTCTCAAAAAGTCTCTCATCCATTCCAGAAGTTTCCCCTTTAGTCCTCCTATATATTCTAGTTTCCACATTAGTCTCTTATGAGGTACCTTGTCAAAGGCCTTCTCTAAGTCTAAGTACACACAATCCACCCAACCATCTCTCTCCTGTACCACATCAATCGCTCTTGAGTAAAAGCTCAACAAGTTAGAAACACATGACCTTCCACTTCTGAATCCAAACTGACATTCAGCCAAAATATTCATCTCTTCCAGATATTTTATCCATCTGTCTTTCAGGATTCTTTCACACAATTTTGCGACCATGCTGGTTAGAGACACTGGTCTATAATTCAGGGGTTCTTCCCTGTTTCCTCCCTTGTAAATTGGTACCACATTTGCCCTCTTCCATTCTTTTAGCACTTTCCCCTCTTCCAGTGAGCATACAATTAAGCTGTGAATTTTATCCGCCAGTTGTTCTCTGCATTCCTTCAGTACCCAATTAGAAATTCCATCAGGTCCTGGGGCTTTCCTTACATCTTGAGTTTCCAGTAATTTATACACTTCCTGTACCTCCACTTTTATATCTTTCATCACCGGAACATTTCTAATCACTCCCTCCCCTTCCACAAGCTCCTTTTCTTTTGTGAAAACTGACTGGAAACGTTTGTTCATTATTTCTGCTTGCATTGCCGCATCCTTAAAGACCTCTCCTTCTACTAGCTTGGTGATTCCTTCCTTTTGTTTCAGTTTGCCATTAACAAATCTATAAAACAGTTTGGGTTCATCCTTGCATTTGTCATTTATACCTTTTTCAAAATTCCTTTCTTCTTCTCTACGTATTCTTGTGTATTCATTTCTTGTTCTTTTATATTCTTCCTTTGCTCTGTCGTTACCTCTCTTTCTCCAATTGTTCCACGCCTTATCTCTCTCTTTTTTTGCTATCATACACCTTCTATTAAACCACTCCTTTTTCCTGTCTTCTTTCCCTCTTACTCTTGGTACAAATTTTTCCACTCCCAAATTATAGAGGTCTAGAAAGATATCCCACTTCCTCTGTATCTCTCTTGTTTCTCTGAATTTTCTCCAATCCGCATTTTCAAAAAAGTTTCTCAATCCTGTAAAATTTGCTTTCCCAAAGTTGTATCTTCCCTGTCTATGAAACTCGTCTCTTGGCTCGACGTTTCCTATTAACATCTGGAACTCAATGACCACGTGATCACTTTTTCCCAAGGGACAGAGATATTCCAATGATTCTATTACATCGGGTTCTTTGGTGAACAGTAAATCTAACCTTGCTGGTGTGTCCTCACCTCGAAACCGTGTCTCTTCTTTGACCCATTGCGTCATCACATTATTCATTATTATATTTAATAACATAGTGCCCCACGAATCCTCACTGCCTCCCGAGTACCATTCCTCCCAGTTCACCTCTTTACAATTAAAGTCACCCACCAAAATTATATTATTGCTTTTCTCAATTATTTTTTGCAAGTAGCTAGCCATATCTGACAACATCTCATGGTATTCGTCATCCTTCCATGCTCTCGTCTTTGGGGGAACATACACTAACGCCATATCTCTCTTAACATTCTCTCCAGTTTCTAATTTCATATATATCACTTCAGCCCTGCCTTCTCCCATTTCCACAGTATCTACAATTATGTTGTTCTTCACTGCTATCATCACTCCTCCTCCCTTTTTTTCTTTTCTGTCTTTTCTCCACAGTTTGTATTTACCATCTCCCAAATGAACATCATGTGTGTGTGTGTGTGTGTTTTAATTCTTGCAACTTCCAAACATATTTATTCAAATCGGTGGAGACCGTGGTGAATGGGCTATGTAAGCCTGTACTGTACCTGACCCCTCCAGTTTGAAAAGTTATGCCCAGTCAAGTAAAATTTTTTGATAGTTGTAGGAACAAATATAAGTCATCATTGTGGTGAAGGGTTTAATTTGCTTGTTTATAAAGACCAACATGCTTGCATGCATTGGCCTTGGTCATCTAATAGCAACTCTTCACAAAACTTCATCTCTAGCAGCCTCTGTATTCAATCCCTTAACCCTGAGGCCACACTATGACCATGTTCAAGGACTTTCTGGGTCTACTTCTCACAACTCTACCCTCATGTTCATGTCTCACCCTCCCCACCTAACTGTCATCCTCAATCTTCTCCACATGTCCAGACCATCTCAGTCTACCCCATCTCATCACAACACAGTACATTTAACTCCACTCCTTTCTCTTAACTCTTCATTCACAATCCTATCCTCTATGTCCCCCATTTAAGGATGAACTGCACATTCACCTAATCATTCAGCATTAGTACAATTGGTTTATTTTCCCCTGAAACACTGAGCCATTCCCACAACTTGAATATTAAACAGCGGCTGAACAAATGCTCATGGGCCCTTTGGGCCCCTTGCACTTGCTCCTGTGGAGGGCTTTCGTATTTATGTTCTGTTCTAGTGTACTGTTGTCACTTGGATTTTTTGCAGCTAACCAGTTGATCGTGTTATTTGCAGCTACGGGAATGGAGCCCATGTTGTCCGAACGCAAGTCCGAAGTACACACACAGACACACGGCTACTGCTACAGTTTATTTTAGTTCTATCTCAGGGCAAAAAATTCTACGGAAATCCTACACCAGGCTTCAGGAGCAGCGTTTTTTGGTCAAAATGTGATTGCTCATTAAATATAGTAAAAGTTTTCCAATCGTGATGGGACATCAGCAATTTTTTTGTTATTTTTGTGCCAATCTTGGTGCAATTTGAATGTGTAGTTTTGGCTGCCCAAAATACACACACACACACGGCTAGTGCTATAGTATATTAGATTAAATTCAACTAACTGCATCTCTTGGGAAGATATAGTATTGCAGACCTAAAACTTACACCCCCAACACTCATTTTAGGTTTCCACTTATTGACAATTGGGATCTACATCACATAAGATTCTTAAATAAATAAATAAATAAATAAATAAATACCATACAAGTAAAATAAAAATTCTTTCATCTCACCTGAAACTTACATTCCAAATGACCACCCTGGGTTTGAACTAACTGGTACGTTTGTGGAGTGTAGGTTAGAAAAAATGCAAGTCTCCCTCTCTCTCTCTCTCACTTATAACTTAAGTCACCAATACACACCTTGGCTTTGAACTTATTGCTGGGCTTCTTGAGTGTGGATGTCTTGGCCTGCTGCCGCCCCCCACTCGCCTGAGGCCCCCGCCCCTTGCTCGGCGTCCTGCAACCTGCTTTCATCCCTTCATCATCCCATCCTTGGTCTGAAAATAAAAGAAATTCATTTTATCTATCTATCTATCTATATGTGTGTGTGTGTGTGTGTGTTCTTACCTAATTGTTCTTACCTAATTGTATCTTTACAGGAATGAGTCAAGCTCGTACTGTCCCGTGTCTTAAACCATATTTATCGTACATATCCTTAAATTTGTGAATTGTTTTGGCACACACTATTTCATTTGGTGGTGCATTCCATTGATCAATTGCTCTGTTTGGGAAACTGAATTTCCTTACGTCTTTATCACCTCTCTTCTTATGCAGTTTTTTGCAGTGTCCTCTAGCTGATGCTTCTCCATATGTTAAGTAATCATTTATGTCTATTTTCTCCTTTCCTGATATGCATTTATATAGCATTATCATGTCACCTCTTTTCCTTCTCTCCTGTAGTGTTGGTAGATTCAGTTTATTTAGTCTTTCTTCGTAGCTTAGGTCCCTTAAGCTTGGTATCCATCTTGTAGCGGCCCTTTGAACTTTTTCAATCTTGTCTATGTGCTTTTTGAGATGAGGACTCCAGACTACTGATGCATATTCCAGGGTTGGTCTACTGAATGATGTTATTATCCTTCTTAGCATGTCTTCATTTATGTATGTGAATGCTATTCTCATATTTGCAAGCAGTGTATACATGTTCCGTACCTTCTCGCTGATGTGGTCAGCCGGAGATAGTCTGTTATTGATAATCACACCTAGGTCTTTCTCTCTTTCTGATGTGTATAGGGTTTTATTTCCTAACTTATAATCCCAATCAGGTCTTTTTCCACTTTTACCAAACTTGATTACATGACACTTGTCCACATTGAATTCCATTTGCCATGTACTACTCCATTCATGAAGTTTATTTAATTCTTCTTGTAGCTCTTTACAAGAGTCTGTGTTAGTAATTCTCCTTTGTATTTTTGCATCATCTGCAAACATATTCAGATAGCTCTCATTTCCAGTGTTACTGTTTATATCATTTATATACACTAAAAACATGATTGGTGCCAGCACTGAACCCTGTGGTACTCCACTAGTCACTTCTTTCCATGATGAGTAGTTTCCTCTTAGTATGATCCTCATTTCTCTTTTTATGAGAAAGTCTTGCATCCAACAAAACAGTTTGCCTCGAATTCCTCCTTGATGGTACAGTTTCCATAAAAGTCTTTGGTGTGGTACTGTGTCAAAAGCTTTCTTGAAATCTAAATAGATACTGTCCACCCATCCTTCCCTTTCCTGTATTGTGTTTGTTACTCTGTCATAGTAGCTCAACAGATTAGTAACACATGATTTTCCTTTTCTGAAACCAAACTGTCTTTCTGTTATCATACTGTGTTCTTCTAGATGATTTACCTAAGCTTTTCTTATAAGTTTTTCTAATACCTTGCTTACAACACTGGTCAATGATACTGGTTGGTAGTTGAGTGGATTTTGTCTATTTCCTTTCTTGAATAAGGGGACAATATTAACTTTTTTCCAAATATCTGGTAGTTTACCTTGACTCAAGGATTTCTTGAAAATTAAAAATAATGGTTTACATAACTCTTTTGCACATTCTCGTAATACCCAACATGAAATTTCATCAGGACCACTTGCTTTTCCTCTGTCTAATCTACTTAACTCCTCCTGTATTACTTTTTCTGCTATTTGTATATCTGGTAGTATGTGTGGATATGTGTGTTCCACATAGTCCCTCTCAAAATTTTTTTCTTCTGTAAAAACTAATTGGAAATTCTTATTTAGTGCTTCACAAATATCTTTCTCTTGTGTATAAGTGATTCCCTCGTCCATAATGGATTGTATTATATCTTTTACTTTAGTTTTGCTTCTGATATAGCTGTAAAACAGCTTTGGTTGATCACTACTTTTATTTATTATATCCTCCTCAAACTGTTTTTGGGCTTCCCTCCTTATTCTTGTATAGTCGTTTCTTGCCTGTTTGTAATTATTATACGCCCTTTCACTATTGTGTCTTCTGTATCTATTCCACAACAAATCTCTTCTTTCTTTTGATTTTTTACATTCTGTATTGAACCATTTCTGTATTTTCTTATCTGCTTCTTTGTGCTGTGGGATGTACTTCTGGATTCCTATTTCATAAAGTTCACAAAAATTTTTATATACAGCATTTAAATCTTGTCCTCTAAGCTCATTTTCCCAATCAACTTCTACGAAATACTTCTTTAGGTCTTGATAATTTCCCTTTTTATAGTTTAGGCTCTTTTTGTAACTATCATTGCTGTTTACTGTCATATGCTATCCTAAAGTTATAATTTAGTACTGCATGATCGCTTTTGCCGAGTGGAGGGTGATATATTAAACTGTCAATATCATTTTCTTGCCTTGTAAATATTAGATCTAGCACTGAAGGTACATCAAGTCCTCTTTTTCTGGTGGTTTCCCTCACATGTTGCGTTAAGAAAAACTCTTGTACGAGATCCAGGAGCTTTTGATCCCAACAGCTTTCTTGGCTATTTATATCTAGAGTATTCCAATTTATATTTGTATTGAAGTCCCCAGTTAGTATAATTCTTTCCGATTTCTCTTCCATTTTATGTTGCAATGATCTTACACTCTGAATTATACTCTCTGCCAGGTCCTCATATTCGTCTCTTTCCCATGTGTTTGATCTGGGTGGCATGTACAAATTGGCTACAATTACTTTACCTTCAGATGTGTCAATCTCTACTGCAATCAGTTCTACTTGTGATGGTATATCTAGTTTTATTTCATTGACTTTTAGATTTTTCTTAGTTAATATTATAATTCCTCCTCCTTTTTTTAAATATCTGTCTCTTCTCCATATATTGTATTCCTCTAAGTTTAGTATGTCATTTGATATCCTTGGTATTAATTTTGTTTCAGTTAGGCATATTATTTGCGGTTCATTTTCTCTGACATAATCATTCATCTCTAGTAATTTAGATACCATTCCATCCACATTTGAGTACATCAACTTTATCATCTTGTTTATATACTTGTCATGACATGGTTCTACTACCTTCCTCCTTTTTCTTCCATCCTGTTTGTGTACCAGTTTCGTACCTGCAATCCTATTACTTTGTAAAAAAATTTCTTCTTCTCCTCTTCTGATCTTCCCTCATTTTTTGTTTTTGCTTCCTCCCTTTTCTCTTTCAGTAATTCCAGTTCCTCTTGTGTTAGGCATCTTTTTATCCATACATTTTTGAACTCCTCTTTTTCCTTAAGATTCTTTGCATTTTTTAGTATCTCTTCCACAGTGTTTACACTCTGGAAAGTCACCTTTAGAGGTCTTGTCTTGCTTTTCTCGTATTTCCCTAACCTTTTGTGTTCCTCTATGTCTTTACTACAGATTTCCTCCGATACTTCTTTCAGTAAGCTCATTACATTTGCCATCTCCTTTTTGTCTCTTGTGATCTTGTTTTTAACTTCATCCTCTTCTATACCAGTGATTACTATTGATTTGTTTATCTCTACTGAATCTCTGACTAACTTTGGATTGTTTTGGATTATTCTTTTCACCTCCTTTTTAATGCTTTTTTCCTCCACCCATGTTTGTAAGTCTTTCTTTACTTTCACCATTTCAGCATACGTGGTTTCTACATCATTTTTGTAGCTTTCCACAGCTTCATTTACTTGTGTTATCTTCTCCTCAATATCACTGCTCTGGTCAATAAGACTGCTAACTTGCCTAATTGTCTCTGTGTCATTTTTGAACTCTTCCATAACACTCTCGTGATTGACTACTGTACTTGCCATTTCACTCATTTTCTTCCTAAGTGTACTCAATTCCACGGTTAGTTCACTTATGGTTGTGTCTTTCTTATTGGCCTCCCTTCCTAGTTTTTCTATTTCTTCCTTTTGCAAGTGCATCTGCTTCTTTATTTCATCAATTTCATTTTTGAAAGCCATTTCTAGTTTGTTTACACGTTCAACCAGTCTATTGTGGGTCTCTTACTTAACCAGTTCTTGGTAGAAATCATCATTTTGCTTTTTACCTTTATCCCTTTTCTTTTCCAAATTTGTTTTACTGAAGTATGTATCCATTCTGCAATACTTAAAGTGCAAAGCATATACTTACAATCTCCATCTTGTTGTAGTCTAAACAAACCTCAGAGATGACTCAGCGTATTCTTTCGTCTTGGTTCTATTTCCTGTTTTTACAAGTCTTGTTGAAACTTATTATTTTTTTCCTTTTTATAATGAACAATCATTTAGTCTAACCTGGTACTGAGCTTGACTCATACAAAGATACTATTTAGGTAATGCCACTGTCCGTGATGATTTGGTACGGAGCGCTGGTGTCACACGTCTGCCTAGATTGAATCCCTCTGTGTGTGTGTGTGTGTTCATCTTGCCTAATTGTTCCTACCTAATTATACTTTTACAGGATTGATTCAAGCTCGTGTCCCATCTTTTAATACAATTTTTTCATATTTTTCTTTAAAACTGTGAATGTTTTTTGCACATACAACTTCTTCTGGTAATATATTCCACTGATCTATTGCTCTGACTGGAAAGCTGAATTTTCTCACATCTCTCTTTAATCTTTTCTTACATAATTTCTTGCTGTGCCCTCCTGAAGATGACTGCCTAGGTTGATATCAATCTTTTTTTTTTTTTCCCCTTCAACACATTTATATGGCATAATCATATTACCTCTTCTTCTCCTCTCTTTTGATGTTGGTAATTGGAGCTTAAGTCTTTCTTCATAGCTAAGATCTCTCAGCCTTCGCATCCATCTTGTGGCTGCTTTTTGTATCTTCTCAATCTTCTCAACATTGTTTTAAAGTGTGAGTTCCATACTACTGTTGCATCTTCAAGCACTGGTCTTATGAATGATGTAATTATCTTCTTTACCATTTCCTCACTGGTGTATGTAAAGACAACTCTCATATTCGTTAACAGGTTATACATATTCCTTACTTTTTCATTTATGTGGTCTTCTGGCAATAGTACTGATAAGTACAGTACTCCTAAATCATTCTGCCTGCAGATATTTGTAACCCGTTACTCCCTAGTTTATTGTCCCAGTCTCTCCAAATTTTATTACATGGCATTTTTCTGCACTGAATTCTATCTGCCATTTATGACTCCATTAATATAATTTTGTTTGATCTTTTCGTAATTTCTTACCTGAGTTCTCATTTTTTATTTTCTTTGTACAGTATATTGACATCATCAGCAAACATATTCATATAACTCTCTGTTCCAATGTTATTATTAACATGTCTTTTATATCCATCAGAAACACAGTTGGTGCCAACACTAAACCCTGTGGGACACCATTTGTCACCTTTCTTCGGGACGAGTACTTTCCTCTTAATAATGTTCTTATTTTCCTTTCTCTTAGAAAGTCCTGCATTGATTGCAGTAAGTTTGCCTGGGTACCTCCTTTGTATTTAAGTTTCCATATTAGCCTTTCATGAGGAACTTTGTCAAAAGCTTATTTGAAGTACAGTATACTGTATACGGTTTATCCATCCATCTCTTTCTTCCACTGTTTCTGTCACTCTGCCATACTAAATTAAGTGATTTGTTACGCATGATTTTCTTTTTCCAAACCCAAATTGCCTTTCTGATAACATATACTTTTCAAAGTGTTCTACCCATCTCTTTCTTATTAACTTTTCTATTACAGTACTGTATTTTGCTTACAACACCAGTAAGTGAAATTTGTCTGTGGTTCAATGGGCATTGTTTTATGTCTTTTTTTTATACAGAGGGACTACGTTAGCCTTTTTCCATATTTCTGGTAACTTGCCTTGATTTAATGACTTCTGAAATATTAACTGCATTGGCTCACCTAATTATTCTGTGCATTCCCTTAACACCCAATTATATTTCATTCAGTCTGTTTGCTTTCTGTTTATCTGAATTTTTTACTTCTTCAATTTCTCTTTCGTCAGGATAAATGTTCCTCAGTTTGTGTTGTTGCTTGTATAATTTCATCCATTTAAAATGGCCGTTCTTTAGTGAATACTGACTGGAAGCTTTAATTTAGAACTTCAAAAATTTCTTTCTCCTTGACATAGTTCTTACCTTTGTCAACTATGCTCTGTCTTATCTTTGACCTTACATTTGCTTTTTATATAGCTGTAAGAGAGTTTGGGCTGGTCCTTGCTTTTATCTGTAATGTCTTTTTCAAAAATCATTTGAGCTTCCAATATGATCCTGGTGTAGTCATTTCTTCCTAGTTTATATCTCTCATAGGCCTGTTCACTGCTGTGTCTTCTATATCTATTCCACAGTAAGTCTTTTTCTTTGGCTTCTACACAATGATTATAAAGCCATGCAATTAACCTCCTCACTTCCTCCTTCTGGTAGGGAATGTGCTTTAATACTCCTGCTTCATAAATGTAGAAAAGAGTAAAGTGATGGTAATTGTGAGAGAAGACGACTCCCAGTGTGATGTTGGAGAGAGACTGGAATTGGTGAGAGTTCAAATACCTGGGTACAGTGATGGAAAAGAGAGGAAAATGTGCAAAAGATGTGGAAAATAGAGTGACACAAGGAAGGAAAGTAGCTGGTGCTATGAAGGCCTTGATAAGAAACAGAACTGAGTGTTGCAGCTGCATGTGGCTTACATGAAGGGGTGTTAGTGCCAGCTTTAACATGTGAGTGTGAGATTTTCAAAGGCAGTGTTTCCAGGCATCTCGAAATGAACAGACCTCGAATTTGGTTCTCTGTTATCTTGTTTTTTCCTGGAGGGAACAACTAAGGGCTTCTGTCTTTGGTTCCTTCTTCCTTGCAAAATATATATATATATATACGGTACCCTTGAATCCAGCACGCATCTGTGCATTTGTATAGTACTATTATCGTCCAGTACAGTCGGCAAAAAAATTAAATATGGTAATTTATTACTGTAGTACGAATTTGTTAGGCTAGTACCGATAGGCCGTGCAAAGTGGGACAAATCCGAGGAGTTCTTCTCTAGCACGGACGTGCTGCGTCCAGTACCACTACTCCCCCACGCGTGGGAAGATGGCCAACACTGACGAACGTTTCCAATAGTACTGCCGCACCAGTCCGGTACGCCTTCCTCGTGACTCATGACGTGTGCCAGTCAAATTGCAGTGTTGCACTTCCCCCTGATGACTAAGACAATGATGTGTCCGTGTGTGACTGTGAGGGATTTATGAGGGAAGTTGAGGCCGAGAGGCCTCCTAAGAATCCTGAAGGACCTCCTCCAGGGGGTCAGTAGGACCTCCTACAGCCTCAGAAACCCCTCCCCCTTCCCCCCCAAGCCCATCACCACTCACCTTAAAGGTTGGTAAAATCTTAGTTGTCAAAATGTAGTTGAATTTTCAGAGCACTTTTTCAAGGTTTGTCTGACATTATTCATTTTTCCCATAGGGTCTATTGTTTGTCCAGTACGGTAGTGATGTTTGACAAAAATACCGTACTGGACGCAAGGGTACTGTGTGTGTATATATACCGGTATATATGTATACAGTATATATATATATATATATATATATATATATATATATATATATATATATATATATATATATATGCAAAACTAAATTTTGTAATTTCTAATTTTCATAGTACAGCAAAGGTACTATACAGTACGTACATACTGTAATATGAGAGTACATACACTGTACATATATAAATTATTTCTACGTGTTTAAAGAAGACCCAATTTTTCGCCATACTTTAGTGTCAATTCTGAGCACCTACAGTAATATCCTGGTCGAAGCCAGAGACAGCAATATAGTAAAATAATTAAATACTTCTATCCTGTTTTTCAGATCATACTGAAATGTCAGGAAATGTAATGACAGGCTACACTAGATACATTCACAGAAAACTAACATCAATGATCAGCACGGGGTGTCACAGAAGACTGTATGAGACAACCATGTAAAGTGATCTGTTTATTCAGGTTGGTAATCTTCCTAGCTTTTTTAATCCCTTCACTGCTATGACATTTTTTATTATATATTCTCTCTCTCTCTCAGGAGAGACTTTTTGAACTGGATGGGTTAGATGTGGCTTTCATTAACCCCTACTGTGCTTCGGCACCTACCAAAACTCAACAAATTCGTCCTGTTAGCAGCAACAGTAAACCATTCTGTAGTCTCATACTGAGACTACTGAATGGTTTGCTGTATTCTTGACAAATACTGTACTACCTTTTTATGCAACCTGAGAGGAGGAATTGAGTGGAATAGTAACTGCCTTAAGCCTCTTATAGCAAAATCCCTTCCTCAAAAAGGGGTCTATTGCAAATTCTTTTCTGTTGTCGTTTTATTTTCCCCAATGAATAACAAGGTTAATCTGAATTACATATGAGTTGTAAATAAAATAAAATTGTTCATCCTGGGAAAAAAAAAAAAAAAAAAAAAAAAAGGCGCGTGATGCTGAGTTGACTACACAAAGGTTAGGCTGGGGTAGGTTAGAGTTACCGGTGAGATCATCCTGGAAAATGAAACATTATGAAAAAGTTTGGTTTGGTTAGATTAGGATTATCGGTAAAATCAAATAAAAACGATAATCCTGGGAAGAGAAAACTTATCGCGCGGTGCTGGAATAGGTTACAGCAGGGGTCTCTCTCTCTCTCTCTCTCTCTCTCTCTTACATACACACGATGTGGAGATGATGCAGGTGTTAACTATACGGCTGTGGAAGGCATCTGACCACAAACTGTTTACTGGGGCGCAGCAATCGGAGAGGGAGAGAGCGAGAGACCCATTTCAGTACCATTATTATTATTATTATTATTAAACTTCAGGTCATTTTATTGAGCTTAGGAAGAGATAACCGGTTGTGAAGAGATTAAACAGATACGTTCTAATCCCGTCTCTACAATTCGTCTCTCCATAACTCAGAGGTCACCAAAGGTCAACTAGTTGACCTTTGGCAGTCAGTTTGGTGAAATTGACCTTGACCCTGAGTACCCATTTTCGAATTCGTCCAAGATATTGGCCATATCTTGATACCCTGAAAGTTTCATGTTAAAAACCCAAGCCGTTCATGAGATATCTTGTTTACCCACACAAAGCCAGCCTCACTACTGAAAACATCACTTAGCTCGTACGGGTGATAAAAATTGACAAAATCTAAATCTAACACATAACAATAACTTTGTAAAGATAAAAATAATTTTAAAAATCCAACAATCTCCAAGAAATCAGTCCGCACAATAGTGAGAGATAAACAGGCCTAAAAAAAAATGCAGTCTGCACACGTAAACAAAAATAACCTCATAAAACATCACAGTAACCAGCTAAATATAAAAAGGTAAATAAACGCAATGAAATCAGTTGCTCCAAATAAACATAAGCATATTAGCTGTAGCAGTCTCCTCGTATAACCCCAACATTTTCGGTAAATAATGCGCGTAGAGGCATTTATCTCGTCCGCCGGGGTACCACACTTATTTACATTTATCCGCGTCCGACCAGTGAGGAGTATTTATTGAGCCGCATTATGTTAAAACCCTGCCTTTTTGCTAATGGATGTTTATATCTGTTTGACTGTATTGCCTGACGCTGCAACTTGTGAGGGCTAACTTCACCTACCCGTATGAATGCGAGGATTTCTAAGTCGAACGAAAATATATGAAGTGCGTGAATAATATAAGTAGATATATGAATATCTGTTTACTTTTTTAACTGCTTTGGCTCTATGGTTAGCGCACTCGTCTCGCAGTGTGTGAGCCCGTGTCCTGGATTTGAACACCAGCCGGGGAAGATATTTAAACTGGGTGCTGGGAGTACCGGGTGTGAAATTCCATATGCTTGCACGTGTTCATACCCTGTCAGTTCTAATTATGACATATTTGACGCACATAAACATAACCATTACAGTTTCACATACATTACTATAACCCGTCTCTCTATGTAAATTTCCACCTATACCGTTAATTCCTATCGCTAATGGACTCTCTCTCTCTCTCTCTCTCTAATATAGTCACCTCACTCCAGCCCCCTCCCTGTCTTGTTTCACAATGCCGTAAATCGTTCAAATGGAAGAATTACACGTACTAACTAAAATGGGATTTATATGAAGATATAACACGCTTGGCCCCACTTGGATCCTCCCCATCCGTCTTATCCCTAATCCACCTATCTTCCCCATCCATTAATCCCTTCACATTTTTAACCCATTCCCATCCATTTATCAGCAGCTCCCTTCCACATCCATTTCTAGCGCCCCCCCCCCCACCCCCACCTGCCCAGGCATTCATCCCCATCCTCCCACATAGTCATCTCTCTCCACCTATTCTCCCCGACTCCCAAACTATTCTCCCCACCAATCCCCTCCCCATCCCTCCACTCACCCAATCCCTGAAACTTAAACCAGCCAAGGGAATCGCCAGGCGGTAAAGACTGGAGTGAAAACTTTATGCCGGGAAGGAAACTCTCTCTCTCTCTCTCTGAAGAATTAATACCGATCATCAATTACGATTTCACGTAATTTTTGTCTGTATACTTTTCTTATGCTGAATTACCCTCATTTTTTAAATCCATACATCGTGGCCTCTAAAAGTTGTGTTACGGGAAGGAAAGAATGGAATAAAGGGGAAGGGAAATAATAAAGAACTGCAGTTGTGTTGGGAATTTGTGACTGTCACCCTGGAAAACGAGTGAAAACAGCGTCTGGAAAAAGATTCAGCGCCAGGTGGACAGAAAAGTTTGCTGTAGAAAGATATAGAAACATAAACAGGAAGACACACATACATATATAGATAAAGATATTGATACGGATACATAAAGAGATAGGTACTGTAGATACCGACAGACATACAGACAGACTGGCTTACAAACTGATAGAACTGGCCCTTTTATCCACAATGATCTTAGTGGAATTAACACTAACCCTCCTGTGTGTGTGTGTGTGTGTGTGTGTGTGTGTGTGTGTGTGTGTGTGTGTGTGTGATCATCACTGCTCAACTATGACGATATAATGCGTATGTGTTCTGTTCTTACCAGTGCCTTACCATAACGAGGTATGAGTATGTATGTGTACATGCGTGTGTGTGCGTGTGTCACCTGGGCAGTCGTTGGGAATAGCAATGTTGTTTTTGGTGCGGGGCGGCTTTGTTGGTCGACAATAGTGCAGTTCCCGCCAGCCTGGACTGGCATTAAAGTAGTGTGTGCAGTGTCCCCACACCCACCTTTAGTCCCCACCCTCAACCCGAGTCTCCCACCCCAGCCCCCTTCCTATCCCCACCCTATCCCGTGTCCCCCTCTCCCTCCTCCAGTCCCTTTTGTCTCTACCCCTACATGGAGTCCCGTTCTCTCAATCCCTTTCTTGTCTCTACCCCCACCTTGAGTCCCCTTCCCTTACACCCTTTCCTGTCCCTACCCCCACCTCGAGTCCCTCTCCCTCAGAAGCCTTCCTGTCCTCGCTCCCACCCCATGACCCTTCCCGCAATCCCCTTTCTGTCCCACCCACACCGAGTCCTCTTGCCCACTCCCCTTCCTGTCCCCACCCTAACCTGAGTCTCCTTCCTGTCCTCACGCCCTACTCAGAATCCCCCTTTCCCTTTGCCCAGTCCTCTTTCAGTCCCCACCCCTGCCCCTCTGCCATTCCCTAATTTTTTCCTAAATTATTTTGTTTTTATTTTCTATTCTCTTAGTTCCGGCTCTCCGCTTCTCTCCACTTCTAAACCTGTTTCCTTCCAGTCTCCCCTCCTCGAAGTCTGGTTGTTCCCCTCCACGTTCCTAGTTTCTTCTTAGTTTCCGGTCACTACTTTCACCCTTTTTACCAGGTCCTCGTTTAGTACCTCCTTGTCTCACTCTTTACGTCCCCGTGTCCTCTTCCACTCCTCCACGTATCCCTCCTAGTCCTCCTGTCCCTCTTCCGGTCATAAGTTTCCTCCTACTTTTCCTATTTCTAGATTTTTTTTTTTTTTTTACATATTCTCTCCCAGTTCACTCCTGTCCTCCAGTTCCTCTCCCTGCCCCTCTCCTATAGTTCATTCACTTCAACTGAGCAAAGATTTTGTCCTTCTATTGCACTTCCTCATAACTGGGATCACATTCTAGTGTTCGTCATTTATAATATCCCAGCAATTTAAATCTAAATATGGCAGTTTTACGCCTCTATAGTGAACTGAATAGTTTTCTCCTCCACTTGTTCTCCTTCTCGACCTTCTGCCTCTTCCCCATCTCCTTTCAGTCTTTTCTTCCTGCTCTTGATCTCCCCGACCTTGACAAATCTTCTCTTCCCTCACCCATTATCCTCTAACCTCTCCTACCCTCTTTCCTCACGCTTGTCCTCCCCACCTTACACCCTCCGATCAGTATCTCAAGCGCCACTCTCTCTCTCTCTCTCTCTCTCTCTCTCTCTCTCTCTCTCTCTCTCTCTCTCTCCTACCCTCTTTCCTCACGCTTGTCCTCCCCACCTTACACCCTCCGATCAGTATCTCAAGCGCCACTCTCTCTCTCTCTCTCTCTCTCTCTCTCTCTCTCTCTCTCTCTCTCTCTCTCTCTCTCTCTCTCTCTCTCGTGCCCGCATCAGACAGACGTTCACCCTGACACCTAAAACCTACAAGTATGTACTCACACACACACACACACACACACACACACACACACACACACACACACACACACACACACACACACACACACACACACAGAGCCTTGGGTACGTCTCCTCAAACCATTATACCCCCTCCCCCGGGTAACTCACATCTCCCCCCAGTATTCACGCAGCAGTATACCAGCACCGCTATATACTGTACATTACATCTGGCGCAGTACGCATATCACACCATCCCTTCCCTTCACACATCACTTAATCTCCCACTTATCCCATGCTAGACCCAGGTTGACTCTGTGGAAGAGTCTTGATCTCATGAGCTGCGTGTAACCCAAGTCTTGAGTTCGAAACACCACACCGTTGCAGATATTTGTGTGTGTGTGTTTTTTTTTTTTTTATCGCAAGAAGAAAGAAACAAAAGCTAGAAGCCAGCAGTTGTTACTTTCAAGAAAAAACAAGGAAAAGAAAGCCAACATCAGGATCCATTTGAGATGTCTCGACACATTGGGTTTAGATGATTCTGGGTCACAGGGAGAGGAACGAAAGTCTGAGGAAGATAGTTCCAGAGTTGACCTGTTGCATACATGAATGACTGATATTACGTATTTTCATACGTTTGCATAACTGTGCTCACACACAGTCGGTTCGTAACGATAAAACACTGAGTTACATCCACAAACAAAGCCAGTACACTTTTTCCACTTGGAGACATAACGAGTACGAAACACCAGGGTGGTTTGGTGGCAGAAGTCTCAGGACAGTGACGGCTGTGTTAACGCGCCACAGTTTGAATCCAAGAGGTAGCACGAGGTTTTTGTATGACAACACTGCCAGGTACGTGGACTGGTCTCCTGTGGTACAAATGGTATGAACTTGTAGCCTAGCCATGAGCCAACCTTGATAACAATCCATTTTTTTTTTTTTTTTAATAACGGGCACAAAGAGATATTCTAAGAACCGATAGAATGAGGACATCAACTAATGCTGAACACCACTTTGCTTTATGGAGGTGAGAGACCCCACAACCTGACAGTAGCCTTCACCTGGACAAAATATTAGGTACAGAGTTGTGATGGAGGAAAGTAAAGGAAGACTGAGAGGAGAAAGCGATAAAGAAGAGGGAGGAGAAGAAAGGAGAGCGATAAAGAAGGGGGAGGAAAAGAGAGGAAAGCGATAAAGAAGGGGGAAGAAGAGACGAGATACAAGAATACAGATTATTCATAAACTGTCCTTTCTTCATAGTTTTTTTTTCTTTGCATTCCAATTATATCGAGTTTTCTTATATTTACCTCTCATCTGTATTTCGTACATTCTCCCTCAAATAGCTTTTGTCGTTCATATCCTTCATACATTTTTCATTTTTCTCATAAGTTATCCTTTAGTCAATAGTTTCTTCCCATTCACCACTCTCTCTGTCTCTCTTTCTCTCTCTTCTCACACACACACACATACACACACAGCAAGGACCCCAGGATGTGTTGGTGTCTCTCCCTATGCAATCAAGCGTGCTCTTCTCCCTGACCTTTACCTATCTCTCCTAGATCTCTCCTCCCAGCTTCATCGTCGTCCTCCTCCTCTTCTACACTTCGTCTTTCCTATCCTCCTTCTCCTCACCTAGCCTTCTTCTCTTCTTTCTCCTCCGATCACTTCTCTCCTCATGTTTTTCTCCAAATGAGTGTACCTGAATATCCTCGATTCTTCTCGCTTCTCTTCCTTCACCTTCCGAAACCACTCCTCCCTCCACCTCCTCCCCTTATTCCCCTCCCACTCCTCCTCCTCTCCCCTCCTACGTCACACCATCCTCCTCCGCACCTGTTCCGTGCCACACCCACCCAATAGCTTCTCGTTACTATTTAGCTTCGGGAGACTTCTTAGTGTAAGGGTTAGAAACAACACAAGCTTTTCTTCTTATTCCCAACAGGCGATTTTACTCAGCTTTGAGAAGATCTCTTATGACGACGTTTAAAACAATCACCAAGAAGACTGCCGGTATAATGACTAAACTCTGGTTACCACAGAGCAGTTTCATTCACTGTAGGGGGGACTTTGTAGTAATAGGGTTAACCCGCTGTGTGCGATAACAGCATTTTCTCTAATTCATGTTTCCTGTAGACGATTTTGGCTAACTTATGATCTTCAGCACTGAAGGGGTTCATGAGGGCTGTATCTGACCAATCCAGTCCAAGAAGTCTCTCTACAATAATCAGGGGATTGCAAGAATTCAATAAAAATAAGACTGTCGCAGTGGAGAGGTCAAAGGTCTTTCTCAGGAAGAAGGAGTAAATGGTTAGAGTTTCGTTTCCATGGTAACCAACCGTATATCAAATGTCAATAGTTTTCAGTAACTTTCGGAAACTGACCCACATTCTGGTCTTTTTTTTTTTCTTTTTTTTTTTTTTTAACCCTCATATACGCTTCCATTTTTACCAACATCTCACCCTTGATCCCTTCATTATCAGATCTTCCTTTACCATACAAGCCATCATCATTTATGCTACTTTATACTGTATAAACAAAACCACAGAGAGAGAGAGAGAGAGAAGAGGAGAGAGAGAGAACGGTGTCGAGGGTGCGTCATTACTGGTGTTTTGAGGTGATTCTTCCACATAACTGGAGGTGTTGTTTCTCAGGGGAGGCAGGAGGTTTGGGGTGAACGTGAGAGGGGGTGATGGGATGGCAAGGGGGGGAGAGGTAGAGAGAGGCAATAGATGTCGGAAGGAGAAAGAGGGAGTGTTACGAAGGAGTGAGAGGGACAGTAGAGAGAGGGAGGTGTTAGCAGGGGTGAGGGAGATGGCAGAGAGAGGGAAGTGTCAGAGGAAGGATAGGAAGGAGAAGGGGAGGGGTGAAGGATGAATTGAAAGGATGGAAGAGACGGTGTTAAAGGAGAGGCAAAGCATGGGGATGACAGAGGGGGTGATGTTTCAAAGGGGACATCAAGGGTGTGGGGTGAATGACAGTGTAGTGGGCTGTTAGGAAGGGGTGGGGATGAAACGGGAGTGAAGGAGGGGGAGTGTTTCCTAGAGGTCTTCCTAACACTTCTTCCTTCCCAGATTATTTCTAAAAATCGCACATTATAAATCCCTGCAAGCCGATAGTGTATTTTGGCGCTTTTTCCTGCCTTCCCCACAATATTTTACTCAACTCAGGCAGGATATCCGGGGTTGACGGGATTAATTTATGCTGTGGCTACCCATATACTTCAAGACCCCTTCAAAGCTAAATGATATCGTCTGAAAGCAGCAACAATAAAATAAGTACGCCGTCGGAGTGAAGGTTTTCATAGCACAGTACATAAGCAACCCATATCGAAAAAAAAAAAAAAAAAAAATCAAGAGAACAAATCGTTGAGATACTAGAAAGTCGGCAAGATTACGACCCGATTCCACTCGTATCATCTCTTCACAACAATAACGCCTTTTTGTATTATGTTCGTGTTGCTGATATACATTTTGATATAGCTTAGGAAACCCACTTGATAGCGGAGGGATGGTACAAACTTTAACCCCTCCAGTTCGAAGAACTTATATTATGCTGAAAATAGTCACCTGGAGGTGGGAAAAATATAATACAAAAGAAGTCCTCGGGATGAGGGGGTAAAAAGCCAGCTACAGCCCAAAAAGATTATATAAATTGTACAACTGATTACGCAGACACAACAAAGGTATGGGAGTGGCAACCCAGAGATGAAGTGAGAGGATGAGGCAGGGAGAGAACAAAACGTTGAGGACACAAGACCATAAACATGCCAATCTGAGAAGGTACAGGTTTGCAACGAACGGGACGCAAAGGAGAAAATGAGGAGAGCCTTTTGTTAGGGGATGAGGAGGAGGAGGATCGACAAAATAAGTTAAATAAAAGCATTTGAAAAGCTACGTATTTTACAGTATAAAGAAATAGCTCATCACTGTCATGAGGTTAACTCCAACCAACCCACTTCATACGGTTACTACTCTCCAACCTTGCCATCCTCCCCCATGTTCTCTGTCTACCCCTTATCCTGCTTCCAGCCACTCCACCCTTATGTCCCTTCGCCAGTCAAAAACTTCGCTGCACATCATATGACCCCGAATCACACAATCTCTATGTATAATCTGTACCTACTTACTGAAGACCTCTCATTCCACACACAACTTCCACAAAAAAAAAACTCCCCGTACCTTTGTTCATCTGCTGTGTTGTCGGCTTACTTCTTCCAATCATCCCACTCCAACAGACTCCCTTCGTCGGCTCACACTGCCCAGGCACTCTGTAGAGCCGAACGAAATCAAAAGTCCACTACAAAGGTTCGGAGCTATAAGCGTCAGACACACCATTTGGACTACCTGACCAACCCTGAACCCTTTCACTACATGACGTTTTATTTTTGTAATTCTTGCTACCTCCACATGTGATTTTATTCAGCTTAGGGACGGTTTTTCATACTGGAAGAGTTTAAGAAAGTTATCTCTAACCGCTCCGGGCTGAAAAGTCGCAATTATGCTGTATAAAATCGTCTGGAGGTAGTAGAAACATGTCATCGTAGTGCAGCGGTAACTGTTTTCTCTATCGCAGAATTAATCTTGGATGGCCTTCCTTAAAACAGTTCTCTTATACAGCAGTGCAAGAACTGTGTACAGCGGTGCTTTTTTGCAGAAGATTGTATTAAAATTTGGCGGCGCAACTGCCAGGGTCATATGCCGCCGGTTTTTCCAAAGATACACCAAAAATGCTGTGGACAGACAAGACGGGGAGGGAAGACGGTGTGTTGAACTTGGAGTTGGGTCATAACTGAGTACGGACAATGTCTACAGTAAATGCTTTCTATCATAACTGAGTACGGACAAATGTCTGATTTCTACCAAGGCCATCACACACAGGATGCAGAGTTAGACAATGGCTAAGACAGCGAATTATACAGATAGGTATATAAGTAATAAAAGACATATGCTGGCAGATACACAAACATATGGCCATATGTAGTGAGTCAAAGCGAAAAAATTAGAAAAGTAAACCAGGAGAAAAGAAAACGAAGATATCCAAGACACAACGAATAAAGGAAATGAGATTCAGGAAGTAAAAAGTATAATGAAAAGTAGCAACTAATAGCTATGCGAAGAAAGATGAAAGAGGTGCAAAGATTTAAAAAAAAAAAAAAAAAAAGGACGAGATGGCGAAAGAATTAGGAAAAGCAACACAAAATTAAAGGAGGATAAAAGAACAAACAACTAAAAACAAAGATAATCATAATGACGATACAAGAATGATGAATATACAAAAACACAAAAGACAAACACACCGGTAGGGCAAACTAGAACAATGAAAATGCAAACCACACAATTACAAACAATGAAAAGGAAGTTAAGAAAATAAAAATTAGAGAAACAATAACAAATCATCACCCCTCTCCACCTGCTCTCCGTATCCCCTCTTCCCTATCCTCCACCTCTTTTCTCCAAACCCCCCCCCCTTCCCCTGCACTCAACATTCTCTGAATACAACCCGGTTCATCTCTATTATCGCTCATATAATAAAAACAGCTTGTTATTTAAGTCCCGAAAAAACAAGTGAAATTCGTGTGTGATGGAACAGATGGTGAGATACGAGGCAAAAGTTCGCAAATAATGAAGTCGGTGTTTCGAAAATACTGTCGTGGCTGCATCATCATCATCATCCTAATCCTGATTCCCCCCAAATTTCTTCTTAATAGAACAAGTGTAGATAAAATTGCTAATATTAGTCAACCTGATAGCCTAAGGAAAATACTTTCGCAAATAATAATAATAACAAATCATACCCCTCTAATAATAATAATACATGTATCAGTTGCAACTAAAACAGCACGTAAAGTGAATCTGCGCTGAGTTCAGGATCGGTGTGTCGTGATGTAAACATTGGTTATCCGACAAATCATTTATATTACTTCCAGAGCTGCATTAACGATTTTTAATTTCAAGTAGGCAGTTGCAAAAATATCATGCGTAGTTTAGCATTATTCATGACGAGTATATGTATACAGATGAGCAAATATTGGTTGAGTAAGGGTTTTGGAACTGCTTCGATTGGTCACACCTATTCCCTCGTCCCTCCCTCCGCTCAAAATTTCCACACCCACAGTGTACTGTCTGAGATAGACTGGTAATATCAACAAACACCAGTTTGTTCAGATGGATGCAAAGAAGTCATGTATTCATGGGGATGCAGAGAACGCAATACAGTACTTCTGTGGTTCGGTTTCGGGACAAGTAGGCTTTGCCCCGCCCACACACACCACCACCACACCGCCACCATCTCTCTGTCTGCCTTGTTGCTAGGCAGTTTGAGACAAACAAGTGACAATTAAGACCATTTGTGGTTTAGACAAAAAAGAAAATACAGCCGTAATTGTTATATACAACTTTTAAATTAGTTCCAAAGAAAATATCAGCTACAGTACCGTGGATTAGTTTTCTTGCTGAACTGCTTCGAATCAGCCACAGCCTCCTCTTCCCATCGCATCCACTTTTATTCCTACTTGCGTGCCTTATGAAAAATGACAAGTAATACAAAAGAAGACTTGTTAGCTTATCCAATTCATTTATACGCACATAAGGTGTGGACAATAATAGGTACAGTGTTTGTGGCTTACTTCCGAATCAAACTGCTTCGAGACTGACCCATACATCACCCCCTCCTCTCCCCACATCCCTCCTCTCCCTACGGCCACCCTCCCCTCTGCAGTTGTTACGTGTGGTAGAGGAGGTTGACAAGCGCTGCGCAAGGAAAATTCGCTTCAAACTTTTCGATCTTGCAAAGAAACGCACTGAAAATATCGTTGTGCTTTGAGTTCTATAAAGACAGTGTGATTCTCTGACAAAATTCAAGGGTAACTACCTATATTTGGTGTAAGCGTCGCTGGGAGTGTACTGGTTCTAGAAACGTCGCTGAAGCCCGAGGTGACGCCATGATGTAAACAAGCGGCAGTTATCCACCAGATGATACAGGAGCTAACCTAGTGCATAACGGAAAATGATAACCAACAACATGCAGTAATTATCATCTGTGAATATAATTACCCACCACATGGATATATTGAAATTAATCACCTACTGTATATTGAAATTAATCACCTAACAAGTGTTTATTTCACCGCGTAATGAATTTCACGTGAATATACTGTAGCGCGTTTTTAACCCGCAAGTAACTACTGTACTGTACAATAAAATTTACGTGTTACTGAAATTAGTGTGGATTAAATGAAACTGTGCAAATCTATATACTAACATTACAAAGCGAGGATATACTGCTGTTAATACTGAAAAAGCTATATATGGAAACGAAATTCAATGTATACTGAAAGAAATGCGAATATACTATTAGTAGTACCAAAATTAAACTAGTGACTACTAAAATCAAATAATAGATATGAAACAGGACTATAAAAAAATAAAAATAAAACGAGAATGCATAAACTAACAGTAAACTAATAACAACTGACAGAATACTTAAATGTCAGTGTGAACTTTGCAAGTGACGCCGAAGTGACAGTACCAAAATTAACCTATAAGTGAACAAAGTGAACATACGAAATTCAGGCTGGAAGATATCTGAACCTGACATGCTTTCTTTGTTGAGTGCGGTGTCTTCTCACTGCACAAGCCCACCCGACTGACGCATGTGCACAGAAAGAGGGAGGGGGGGGGGAAAGGACGCCAGGCAGACTGTTACCCCCCTCCCCGGACCGTCATCCCACGCCACTGCACACATCTACACTATTTTCGCCTCTCGACCTCGTTAACTTCATATATCAGGTGAGAGATCGGAAACGTCGTAGTTTCTCCTCCTTAGCGATTTCTTTTTAATATTGTTTCTTGGTGTTAGTTGCGATTTGTCTTGGAAACTGGTTATCTTACACTCTGATAGGATGTGTACCGGTATATCTAAAATTTTACATTCGTACAACCCCGGAATTTTCGGCACCCGGCGTATTTTGCCAATGATTTATATAAATAAATTACTGACATCTTGGCATCAGTGTAAAGAGATGTAAAGATGTGGACATGAGGGAGTGTATTGCCTCTTCCTATTGCCTAATTTGTTTTCCACAGAATACACCGTTATATTACTGCATTTTGTCAGTTTCTTTTTAATTAAAAAATTAAATTCGTAGCACTTCCTCCACAATTTGTTTTGAATACTGCATCTTGATATATTCTTGTGTTATAGCGCGCGCGCACACACACATTATATATACAGTATATATATATATATATATATATATATATATATATATATATATATATATATATACCGTGTATACACGACATAGGATACAACAGTATTAAAGTTGTAATGGCTGTCAAATAAGCAGCCAAGGAAGAGGCGTTAATTCAGAGAAATGATCCAATGTCATTTGCTCTTTCACCTGCACTAGCTGTCAGGGTAAGGTAGTGTAGATATACAGTATGTGGTCAAACTGGGTCTAGTTGGTTTGTATTGCGGTAGGTCAGGCTGTTATCTCACCATCTGCTGCAGGGTGTGGGGAAACTTGTTTGAGTCAGTAATTAATGTCGCGGAAACTGTAATATTACCTTTTACCTTGTGTAAGAGAACAAGTCGAAAATCGATAGCCTGATGAGAAGCAAATGTCACGTTTCTGAAGGTGGTGGAATATTTTCTCGTTATGCTTGATAATGTAGGAATGCAATTTTGTTGTACCGGTACCGTAGTACTCGTCGTGTGTGTGTGTGTGTGTGTGTGTGTGTGTGTGTGTGTGTGTGTGTGTGTGTGTGTGTGTGTGTGTGTGTGTGTGTGTGTGTGTGTTCCCCCCCTTTTTGTAGGTCTAAGTTTCTTTCATTGTAAGTTAAAAGCAGTATACAGACTTCAGATCATGGTAAGCATGGTGAGGGGGGGGAAGAGGTTCAGCTCGAGATATCTTGCATGACAGTGCATATTTGTACAAATTTCGCACAACACCAGTGAATACAATTCAAAATGCATATCAGAAAACTGGGTCAGTTACTATTTACGGCAAAGCTTATATAATTCCCAAGTGATTTATTTTGAGACTCCTGCCAGCCTCCCTTCTAAAGCAAGCCCAACATCAAACAAATGGAACTATGACATGTATTTCCAAATATTTCACATTTCACTTCTTTTCCAGTAAATACAAACCTTTTCAATATTTTCACTTTTACTCCAAAGGATAAACCAGCAGCTACTTGTTGCAACAAAAGTCGCCAGTTTATGCATAAATTTGCTGTAAAAATTTACGCTGTCGGCAAAATAGTGTTATTTAATATGTAAACGAACTACATGATCATTTCTTCACAGTTCTAATATACTGTTATGTTAATCACCAGCGGTGGGTAAAGCAAATCGGGTGCCTATTTATATATGAAGCATGGCCTGTGATTATACGGAAGTTACTCGGCCTGCGTACATGGGGAAGCCGCCTTCTGCATCACTATTAGGCTAGTACTAGTAAATGGCATTGCGGTATATCAAATGAAAAAAAAAAAAAGTAATAACTGCGATTAATGATTACCCTCTGAGTGCTTGTTTAATGTTTAAGAATACCAGTTATTGCCTCGCAAAGCCTATGTAGAACTAATCAGAAACTACATTTTTCCCCTTGTACACATTTCATGTTTACGGCGCCCGTTAATCCCTGGTACGCGCCTACAACTTAATAAGTAAAAAATATATACATATAAATATATATAAAGTTACCTTATTTAAGTTCGATATACTGTATATATATGAAGCCTCTGTGGTTAAGTGCGAGTTTTCGTACACTGAAGAACGAGGGTTCGCGTCCCGCCAGGGTAATAAACTTTGGGAGCGTTCTTCAGGCCACGTACTGCTTTGGCGGACACAAGGGGTGCTGTGGTTGAACCAGTGTCGCATACTATAACGCAGTGATTTTCAACCAGTGTGCCGTGGGAATTGGGGAAGGAAGATTGATCCTCCCTCAAACAACGTGCACATGGCAAATGTGACATCTGTGAGTATGACACTATCATGTGTCACGACTTAATGACAATGAATTTAATTAATTGTGAATTTATATTATACCCTATTTGTGGGGGGCATATCACACTGTATGTACGAACTGGTAACCCTTATTCCGCCGGGCCTCCGGGCTAACGGATTTTCTCAGCCAGACGGGCCTTCACCACAGCGGCACTTGGACGCGCTGCCCGGCGCCCCTATTCCTTGTATACGTCTTAAAAGTAAAGATCTGGAGATATGGATAGATTTGTAATTAAGAAACGAACGTTAGAAGATGAGGGCAGTGAAGCTAGTGTGGCCGGAACTAGTTCTGGAAGGAAGACAATTAGGACAGACAGTATTACTTCCAAATCAGTTGTGCGACAGTATAAAGAAGACTACTTGTCCTTCGGATTCACTTCATCTGGAGAAGAGGAACCTCGTCCTGTCTGTGTTGTTTGTGGCGAAAGACTAGCAAATCAAGCGATGGTTCCAAGTAAACTTAAAAGACATCTTCGGACAAAGCACTCTCATTTATGTGAGAAATCAACTGAATATTTTAAAAGGCTTATCACTGACCAAACACGCCAGTCTCAACAAATCACCAGAATCACGACTGTATCTGCCAAAGCTCAAGAAGCAAGTTATGCTGTTGCAGAAATAGTTGCCCAAAAAATGAAATCACATATAATTGCAGAGTCGGTAATATTACCAGCATGTAGCAAAATTGTGAACATCATGTTTGGTGAAAAATGTGAAAAAGAGATTTTGAAAATCCCAATATCAGATAACACCATCAGTCGTCGTATTTCTGATATGTCTCAAGACGTTGAGTCAAGTCATAGCTTGTATCAAAGAAATGAGAATTTTTGCCATCGAGTTGGATGAGTCAATTGACATCACTGGAAAAGCTCAGCTGTTAGCATTTATCAGGTTTGTTTGTAATGAAGACATAATTGAACAATTTTTATTTTGCAAGCCACTTCCAGAATCAACACGAGGTCAAGATATTTTTGAGGTGGTTGACAGCTATTTCAGCTCAAATGATTTGTCATGGAAATCATGCAAGAGTATTTGCACAGATGGTGCCCCTTCCATGTCAGGGAGCATAAAAGGATTCATTGCACTTGCAAAACAGAAAAACCCTGGCATTGTTTTTACACATTGTTTCCCGCATAGAGAGGCCCTTATTTCAAAATCATTAGTTCCTGAGTTGCAGCAAGTATTAGATGAGACAATCAGAATAGCTAACTATATCAAAAGTGGACCATTAAAATCAAGACTTTTTTCAAGTCTTTGTTCTGCCATGGAATCTGCTCACACACAACTGCTACTGCACACAGAAGTGAGGTGGCTATCTCAAGGGCGAGTTCTTTCAAGGTTTTATGAACTAAGAGAGGATCTTCTTACATTTTTAACTTCAGGAGGGTCTCAACTGGCTGACCTACTTAGTGATGAAACCTGGTGCAATAAAGTGGCATTCCTAGCTGACATTTTTCAAGCACTGAACACTCTCAATAAGAGTATGCAGGGAAAGAACGAAAACATTCTTACTTGTACAAATAAAATTTATGCATTTAAGGAAAAACTAACGTTGTGGGGATCCAGAATAAAAAAAGAGAACAAATTTGAAATGTTTGAATTAACAAAAGATTGCAGACTGGACAAAAATCTTCTTACGTTGATTCTACAAAGCTTGTCGCTACTGAGTAAGAACATTGAAAAGTATTTTCCATCACTTGAGATATCGTGCTTGGACTGGGTAAGAAATCCGTTTGTGGCAAGTACGTACGAGTCAGCAGAACTAACAGTTACCGAAGAGGATGAGCTGACAGAAATCAGGAATGACAGAGCACTAAAACTAAAGCATGAATCCACAAACATGACTACTTTCTGGTTGTCCCTTTGAGACGAATACCCTACCATTACTAAGAAAGCAGTTGGAGCTCTTCTTCATTTATCAACTTCCTATCTGTGTGAGGCTGGCTTCTCTGCAATGAACACAGTAAAAAACAAGAACAGGTCGCGGCTTCAGACACTGGAGGAGGACTTGAGGGTATGCCTCTCCACCATTCGACCTCGGATGAGGCACATTATGAAACAACAAGGTCAAATTTCCCATTGATATCTGTATGTATGGAGAAGGCTTTTATTTTTAGTCATGTTTTTACTTAAATGAAATCAATATCTTCAGTTTTAAATTTTCATGTACATTTCTAATGGCTAGTAACTTTATCAAGGACATCATGTTTTATTACCCACTGATATTTCTGTTTGAACAGGCGTTTTATTTTTAATGGTTATTGTGCTCGAATAAAATTAGTATCTTTAGTTTCAAATCTTCACATTATTTCTAATGGGTAGTAACTTTATCAAGGACATCATGTTTCATTTCCCAATGTTATTTGTATCCATGAAAAGGCCACTTATTTTTACATATGCTTGTGCGTGAATAAAATCATTATTTTGTGTTTTAAATCTTCATAATTTTTATTGTGTTTGATAGCTGGTAACTTTTTCAAGGACATCATATTTCACTGTAATTTTGGAGTAATAAATATGCAGAAGAAAGTAATATTTTGAAAACCTTGATAATCCATAAAAAATAATAAATAATTAACAGTAATTAACATGCTTGACGTATGCAGGTCATTAGTTCTACTTTGAAATACTGATGGTGTGCCTCGTCCATTTTACGCCTGGTTTGGTGTGCCGTAAGAGAAAAAAGGTTGAAAACCACTGCTATAACGTATGCTTGCATCCAGTCGGCTTGCGCGGGCCAATTACACTTGGTTCACAGACTACACACACATCCAAAGCCACACCAACACTACTAGACAGCCTAAGCCACTTGGTAGAGATACATCGGCTGTATCGTTCCCACTTCTGTCGGGATATGCCGGTCCTGCAGTGGACACAAACGGCTAATGAGATGAGATGATATATATATACACGAGTATACTGTATATACATCAGTATTTTTCTTGAAGTCATATCACCCTCTTTAATGTCACCTTTTCAACCTTGACAGCACCAACGTATTTTCATATCCACAAATATTGATTCATGAGTATTAGGATAAGGACTGCGACACAAATAACCAAAGTAAGCATAACCCTCTTTGCCTGCCGTATTTTTTATTTGCAACCTGTAGAAAGTGCTTTGTCGGATTTCATTTACCGGTATTTATTTATTTATCTTTTTTTTTTTTTTTTTTTTTTTTTTGGGGGGGGGGGGGGGGGGGCGGAAGTAAGCAGAGATATATGACTATAGTAGACACAGGTATTAAGAGTCCATGAAAGATGAAGATAAAAGTACTAATGCTATTCATCACAGCTCTGGTTTTCAGTTAGCGGACTGCTTTAATAACAGGACTGTTCTTTTCTCTTTACTTTATACTTGCTCTTGTTAGGCTAGAACCTCCTAGCAGCGAAATGTATATCTAGCCCCTCCACTTCAGAAAGGTATCTCCTAAAATAACCTTAATAACTACGGTAAAAAAAAAAAAATAAAAAAAAAATAAAAAAAAACTCACTTCAGGAGACTAAAACACTTCTGATAACCAAAACTCAGCTTTTCCCCGAAGTCTGCTTTGTTAACGGTGTTCTTTAATCTTTTAGCTACAGTAATCATTAACCTGTTTTTCCGGTTCACTCGCTCGTAATTTTATGCAAATGGCGATTGTTATTCCAGCATCTGTAATGAGGTAGCTGTCGATTGAATAGTAATGAATTATAAGTAAAATGAAGGATGCGATGTACGAGTATAAGCCAGATGAATAAATTAAAGCTTATATAAGTGAGATTAGAGTATAAGGGAAATAATAAAATTATTTTGCATAAGATCAGAGATGTAAATACCATCAAGGGGAGTAAATAGTGTATATGAAAGTACAGAAGAACAGTCAGTGTACACCAAGGGAGATGAAAGGCCTATGTATGAGATTTTAGAATTCTAGGGTAGCTAACTCACGGCATATGCGTAAGATCAGAGTGTACACCTACGTGAGATCAAAGTGTATATACGAGATCAAAGGAGTATATTATAAGAGAGATCAAAGAAAGAGTGAAGGTGTTAACAGTGGAGAGTATAAGTGGGCACAAAAGAAGCCACCAACAACGCACTCAAACCATAGCCAAGCTCTTTGTGAGGGGTAGAAACAGGTTCACTTGTTAGGACTCGTTCAGAAGAAAGTATAATTCTCTCTCTCTCTCTCTCTCTCTCTCTCTCTCTCTCTCTCTCTCTCTCTCTCTCTCTCTCTCTCTTCCCCCCCCCGCAAAATACACAAAATGGCGTTCAGTGTCGAGTATCCGTGTCACACCGTGAATATTACGTGCGGCAAGCGATCACTGCCGTACTTTTGCGATAATTTGACCGCGTTACTGCCTGGTGAATAAACCACTTGTTAATTTGGCAGTCGTGCAGCACACTGTACCGTACGTTTTATTTTACAACTAATTTATTTTTGAAGATAGTAAGTATTGTTTACATTTCTCGGTTACTTAACGGTACTTCTCGTTTGAATATTTTTCTTTTTTATGAGGTGTATACTTTTTTCACGACTCAATATTCCCTCTTGCTTCCTTTTTCTCTCCCGTCTCTATTTGAGGGTTTGGTGGACGGTGGAAACCTTCAAGCTTTGCTATCCTGATCGTCAGCTCATAGAAATACATAGCACATTCATAGTTTTCTTAGCAACAAACATCACCGGAAGGAACATTAGGTCACTGTTTGCTTTCCTTTGTATATACTCCCTCCTCAGTGTCTCCTTCCACTCCCCTCCTCCTATATATCTTATCACGGTAGGCCTATATCTCGCAGACAAACACGGTACCTTACACCTTCTCACATAGCTCATAATGTCACACTCAATACACTCACGTACCTCATACTGCCGTACCAACACTCATACATACACACATTCCTGGGGCAGACTGCTATATTCCAAAAGGCCCGGATCAAATTGCCGCATCTCGACTCCCACTGAACACCAAGAGATTTTCCTAAGACACTGTTCAAGTGAACGAGAGCGTGGAGAGTCTGCATATTATCCAGTTTATTACTGAAGGGAGAGGAGAGAGGACAGAGAACTTGCGGGAGGTCTTGTTTTTGTAGAGACGGGAAGTGTGAAGGGCTGTGCTGATAAAAATGGAAGAAAATATGAGAGAGAGAGAGAGAGAGAGTTTATAATCTGGAAACACGGCAGCAGAACCCAGTATTTTCCTGTTCTCTAGGCCAACACTCTTCAATGCATTTTTTTTTTTTTTTTACTTATTTTTGTTTTTGCCGTTCTGCCTCGTCATAAAGCATAATAATAATTCCAGGACAAAACAGAGTATCTTCATCAGGTATATGCATTTGAATACTGAGCATCACATAGGCCTACCTGATTTCATAACCCGAGGGAAAAGTTAATCAGAATGCATACCACAAATGCTGTCATCGTCTTCATCCAGCCTCCCTACTAACCATGGTGAAGTTTCTGTTCTCGTATCATGCTCCAGACTATCTCGATCACTTAGGACCTTCAAGTTGGACCAAAAGCCTCTTGAGTTTTATTTCTCGGTAGAAGAGTAACCTGTTTACATAATTTCCACCTATGGCTACATCGCTTATCACTCCTTCACCCCGCCAATCCCATGTGTAGTAGCTATACATCCCATCTCGATCTTGGTCTTCTCTAAAGTCACTCAACTTCCCTTGCCGATCGTTTTGCCAACTGTTGCTCATTGTCGGCATCATTTCAGCAGTTTCATTCATAACGGGAAAAATATGACTTGCCAGTGGGGACCAGATTTTCCTTTTACAGCCTACGATAGTTCACGTGGAGCAGTAACAGAAAATGACTATGATTCTACTTCCCATCCTTAGCACTTCTTCGTGACTAGCATCATACTCTAGTGTTACTCTATTGTTGCAACTCTGTATTCAAGATGGAAAGATGTCGGTTTTAGGACTAGCTAGTGTAAAAAAAAAACAAAAGTAGAGTGAACGCTTAAGAGCAACAAGCGTGCTGGGAGAGATCGCCGCAAGAGGTCGAAATGTGGGTTGTAATCTAAGTGGCTTTGGAGATTTCGTAACACTTCTTCCTTGGTGATTTATTCTGCACACTACACTTCAATATCGTATGAAAATATTAATACCAGTCAAGAGAATGTTTGAGTGAAATATGGAAATTAAATCGCCACGGAAAAGGTGTTACAAAGCCTCCTATGCCACTTTCAGTATGACCCTATGTCAACTGTGTGGTGGCAAGACAAGAAAAAATCGTTGTATATACTGAAAGAGTAAGGAGCATCTGAACACACACACACACACACACACACACACACACACACACACACACACACACACACACACACACACAATCTTGTTTTACACACTTACCAAAACGAGATCATTCACGAAAATTATGCCTTTATCGAGGTCACAGTGCAGTGCTCCGGCCACAACACAAGTCGACACTACGGTGACTACACTGACTGACTGACTGACGGTCGCTGTCTGGGTCACTCATTAAAGGACTAGACAGGTCGCAGGTCACTTAGCTTTTATAGGGCTTGGGTCGGGGGGTGGGGATAGGAGGAAGGGAGGAGGGGATCAGAGGGAGGGATGTGGGGGAGTTCGACGGATGGGGTGCAGTCAAGGGGGGGAGGAGAAAATCAGCGCCATGACCAGCATCAGAGGGAAGTGAGGGAGAGGGTACAGGTGGAAGGTAGGAATATCAGGGGGAGGTGGGGATGAGGGAGGGGTAGGACAGGTGGAGGTACTGTAAGGAACAGGGGGAGGGGTAGGTGGTGAGGATGAACGGGGGTAAATGGGGAGGATGGAGGAGGGGAATGGGGAGGATGGGGCAGGGATGGGGGGAATGTGAGGAGATGAGCAAAGGGTAGGTGAGTTAAAGGAAGGACGTCACCTGAGGGAGGGATGGGATACATTGGGCTAAAGTATGGTTGGTGGGGGGTGGGGGGGTGGGGGGAGAGGAAGAGGAGCTTGGGAAGAAAAGAGCAGAGGCAGTGGGAGGAGGCAAGGGGGGAGGGGAAAGGAAAGAGAGTACGAGGAGGGTGGCAGGCGAAATGTGTGAGGACTAAATGAAATTCAAAGGTTTCGGTAGCTTGTCTCAGAAGTAAGTTCGGTAAACTCATGGGAGGTGAAATAAGTGGCGGAAATTAGGGCAGAACGGGAACCTCTTGTCAAGAGTCATTGGATATAAATAAATAATCTTTGCACCTTCCAGTACCCGTTACATGATTCACACAAACACGAAAAAAAAATGGCAGCTCTTGACGGTGCCGATTGGCCCACATCAGGCTACACGAATAACGAGATAGCAAAGAAGACACTAGTACCGACGAGATTAGTGAGAAATCGAAGGCCCTCACCACAAGATACCGGTAACAGTTTGCTGTTATAGAGACTTGATAAATACGGGTTAACCACTTATCTCGGGTGACGTATTTTATAACTTTTCTTGCTAACTACAGACGATCCCATTCAAATCAGAAGAGACTCTGAACTGGAGAGATATGGGTGCTTTTCATTAACCTGTCCAGTACGTGAGGACTTTCCAGGATCTACAAAACGTCTGGTTGTAGCAAGAATAGAAGGCAGTATGTCCAGGGATTAAATAAGTTAAGATGCTTTATGAATACCTAACCTAATCTTCCTTCAACTGGCCTTGTTGTTCAAAGGGGAATTACACATCCTGGAGCACGGGGGGGTGGCACTGTGTCGTGGGAGATGGGGTCGTTATTTAGGTGGGCACGGTAACGATGGTGGCAGTTTCAATCCCATACAGGAGGAGGCATTAGGGTACAAGTATAGACACGTAGGAAAGGGAGTCTTTAATCCCTGCAGTTCAACCGGCTTTTCTTTACGGTACTTTATTTTGGTGCCATCAGAAGATTTCATTCAACTTAGGCCAAACCTCAAGTAGTGAAGGGATTAATGACGACCAAGCTAACTCCTCCAGTTCGAAGTCTCCCTCCAAAGCCGAATAAAAATAGTTTGGCAGTCACAGAAACAAAAAATCAAAATACGTCATCGGGGTGAAGCGGTTAACCCCTGCGTTCAGAAAGCTCTCGCGTAAACTAAATAAAATCGTCTGGCGTTAGAAAAAAAAAATATCGCACCGGAGAGATTAATTTTCCTGGTTTTCGTTTTTTTCATTTCCACTCGCTTCCCCCTCTTATCGGCCCCTGGAAGAGAGTTCCGGGAAGCGAAGGGGGGAATTGTCGAAGGGGGGGAGGGGGGATAGGGGGATGACGGGAGGAGGAGGAAAAGGAGAAGGAAAAAGAGGAAGATGTTCAGGATTAATGCCTATCGCCTTCACAAGGGGCATTAACACAGACAATAAAGCTCCAATCTTCCCCTAGTGTACAACTCGCAACAAAAGATTTTAGAGAAACAGACTTTTTCCACCAGTTTAACCGGTACAAGAATCGAACTAGAGAGGTCAGAGTGTGGGGAAATATCATAGTCAACCCTGTAACACGGGGCTTTCAAAGGACAAGTGGGTTTGCTGCTCTTTCCTTTCCTTTGTACTATAATATCCACTTTAGGCCTACTTCATCAGCCTACGTTCCCGCCAGCCCCACCTCTTCTTGCCCTCCCATACCTCCTCTAATCTGATTTCCTCTCACCTCACCTCACCTCCAATACCCTAGAGAAACACCTCCTCCCTTTTCTCTACCTCCCTCTTACCCCTCCTGACTTTCTTTCCTCTCTCCCTTTTACTCTTATTTTTTCTCCCTCCCTCCACCTTTCGTCTCTCTTCCATTACCCCTACTTTTCTCTCCTTCGTTCACTCTCGAACACCCATGCTGAACTTCTTTCATTCCCCCCCTCCCGGCGCCACCCATTTCTTTAATATGTACATTCATGGTTTTTTTACACACACACACACACACACACACACACACACACACACACACACACACACACACACACACACACACTTTTATTCCTACTTCGAAGACCTAATTAAGACGCATTCAGTTCCGACACAAAAAAAAAAAAAAGAATCCGCTAACAAGACAGGGAAGCCAGCAAATAGGTACCAGACATCATGCCTTATCTTTTTCATTATGGCACACGTATTGGTTGTAAGATAATCCCTAAGCGGTTCCAGTCTACAGAGCTAAAGGTTTCTTCGTATTTTACTAACAAATTTACCATAAAGACCTTGTACGCTGCTTACCCGATTCTTCTGTGGTCCTGTGTATTAAGAGTTGGGCTTGACGCGTGGAATAAGACAAGGATAGAAAAAAAAAAGTGGCATGATCTAGCTTTAATGCCACAGATTACCACGCTTCCTTTCGAAAAAACGAACATTCAGTTCCTGGTTCTCAGTGGTAGTGATGAAAACATATTGTCTTGGTAGCAAATAACGTTACTTTTACTTGGTGATACACAAATTTAAGAAAGGAGTATAACCCAAACATGTATATCTACAGGACTAATTATGTAAACCTGTAGCATTATTTTGTGGTGTTTATCATTCTCTCTCTCTCTCTCTCTCTCTCTCTCTCTCTCTCTCTCTATGTGCACAGAAGTAAAAACGCACACATAATTTATTCACTGCCGCAAAACACAGTCTCAACTTTTCACCCGACTAATTTTAACACGAATGGCAGTTTTTGTGATATTATTTTCTCTTCCTCGCAATATGAGTGATATCTGGCGTGGAATTCACTATGCACACACACACACACACACACACACATACACTTCATTCCATACATACATACACATACATATACACACAAATATCACTAGAATATGAAAATAAAACAAGGATAGCAAATAGTGGTCTGCTCCGCCCACCAAACCCTACAGGCAGGCAAAAAGTGAGAAAGGAACACAAACGCAGTGCAGAAAAACGTGCATGGAAATTTTACAGCTAAAGACGCAAGGAAATTCTCTCTCTCTCTCTCTCTCTCTCTCTCTCTCTCGGAACTCAAAAGACCGGACAGACACGGCGTATTTATTTTTACTTAGTGAGTCTCCAGTTTCCCTTTACTTTTATGAAAGTCTCGGAAGGATTAAAGTATCATTCAGATTGTTTTAGTGTCCTTTGTTTAAACCCCATCTCCTCTCTCTCTCTCTCTCTCTCTCTCTCTCTTTCCTGTACATCCTTTCCACATTTCTTTACCTCACTTCTTGTCCATCCCCTCTCTTCATCTCCTCTCCCCCCCTTCTTCCTCTTATTTACTTCCTTTTCTTTTCCTCATTCTCTCCCCTCCACTTCTTTTCCTCATTCTCTCCCCTCCACTTCCTTTCCTCATTCTCTCCCCTTCACTTCCTTTCCTCATTCTCTCCCTTCCACTTCCTTTCCTCATCCTCTCCCCTCCACTTCCTTCCCTCATTCTCTCCCTTCCGCTTCCTTTACACTGTGTAATTTCCCTTCCCTTTCCATTCCTCCCCAGTCTTGTCCTTCCAATTTCCGCACCCATCTACCCTGGTCCTTCCCTTCTTTCCTCTCACCTTTTCTCCTATCCCCTTCCCCTCCTCGAAGGCAAGTAAGTCATAAATCTGACTCTCACTCTACCCCCCCCCCCCCAACTCACGCAAGAGAATGCCTAGCGACCCCCATTTGTCTGCCGCCTCCTCACTCACCCTCGTAAACAAACCTACGCGCAGAAAACTAGCGCCAGAGTTAATACTTTTTCCCTCCTCTCTCTCTTTCTCACAAACTTTCGCAGACCTGATACTCAACCTTTTTTTTTTCCCTCCCCTCTCTCTCCCCCCAAACTTTGTCGGAATTAATCATTCTTGCCTCATGTCGTCTGGATTAACAAAATGTCTTCATAAAGTTTTGGCGCCTTGTGTGTGTGTGCGGAAGTTGCTGGCAAGTGTCGTGTTTCGCCTCCTGGGGGTTGGGGGGGAAGACGGGAGGGGATTCGCAGCAAGTGATTGTCTTGTCAAATTATGCTACTGATAGACTTTTGGAGAACTGTTAACCTGTTGAATACGATGACGTCTTTTATTTAAAATCTGTTGCAATCACCTGACGATTTTGATAAGGTGGGAGGGAGGGGAATCACTGCAAGAGACTGTCTTGTCATCTGCTACTGGTGGATTTTTGGAAAACTTAACTTTTACCATTTGATCTTACCACAACCATTTTTTTTTTTTCTCTCTGGGCGATTTTTCGAATAAGATAGTTTGAACGTAAGGCAGCGTTCTTAACAGCTGTCTTTATTTTCACAGCCAAGTCGTATGCTGTTCTTAAACAGAAGTTGCTCTGTTCGAGCCAGCCAGTCAGTTGTACCGTACACTTTTTTTTCCTTTTTTTTTTTTTCGCAAACACCTTCACTAGGAGCCTGAAGGAGTTAAACATACAGTACGGTGTATTAACTCCCCAGATGTATGAGCTATTAATTTTCTTACTGGTACGTATAATTTCATACCCTGCATTTCTTAGATTAAAAGCTTATTTATAATTCTTTTTTCCCCTAACTTTTTATCGCTTTTCTTTGAATAAATTCTCTATTGAATAACATATTTTACCTGGAGCCAGTCAGTGGCAACTATGGCTGGAATATAATGAAAAAAAAAAAAAATGCTGTGGTTTATGAGCAGAATTTATCATTAATTTAAATCACGTCCATAAATCATGTTAAACCTTGTGTTAGTCAAGCATTCACTGTCTTCTCTATGCACATTATATAAACCAGCTATTTATCTAGTTAATTATCAATAATAGTATAATTTATGAATAGTTTAACTTTATATAAACTTATCTTTTATACATACCATAAACCATCAGTTTAGCTACTTAATTACAGGCTGTCATTATTAATGTATAGTTTAACTTTATATAACCACAACCCACGTATTTATAATATACCGTATAATTTCTGTTAATTTTCTGGATAAATTATTAGACTTTCGTTTAGGCTAACAGAATGCCAACAAACTTTTCCACACCAAGTTTACGGGCAGGAAAGGAAGAGAGTGAATTTTCAGCGTAACTAATAAATATATCAAATCAAAGCCCGAAGGGGTTGGGGAGGAAGATGTAAAAGAAAAAGGATGGGGAGGGAGTCTTCCCTGCTATCCTTGTGTTATTCTCGTAGCGCAGGCAAGTCGGACGGAGGGAGACGCGAATATCTTCCTAAAATGTGACGAATGCGTAGCGGAAAAATCGAACCATCTGAAACACGCACTGGTGGAGATAAGGTTTTCACAGTACGTCGCCAGTTGTATATAAATTATCATCAGACGGAACTGGCAAGATAGTTCTTCCTTTGATTGTACCTTTTGACATGTCACGTGATACTGGCTTCATGCAGTTACTCTCTCCTGGCGGTCTTATCTCAGCCTAACGCACCCAAATCCCGGTAATCACTTCTAAATTAAGGTACGGTATCATTACTGAAGAAGGGGTTAATAACTACTTTCCCTTCGCCTTATTCCTGTCACCTTCATCGTACTTTCCTCCCTCCTTCCCCGCCACCTTCAATGCATTTCCCACCCTCCCCATCACCTTCATCTTATTTCTCTCTTTCCCCGTCACCTTCATCTTATTTCCCTCCCCCCCTTCACTATCTCTCCCTCCTCGTCACTTGCATCCTATTTCCCTTTCTCCCCGTCACCTTCATCTTTTATCCCTCTCTCCCCGTCACCCTCATTTTTTATCCCTCCCTCCCAGTCAATTTCATCTTATTTTACCTCCCTTCCCGTCACCTTCTGATCCCCTCCCTCACTGTCACCTAGTCCCAGTCAATAAAGCACTTAGGATATAATTATTACTGTTTTTTCTTGTGTTCCAGCATGATACCCGTCTTACTGAATAGAATTAAAAATGCAAGATTCGACCGGTGGGCTTGGGGACCTTTGTTATATTCATCACCATTTTTTTGTCTTCCAGTTTTAACATTCATCTTATTCATGCACGATCTTCAAATCTTATTTTCTTGTGTTCCTTTTACTACCTAACTCCCATCCTCCCATTTTCTTCTTTCGCTTTCTCTGCTTTCATCTCACCCTTACTCTCCCTTCTCTCTCGCCTTTTCTCTCTCCCTTGCCTTTTTCGCTCCCTTATCCTCACCTATCCCTCCTTTCCCTCCCTTACCGCCATCTTCCTCCTCATATAGTCCGCCTTTACCCCCACCTTAATCCTCCTCCTGTTCTCCAAATCCTTTCTTCCCCTCTCATTTTCAGCTCTCCCTCCCTCACCCCATTCCTCATTCTCTACTTTCAACCCTCTCTTTCACCCTCATCTTCAACTCTCTCTCTCTCACCCTCATCCCCGTTTTACACACACACACACACACACACACACACACACACACACACACACACACACACACAAGCACATGAATCTCTTTTCTGCAAGGTTACAGGTTTAATTAAGAGAGGCCAGATAAAGGGGTTCAGTGGGCGTCATTCTCTCTCTCTCTCTCTCTCTCTCTCTCTCTCTTCCCCCCCCCCCCGCCATTTATTAGCGTACGCATTATGCTCGTTTTAATCAGTACCGCGTCATTAATACTCATTAATACAATTAAAAGTTACAAAGCGTTTTTATAGTGGAAAGAGAGAGAGAGAGAGAGAGAGAGAGAGAGAGAGAGAGAGATAGGATGAATAAAACGTAAAAAGCAGACAATAGAAGAAGAAATACGGGGATTGAGAGAGAATATGGGGAAGGGAGGAAGGAGACAAGAAAAAGGGGATAAGGGAGGAGAGAAAAGTGAGAAGAGAGGCATGTGAAAACAGAAGAGGAAGAGAAAGACCAGGAAAGTAAGAAAAGGGAGGAAAGAAGAGGGGAGAAGAGGCGGAGAGAAGAGGGAATGGAGAGGAGAGAGAGGAAACGAGGAGAGGAGAGAAGGGTACGAACTGCTTTCCTTTGACGTGCTTCATGAAAAACAATTCTGGCAGGCTTGTAATAATTTCACCGAGAGATGTTTGGCCATGTCATTTTTTACCGAGGGTTTTATTTTGTGGGACGGAGTAGGATGGAAGGAAGGGGAGGAAGATGGGAGGGTGAGGAATGGGGAAGGGACGAGAACAGGAGGAGAAAGGGAGAGAGAAAGGGGAAGAAAGAAAGAGAAGCGGAGGAGGAAGAGATGGAAAGAAAGATGGAAAAGGAGTAGAGAAGAGGAGGAGGAGGAGGAAGGGACGGATAGTAAAGGGGGAAAAGGAAGGGAAGAGCAGGCGGAAGGAACGAAGAGGAACGGGGAAAAAGAGAAGGAACGGACAGGAAGGAAAGAAAAAGAAAGAGCAGGAAGAAGGGATGGAAAGAAATGGGGAAGAGTAAAGCTAAAGGAAGAACAGTGGAGATGGGAGGATAGGAAGAGAGAATAACAAAGGGGGAAGGGGAAGAAAAGGCGAAGGAAAGAGAAGGAGTGGAGAGGTACAACTGAATACTAATGCACTGTGCCATATTCCGCCATAAACTAGTAAGCAGGAGGTGGTAGTGATTCTCCTAAGCTGACAAGGTACGAAGGACTCTGGGAGGAGGATACATAGCGTGACTGACAAGGAAAGCTTCCAAACATTCCCCTAAACCAAGATACGCAACCACTGCTGTACAATCAACGTCCCTTTTTTAATTCTGGATGTGAACAAGCCGGGGTTATATGAGTTGTATGTGGGGGGGAGGGGGCAAGCTGAGGAAGAGAAGCATTATAATATTCCAACTGCACACTTTCAAGGACTCATTAGGCCACACGTGTACTAAAAGACTGGTTTACATCCGTCCTCTAATGGCGTAATGCCTCCATGAGATTCTCTCTCTCTCTCTCTCTCTCTCTCTCTCTCTCAGTTCTTTTGTTCGTTCGTAGTTTAGTTCCCCCTTCGTTTAGTTTCCTTCCTTTCTTTAGCTGGCGTGCCCAGCACTCATGTTCAGGTCTCTGATTCCATACTTATGAACCATCTTGCGCGTGGGTTGTATACTCGTTTAAGATTGTTACTTCTTTCGTCTTCGCTATTATAGTCGCCATACTCTTCGCAGCCACATTAGAGTGAATACTGAAATGAAAAATATTAAATATATACAGTACAAGGCGATTTTTTATAATGGTACACTATTACGGACATTTCTTTATCCTGGAAATTAATTAACCCGTTTATTCAGGCAACGTGTTTTTCATATCGATCAAGCCCCGGCCAGACGATTTTATTCAGCTGTGATATCTCTTTTAGGGAGAGATTAATGAAGGCTGAATATAACCCCACCCGTTCGATAAGTCGCAGAAAGTCTCTCCAAACTAAATAATATCGTGTAAAGGTAGCGTGAATAAAACGGAAAATACATCATCGGAATAAAATGGTTTAAGATTCATGGTAAATACGATTCCCTGACCAGAAAATCGACGTAAGAAGAACGTTGACATTTTCCGCCATCATATTGCTTCCGCTGCGGCGAACCCAAGCACTTCCGAGATATCCACTTGCCTCAGACCAACCACACAAGTCACAGAAGTTAAGTGTTTACGATGCCTTGCCCACCACAGCTGCGGAAGTCCCCCAGTCTCTGCTTTACGACAGAGATATCTATACCCAAAGCCTCGTTTTGCCAAGATCTAGTGTATATACGGGGCTGATGTACGGCATATATATCATTTGGCGATGGGTTTTACGGAGATGATTCTCCTTATCAACTTTGGTATACGACATTCCCAGTGAGTTTGCTTACGTATTTGGCACTTTTATATTCTCTCCTGTGCTGTTTGTGTAGTCCTGAGTCTATGTTGATGTAAAAGAGATTAAACACACTAAAGGGATTACCACGGTGTAATATGTAAAATAAACTGCTAATGAAACAGGTAATCACTATACTCCGATCACTTCAACTAGACGTAAAATTGCCGTCGCTTCGTTTAGAATGCTGAGCTACAGTAAAACATGAACACTGAGTTATGAAACTAGTCACAAAGTGCGATTCAGAGGATGTAGAGCCACAATATTCTTACTCGGCCATTCAATCACGAAAAATAAGATACAAAATGTCGAAATTCACCACGTAGTTATGGTGAATGACCAATGGAAAGCCTCATAAACCCACGAGAATATCGTTCCTTGATATCCTAAGTAAACTGAATTTGGTGAGAGCCTGTTAGCCATTCTGAGAGGCAAGGGGAACCCGGAAGCTGGCAGTTAAATCAGTCTGTAATTCGAGGAGTCAGTGGCGATCTCCCCCTCCACCACCACCACCACCACCTGCACTTACCCGGCTACTGGATACGCCTTTCAATCCTTCTTCATAGCTGGGATATACTGTATATTTTATCTCACGGCCAACCTTTCCAAGTTATACTCCTTCACGGTTGTTTCTCATGTTGTCTGCACCTCCAAACAACCTGCCTCATAGTTGGGTCAGGTCACTGGTTGCAGCTCAGTCACCCCAACTGCTCCAGTCCAACCTTCCTCATAGTCGACAGCAATGCTAATTTCTAAAGAACTGTATGGTGCTCTTTCTTACTCTTCCTTGCCAGTTTCGGGTATTAGGTCTGATGGCTGGGGGAGAACGTTTTTTCTATCTTATTGCCGTTGCTACTCTTGTCATGCCCTTCGACAAGAAATACCTAAAATGGGCCGTTTCCGCGTCCTGCAGTCGTCATTTTAGGTTATGTTCTTATGTCAACAGCGTTCTGAGACAGAGAGAGGTGGGGTCGAATTAATTTATATACCGCACGTTCCCAGTCTGATTACCATTCCCATGCACCAAATTCAGTAGCAGTCAGTTAGACGGTTTGCAACTTCTGTCATTATTGTTCCGTGTTTACAAAGCAATAGGTATAAAGAGAACTTAATGTGAATAAGGTGGCCTACATAAGTTATTTTTATTTTCTTAAATTAATAGTTCATACACACAAACACATTACCTCTTGGACTGAGATTAGAATATGCAGTATGAACTGAAGTGGTGGGAGAAGGGACGTGAAGATGATCAGCGGAAAGTGTTATTATTTATTGTTATTATTATTATTATTTGCTGTTTTCTTCGGTGCAGAGAAATAAAGGGGGGAGGGGACGAAAACAGGAGAGAGAGAGAGAGAGAGAGAGAGAGGGGAGGGAAAATTCACTATTCAGTATATTTCGAACATAAGACCAAAATAATACCCTGGCCTGACTAACGCTTGTATTTCCCAACGTTCAGATTTAGTAAAACTGACTCAAACTTTTTATTTATTTGTATTTTCATTATTGCTGACGCTCTGGACAGTGACTTCCTCAATCTACAGTAGATCTCATTATTGGTAACGTTCTACTGCGCTCGCACACACACACACACACACACACACACACACACACACACACACACACACACACACACACACACACACACACACACACTACACAGCAATGAAAGAAAAAGTTGAAGAATAGCGAAGTCAGCAGCTACTGGGGGGGGGGGGAGAAAAATTCAAGTGACGATGACACTACGAGACGAATAAAAGAAGCTGAAGATGAACAAAGCTAATATTGGAGGGAGAGAGAGAGAGAGAGAGGAAAAAGAAAAAAAGCGAGACAGACAAAAGCGAGCAAGAGAAACGCAAGAGGCAAAAACAAAAGAATCAGTAACAAAGACATGGGTGTATAACAAGGCTAATAACAGACAAGGAGAGACGCGAACACAAGGGAAAGGTGAGAGGATAGAACAAAGAGGCAACGACACTCTTACGCAGGCCCCTTACACACTGCTATACTGGCTATTATGCAAGCCTATTGTCTTCTCTCTGTCGCCGCCATGTTGTGACGTCACCGGCTGATGCATTGTGGGCGGAAATGAAATGGCAATCTCCTGCATGATTCTACATTTACAAGGAAAATCTTATCTTTCTTATTTTTCCTGTGTTGGTGAACTCAAAATATATATATCTGTATCGGTATCTTAAAAATATCAGGGAAAAATTTAATAATTTCAGTGGGAAATGAGGAAGCGAAGAAGTGATGTGGTGCGAAAATGGATGCGATAGAAAGCGTTTGGAGAAATACAGTGCGGTGGTTTGGCCCTGTGGAGAGGATCCAGAGTGACAGACTAACCGGGAGAGTGTATGGGAGTGAGAGGAAGGGGAAGACCGAGGATGAGATGGAGGGATGGAGTAGAGAGGTTTATGAGGGAGGGGGGTGTACACAGGGGGAGGGAAGCGAAATGACAGGGGACAGGGCGACATGGAGGCTATTCGTTTGTGGCCACCCCTTACGGGATTGAGGCCTCTTGCTATAGACAGATAAACAGACAGACATTCTTCGTGATTCTAAAATTAGATGGAATGATAAGTTTCTCCCTTCATGACTGTAAAATGCTTACCATAATGTTTACCATATCGTACTGCTTTGGAGTACACGAAAAAGACATAAGGAAAATAATATGGAACACTGCTGAAGAAAGAAAAATGCGACAACACCATTCAGTGTTTATACGTCCTAGTTACCCAGAAAACATGGGCACGTTATTTTTTCCCATTATTCTTGCCATCACTAAGTCGTCTCATTTAGCTTAAGGGAGACGTATTGCAACCCAGGTGTTACTGAGAGCTGCCACAAACTCTTCCACTTCAGGTGATTCAAATCGTCTGGAGAGAGGATAGCAAGAAAAAGTCATCGGCTTGAAGGGGTTAGGTATTACTACCTAAAATCGTCTTCCTTTGCAGAATATAACCGTAGCAGAACACCCACTTGCGTTTTCTTTTCTTAAGCCTTTAGGGTGCAAGGGTTTCTCAGCTGAACAAAATCGTCCGGTGTTATCATGAATAGGGGAAAAAAAAAATGGTCCATCGCAGGGAATGGGTTAATTAATGAAGGGGTTGAGCACATGACGGTGAAGGCGATGAATGGACTATTGTGCAACAAAGGACACTCTCTCTCTCTCTCTCTCTCTCTCTCTCTCTCTCTCTCTCTCTCTCTATTTATCTATCTCCGCGCTTGCGTGTGTGTAAATGTGGAGGGCTTGTGAAATCAGGGAGGAAAGTGAAAGAAAAGAGGATTAAAGAGCAAAAAAGTGGAGAGAGAGAGAGAGAGAGAGAGAGAGAGAGAAACAGACAGACAGACAGACAGACAGAGAGATGAAGGCGGGGAACCTGAAGAAGGAAGAGAAGAAACAGTGAGAAAAGGATTGGAAACGAAATGAAAGACAAAACACAAGTGGAGAGAGAAATGAAAGACTGAATTTATGGAATGAGTGGGAAAAGAAGGAAGAAAAAAAATTTGAGGAAGAGGACGAGAAGACTGGAAGAAAATGAGGTAGAGATGAGGAAAAAAAATGGGGTAGAGAGGGTTGAGGGGCTGAAGACCAAAGAAAAAAAGGCTGAGGAAAAGAGAGAAGCGCAGGAGACAAGAAGAGCAAAAGAAAGAAGAGAGATGCCAGAGAGAAAATGGAGGGAGGGAGGAAAGAGAAAGAAAAAGAGGGAGGTAAGGGAGACAAGCGAAAGAAAAAGTAAATGGCTGAAAAGGGAAAGGAGAAAATGAAGTAAGTGAACGTAATAAAGAAACGAAAAGTAAGGAAAGACAATAAGAGAGGAGGGAGAAATGTTGGCGAAATAAGAGAAAGGGAATGAGGAAAATAAGGGAGAGGGATGATAACAGGCATATGAAGGGGAAACAGGTAAATATAAGAGATAAAAGTGAGGAGAAAGACAAGGGAACGGAGAGAAGAGTGAATACAGGCGGTAAGACTTATTTGAAAGGGATGGAGGAGCGGAGGAAGATATGAGAAAAAAACAGGAAGGGGTGGAGAAGATTACGGAGGGGAGAGAGGAGAGGAAAGAAGGAGGGAGGAGGGATGATGAGGCTGGTAAGTGGCGTTGCCTCAACACTGAAATCCACACAATCAATAGTGTTATACCTGAGAGAGAGAGAGAGAGAGAGAGAAAGTTTATGTAAGTTTTATATGCTGAGTTTGTATTGTTAACAGTACAGGTATGTACGAACGTTCGTGCGTATATATTTATGTATGGATAGCAAGAAAAAAACACTATGTCACCTGATTTACGGGGTGAATTAAGTCTATATCCTGTGCTGAATAAAATTACCTGCAGATGGGAAAAGTAAAATATAAAATTCGTCCCCGGACTAAAGGGTATAGCCTAATACTCTTGCTCCCATGACTGACTCTCAGTTGAATAAAATCGTCTGGCCTAAACTGGAAGAGGATACTGAATATGCCCCGACCATGAAGGGTTTAACGATAGGCTAACGGTAATTCAACAAGCAAAATAAAATCGTCCGGCACTGGCTGAAACAGGATACTCAAGTTGTCCCTGTATATGAGAGGGTTACTGGTAGCAGTATTGACGCCGAGCAACCTAAACTCTCTCAGCTGAATAAAACCGTCTGGCGTTTGCTGGAATAAGATACTGGATACGTGAGTTGTCCCGACCGTGAGAGGATTAAATGCAATGTGCCCAGACATCTCGAAACGAATGTATCTTTATTTTCGTGTTGGTTTTGTTTGAGTTTCTTCGAAGGAACAACTTTTACAGACTTCCAGCCTTTGAGTGCTTCTTTATACATAATAATGTGTGTGTGTGTGTGTGTGTGTGTGTGTGTGTGTGTGTGTGTGTGTGTGTGTGTGTGTGTGTGTGCTACTGTGTACGTGACTGGTGTATATGTTTACATGTGTATATACATGAATAATGTATGTATGTAATGTATGCATGTACAGTATGTCCGTGTGTTTGGTTACGTACGTCTGGATGTATGTGCTTGTGTATGTGAAGTTGGCATATGCTGGTGTACTGTGTGCGTGTGTATGCATCTATACAGTGTAAGTGCTTGCGAGTATATTACTTTGCGTGTGTAGTCGCGAGTATATTACTTTCCGTATGATGTCCTGTGCGTATCGCCAGTGTGTACATATGTGGGGTTCTCCAGTTTGTGCACCTCCACTGTGTACCTGTGTGCATCTCATGTACGTCTGTGCGCGTGTTCAATGTGTGCCTGTGTGCATGTCTACATGTACCTGTTTCCGTGTCTGTGTGTACCCAAGCCGTTTGTGTGTGTAGCTATGTGCGTGGCTCCAATATGAAAATGTGTATATACGGTATCTCAGTTTGTACCTGTGTGTGTCTCTAGTGTCTACCTGTGTGTGTCTAGCTCCAGTGTGAACCAGTGTATCCAAGTATACGTGTGTGTGTGTGTGTGTGTGTGTGTGTGTGTGTGTGTGTGTGTGTGTGTGTGTGTGTGTGTGTGTGTGTGTGTGTGTCTCCAGTGTGTACCTGTGTGTGTATCTCCAGAGTTGTACATGTCTAGTGGTGTATTGCCTTACTGATGCTTGCAGCGTCTCTCTCTCTCTCTCTCTCTCTCTCTCTCTCTCTCTCTCTCTCTCTCTCTCTCTCTCGTTTTCCATGTTATTGTTAAAGTTCTGTAATAAGTGTGTGAATTTCAATTAATGTTAACGTCGGACCACTTAGTAAGGAACATAAGCTCGGCGTTCTCTCTCTCTCTCTCTCTCTCTCTCTCTCCTGAAGGCTCTCTTACGGGGGTCTTTCAAGATGTTTACAAGGGAACTATCGTCTTTAAAGGAGTCTGGTCTGGTGTGTGTGTGGGGAGGGGGGGTAGCGAAGGATACAACAGGAGGTAGGGAATTGTGGGGGAGGGAAACTGAGAGGAGAGGAGAGGAAGGGAAGGATACAAAGGGGAGGAATGGGAATGGTGAAGGGAGGGGGAAGGATGGGGACGAGGGGGAAACTGAGAAGATGGGAAGAGAAGGGTACATGGAGAGGAAAGGGAATTGAGAGGAAGGGATGGGATGGGACGGGAGAGGAGGAGAGGACAGAGGAAAGGAAAGGATGGAAAGGAAGGGGAAGGGATAGGGAGGGAAGAGAAGAGAAAGGGACGAAATGTAAGCGGGGATGGAAGGAGAAGAAAGTAATTCCAGGGAAAGGTAGCCTAAACAGGGGAGGGAAAGGGACCCGAAAAGGGTGGAATAAAGGCAAAGGATACGACAGGAGGACGGAGAATGTGGGGGTGGGAAGTAGAAAGGAACTGAGAGGAAAGTGATGGGGAGGAGAGACAGTATTGAGCGGAGAGGGAAGGGAAAGGGAGAGTAAGGGGAATGGAGGGAATAGAGAGAGAAGTAAAGGATGCGAGAGGGAAACGGAAAGGAGGTGAGGCGAAAGATAAAAAGGGTGGGAACGGATACAGGTGGGGATAGAACCGAGGAGAGAGGGACTGGAATGGGGAGGAGGGAAGAAAATGGACTTGAGAGGGGACAGGAGGGGAAGAATGTGAATGCTAGCAAATTTAGGGGAGAGGAGGGGAAGCAAGGAATGGAGGAGAAAGTGAAAAAATAATACTAAGGGGGAGGTGAGGGAGACAGGCAATGTGCGAGCAGTGAGGGGAGACGTGAAACGGAGGATGCTGGAGGAAAGGAGAGTGAAGGAAGGGAGAGAGACTTGTGCCTGTAAGAAACGGGACAAAGAAGCGAGTCAGTGAAAGCAGAACGGTGGAACGTCCGCCAGTGAAGGATGTGTGGGATGGAAGGTGGGAAGGATGGAAGAACCGGGAGGATAGTGAAAAGGTAGAGGGGAAGGTGTGAAGGAGGGAGGGAAGGATGGAAGGAGAGGAGGTTACTAAAATGGGGGAGAGGAAAGGATGGAAGGAACGAAAAAACGAAAGTGAAAGTGAATCAAGAGGGAAGGGAAGGAAGGAGAATGACGAGATGGTGAGGAAAAGGAGTGAGAAAATTGAGGGGAGGGAATCAGAAGAGAGAGGGGGTAGTGAACAAAGAACTGCGGAGGAAATGGCACGAAGGGAGGAGGGAGGGAAGGTAGAGAGGGTGGTAAATGATGATGAAACGAAATGGGAATGGAAGGGAAATGAAAGGAGTAGAGGAGGTCGATGAGAGTGAATGAGAGAAGGGGGATGGACGGTGATGCATACTGTTGGGTGAGGGAGGATTGAAGAATGACAGGGTTTGGTGTAGACTACAAACATTCAAGCAAAATTTATAAACAACACACACACACACACACACACACACACACACACACACACACACACACACACACACACACACACCACCCCTCAACTGAGCAATCAATCATCAATTCCGCAAATGATTCTGTCTGGCTGATGCAGTGGCTCCACCTCAGCCCACTCTGCCTGCCTGCCTTTTGCCGTCCTGTCTGCCTGCCTCGCTGATGCAATGACTACACCTTAACCCACTCAGCCTGCTGTCTGCCTCCCTACCTGTCTGACTGATGCAGAGGCTCTACCTTCACCCACTCGGCCAGTCTGTCTCTGTCTGCTTGTCTATCTGCGTGTCTCGCTGATGCAGTGGCTACAGCTCACCCCACTATGCCTGCCTGCCTGTCTGCCAGCCAGCCAGCCCCCTTTTTCATCCTCCCTTCCTCTAGCCTCTGCCTGCCAACTTGTCATTCTACCTCCTTATCTGTTTATCTTTCTGCCTGCCCGTCTGTCATCCAAATTATGTGCCCGGCGGCAATTCAGCTTCCTGCGTGTCTGTTAACCTAATTGCCTATCTAACTCACTCGCTAACTGCCTCTGTCTAATTACTTGCATGCCTCTCTCTCTCTCTCTCTCTCTCTCTCTCTCTCTCTCTCTCTCTCTCTCTCTCTCTCTCACACACACACACACACAGTAAACTCAAGCACACAATGCACTCACCCACTTATTCACTGATCTCCCCTCCTCACTCACCACTATCCCTTCCTCACTTTATCAGCCTCCCTTCCCAACTCACCAAGTACTCCATCACTCTTCATCACTATTAAACACACTTCTCTCTCTCTCTCTCTCTCTCTCTCTCTCTCTCTCTCTCTCTCTCTCTCTCTCTCACACACACACACACACACACACACACACATTCCGTCACCAACACTCACTCGCCCCATTCACCTCTTACTTACTCACCCCCTTCATCACAGTCAGTCAGTCTCTCTCTCCCTCCATCACCTACACATGCTCACCATCACTCACCTTTACTCTCACTCTCCCTCTCTCCCTCCATCACCTACACACGCTCACCATCACTCACCTTTACTCTCACTCTCCCTCTCTCCCTCCATCACTCACTCACGCGCTCACTCGTTCACTCACTCACTCATCATGCCCAACTTTCGCATGACTACCGGCCATTCATAAACTTAACTCGGCCATTCAGTCGACGCGATAATAGGCCAGTTTAATGAGAGAGAGAGAGAGAGAGAGAGAGAGAGAGAGAGAGAGAGAGAGAGAGAGAGACCATACATATTTGTCACTTCTTTCCAAGTACCACGACCTTTATGTTAAACCAACAGAAATACTTATTCATTGCTTACAACTTTTGGAGACGTGTGTGTGTGTGTGTGTGTGTGTGTGTGTGTGTGTGTGTGTGTGTGTGTGTGTGTGTGTGTGTGTGTGTGTGTGTGTGTGTGTGTGTGTGTGTGTGTGTGTGTGAGAGAGAGAGAGAGAGAGAGAGTAGATTTGTTGGGAAACCTTGCACTCTTTTACCCTACTTGGCTGTCAGCACTTTTTTTTTACGCCTTTTGCTCTCTCTCTCTCTCTCTGGTCCTCAATCTCCCTGTACTCCACAGTAAACCCTTTCATTCCTTCCTTTCCTCTTTTCTTTTGCTCATTCTCAAAGTCACTCTTATCTCTTACTTCCTGTTATTTTCCCCTCTCTCTCTCTCTCTCTCTCTCTCTCTCTCTCTCTCTCTCCTTCCCAGCACGCCACACTCGGCTCAAATGTTTACGTCGCTTTAAACACGAATACTCTGGCCCTAGCGCTCGACCCACTCCTCTTCATTTTGGCCACTCAGACCTTTCTCAGCCACAAAACGAGGCAAAAATAAAAATGATTAAGTGTTTTTCTCCTCTCCACCACTCGCAAGGCAAGTGTTTTTACGGCGGTTTAGGCACGAAAACACGAATAGCCGCCGACACTTGCACTTCTGAAGCTCCTCCTCCAGGTCGTTTTGGCGGGAAAAATAAATGGTGCGTTCGACGAGGGAATTTGCCTACGTCGCCCTCTCCAACTTCTTCGCTCCGTTTACAGTATTTTTCGGGCACCTAAACTTCTCTGGGTTTGAGGTGGAGAGAAAAAAAAAAAAAAGGCGAGAGGAGTATGGTCGGAAAATTTTTCAGTAGACAAGCGCGCGCGCACACGCACACACGCACACACACACACACACACACACACACACACACACACACACACACACACACACACACACACACACACAGAAGAGAAACCCGGAATTAAAGCTTGGAAATCGCGGGACTAGAAAATGCCGGGTGCGTTATTTGGCGAAGATTTCCGACATGGATGGGAGGAAGGAGGGAGGGGGGTCTGAGGTGGTAGTGCAGGGGGTTTAGGAAAGAAGGGGGGGGGTCTTAGATGGTGGTGGGGGGCGTAGGAGGGAGGTGGAGAGAGTCCTTTGGAGGGGGGTGGGGAGGAGTGTAGTTATGGAACGCACCTGCCCGGCCCGCCTGGAATGTACGATGTCAATATTCAGCGGGCGGGACTTACGGTATTATAGTCCCCAGAAGTTTTGCCGTAATTTTTTCTCCGATGGAAGGTTTATTTACGTGTTATTATTTGTGTGCCTTATAAACTGATGGCAGGCTGAGGAAGATGATTGGTAGGGGTTGCAAACTAACCACCATCCACTCCTTAGATGTGTCTGGGGGCGCTCACCATCCATTCACTCGGTTAGCTTCCTACATTTAGTGACATCCCAAATAATTACCTGTATTCCAGAAAATCATGTACCGTACCGTACCGTACTTCGCCTGGTGGTAATCGTACAGCTAATCAACAATTGGACGCCTGGTGGTCTAGTGGGTTACGGCGCTCCGAACGGATATGGCCCATAAGGATTGCAGCCGTGGGATAGTTGGAAACTTGAATATCTGGATTGAACAGCCAAGCCCCGGCCTCCTACGTCCCTGGTGCAACAACACAAAGTAGGATACTGGATGGATAAACAGACTGAGTGAAGAAAAGATATTACAGAACTTATCGTGCAGTAAGTCTAACCATTTCACTGCGGTGGCGTGTTTTGTTACTTATTCTTGCCACTTTCAAACGTTTTTATTCAGGTAAGGAGAGAGGCTTAGAATTGGAGGAGTTATACACGGCCTCCATAAAACCCATCATTATAAGAAGTCACCCTGAGTTAAATAAAACTTTCTGGATAACGGAAATGAAAATATAACCATCGAAATGAAGGGATCAGTCTTATTTTTTTCTCCTCGCATACTGCTAAATTTAGGTTGTCAGTACCAATACGTGCATCTGATAAAATTTAGTGAAGGAAATATTATTACTATTTGCTCCAACCGCGATGAAACAACGCTGCAGTTTCCAAAGATTTCAACAATTTCTCTGCGATAAAAGTTTATATATGTGTTAGTATTTACCATGGTTTTCTCCTCCGACAGAACTACAATATATATTTACGGTATTGTTATTGTGCGCCTTGTAAAGTTTAGCGAGGGAAGGATATTACTGAATACGCTTACCACGACTTAAGATTTCGGTTCCATAAGATTTTTTACTTTCTCCCATTGAAGTTTTGGAGTTTTATTTCCGTTGTATTTTCGTTTGTGCGTCTGCTAAAAATGTAAAGAAGGATGTTACATAAGATTGGTCGAATCTTTCCCTCTGATTCAAGCTTATTTGAGTATTATTTTTAGTTGAGTCCTATAAAGTTTTATGGAGAGACTTTTGACATTTATTTATTTTATTTTTTTTTCTCCGTTAGTCCTGATTTTTTTTTTTAATTTGTACATCTTATAAAATCTGAAGAAAGAATATTAAAGAAAACCCATCAGTATTCTCGAGACAGGACGCGATGATACAGCTGTTCAAAATTGTAACTTTCCTAGGTTGATGTATTTTTCTATTTTAATCTTGCAACATCCCGACGATTTTGTTTACTTTTAGGTAGATGAAGTGAAGGATTAATGGAGGCTGTAGCTGTGTGTGTGTGTGTGTGTGTGTGTGTGTGTGTGTGTGTGTGTGTGTGTGTGTGTGTGTGTTTGGAGAGAGAGAGAGAGAGAATGATTTTGCACCTCTCGTTACTAATCACCGAGCTTGCCTGACGGTATTTTGGTTCAGAAGTTTCAATATTTTTTCCTCCGACTGCAGTCTGCACGTAGCTGGATATGACGTTCATAAAAAAAACATATGATACAGAATACTAAATCACGGTGTATTGGCCGATGCTATACCTTATTTTTTTCCCCCTACGGATGTTCAGTCTTCATTATCGCGTAGGTCTTGTAAAAGGATATATATAAAATAAAACTAATACAACACCCGTCACCCTTCATCCAGCGCGACTGACGGTACTTTTGTTTCAGAAGATTAACGAAGATTTTTTTTTCCCCTCTAGTAGAAGATTACATGGATTATTTATACACTATATAGAAGTAAAAAGATGTAGCAGACTACCTGACTATTACCATATTACAATATGGTACGGTAATAATGCCATACTATTCTCTGGCAGATCTTTAACCAATATGTGCAATTATTATTTTGTATGATTTATAGTTGAATGTGGTAAGTTGGAAGACCCACCATCCACTCACACGATGCAATACAATCTTCAGATGACCTTAAACTTGAGTGACGGGACAATTGGTTAAGGACTGGTCGCCCTCACCATTATGATATTTGCACTAAAATGCCAAGCTTCGGGATCCTACAGTCCTGATGGGGCAACGAAAGATAAGTCGACGGAAGAACTGATGCATAGTAATATCCTGTAGTGGCCAAGAAAAAAAAAAAATGGTAATACACTGGTCGCCCTTACAAGCCCAGAGGGACCGACTTGATCTGTCCCAAAGTTTTTATGGTAGCTAACTTTTTCGCTCACAAAAGTTTACGCGTATTACTTTTGAGTTTTATGGGAAAATAACCGAGAATACCATCTTACAGTACAATTCCGGAAGTTTTACCGCATACTCTTCTCCGACTGAAGTTACATATACCGCATGCAATATTTAACATCCAGTCTCAAATTACGGTACTCCTTGCGCCTGAAGAGACCCTAAGCTGAATACTCATAGTCCAGAACATTTAAGGTTAGGTGACTGGCTTAGGCCTGGTGACATTACACGATCGGAATCCCTTTAGTCACCTTTAAGGGATTCCAATCGATGTCCTCATGGCTGGTGCTTCGGTTCAGTACACAAGCAGACGACTTTACTAGGCTATTTGTACAGCGTCTGCCTGATACCATGTTACATAGTACTCAGTCGTCTCTCAGTTCCCCCCCTCACCCCTGAAAGGAAGATGTTTGACTGCAGGAAGAGGGCCATTTCAGCCTACAGTCCACCGGGTTCACGTCCGTATTAGCCTGGGGTCACAGAAACGACTACAGCTACTATCGAAAAATATCACAAAAACGTCTACGGCTACTGAAGAAAAATACAAAATGATAAGAACAATACGGTACTCACTTCGCCTCAAACTGGCACTTGTAGATTAGTCCTGAAAAAGAGAGAAACAAATGTTAGATCTTTGATAGTACCGTATATTTATATTGGCAAAAGTAAAAAAAGTGCAAAACTACCAGTCACCACCACCATCATCACTATTATCACCATCACCATCATTAGTAACCTGGCCTTGCGTCTCGCTAACATATTGGGTGGGAAGGATTCACATATATGATGATAACACAAACATAAAAGAACCATCAACAGGTGCTTTACAAAATAAGCCATCATCATCAAAGCGCCAAAGTCTACATCCCATACCCTCGTAGTCTATATCCATACGCTCATCATTCCAAGTTCACGGCTGCGCATCGTAACAGGTATACCAACACGTTTCTGAAACACACACACACACACACACACACACACACACACACACACACACACACACACACACACACACACTATACTGAGAGCCACATAACTGGAAGGGGGTTAACGTTAATCTACTGAAGGGCTTTCGTGACGAGTGACTGCGATAAACAGCCAGGACACGTTTTTGTTTTTCCTTCCTGTCTATGCATGCCCTTTCTCCCCCCCCCCCTCTCTATTCTGCTCATCCTCTTTCCTTCTTCTCTCTCTCTCTCTCTCTCTCTCTCTCTCTCTCTCTCTCTCTCTCTCTCTCTCTCTCTCTTCTCTTCCCTTCCCTTCCCTTCCTCCTCCTCCTCCTCCTATTCCCTTTATTTATTTACTTACAACCCTACCTAACCTGGGAGTAAAGTTAGCGCCCCACATCCCAGGCAGTTTGGCTGAAGCAGCAGCGAGGCAGGATAAGATAGACGCGAGGCAGGGGTAGTGTGAGGCAAAGTGAGAGAGGCTAAAGGTAGAATGAGGTAAGTTAGAAGCAGGGTGAGGCAGGTTAGAAGCAGGGTGAGGCAGGCTGAAGCAGAGTGAGGCAGGCTGAAGCAGAGTGAGGCAGGCTGAGGCAGGTTGAAGCAGAGTGAGGCAGGTTAGAGGCGGGGTGAGGCAGTCCCTACAGGCAGGGTGAGGAAGATCTGTGAGTGTTAAAAGGTAAGGGGTGTGAGGGGGTTTAAGATTGTTAGGCAGGGATGAGACATGGAGGGCTGGGGTGAAGCAAGGACGGTAGAGATAGGCAGTGAGGGTTGGGGTGAGGCAGGGGTGCATGGAGAGGAGTGAGACAGAAGCATGTAGGGTAAGAGACAGGAAAAGAGCACTTAGCCGTAGCACAAGAGGGGAGGAAGTTAGGCAAAGTTAGGCAGGATTGGATATGTGTGTGTGTGTGTGTGTGTGTGTGTGTGTGTGTGTGTGTGTGTGTGTGTGTGTGTGTGTGAGAGAGAGAGAGAGAGAGAGAGAGAGGATGGCATATGGGAAGCAGGGTAAGGTATGGTTAGACAGAGTAAAAAATGGTAAGGTAGAAGGAAGAGGGGAGAGGTACGGTATAGCAGAGTGAGGCGGAGTGGGGACGGGGTAAGGCAGGGTTAGACAGGGGAAGGCAGATTAAAACAGATTAAGGCAATGAGACTATGAGAAAGGGGGAGGAAGGATGAGGCAGGGTTAGACAGCAGGGTAACGGCTACAGCAGATTAATGAAGGGTGAGGCAGGGTAAGGTAGGGTGAGGCAGGAATTAAAGCCATAAGAGTGGTTAGTCGGGAAGGAAGTAATTTGAGCTGAGATGAGAGCCAGCAGGGGAGCTGGGATGGTGGAAGGGGAGAGAGAGAGAGAGAGAGAGAAGGAAAAGAGGGAAGGGAGGAGACCAGATGGCTGTAAGAGAACAGAAATGAATGGGAGGGGAGATGAGTAGAGACGAAGGAGGGATGAAGGGAATAAGGCAATAGAGACGGAAGGAGGAGAATGAGGATGAGGAAAGCAACGAGTGAGAGGGAGCCGATGATGGGGGGAGGGAGAGGGTGTGGGCTGGGAGATCGGGATGAAAGTGGGATCACCTATAGTCTAGGAGGAAGGACAGAAGGATGAAGTCACGGTAGAAAAGAGAGAGAGAGAGAGAGAGAGTCAAGTTCGACGAGGAAGAGTGGAAAGGGAGTGATCAGGAGGGAGGGAGGAGGAGTGGGCGGCAGAGAAAAGGAGAAATAAGGGAAAGAGAAACAGGAAGAGAAAAGATAGGGAGAAAGGTAAGGGAAGGAAGGAAGGAGAAGGAAATGAGGAGTAGGCAGCAGAGAGGAAGAAATGAAAAAAGAGAGGGAAAGAAAAGGTAACGAAAAAAGATACCGGTAGGGAAAAAGACTGGGGCAGGAGAGTGAAGGAACGAGCAGGAAGGAAGGAAGGAGGGAGGGGAGAGGGTTAGTAACATGGAGGAGAAGGAGGGAGGGAGAAGAGGTGGGGAGGAGGGACGTACCAGGCAAAGGTGAGGAGGTAGAGAGGGAAAAGTGGGAAGGAGGGGAAAGATAATAAGGGAAAAGTACCATAACAAGACAGGAGTGAGAAAAGGACGGGAAAAATTGAGGAAAGGTAGAGGGGAAAACGAGGGAAAGGGAGGGAGGAGAGAAGGAGAGAGGAAAGGAGGAAGGAAGGAGAGGAAAGATATATTAAGAAGGAAGAGATAACTATAAATAAAGAGGTGGACAAGGAAGGAACGACTGGAAATACAGTGGAAGGGAGAGAAAAGTGAGGGAGGGAATAAGGTAGGCAGGAAGGCCAAGAGCGGGATGGGAGGGAGGGAAGAGTTGGGGAGGTGGAAGATGTACAGGGGAAGGGCATGAAGAGAGTAAGGAAAAGAGAAAAGCAAAGGTAACGAGACAAGAAAGAGGGAGAATGCACTGGGAGGGAGAGAAGAGAGAGGGAAGGAGGAGGTTGGGAGGAGGGCCGAGAGAGAAAAGGAATAGAAGGGTGAGGAGAAGGAAGAGATACAGAGAAAGGGGGAGAGGGACCGAAGGAACAGAGTAGTAAAGGGAGAAGGAAAGGAAGTGGGATGGGGAAATGGAAGTGAGAGAAATGAGAGGGAAGGAGAAGAGAGGGAGAAACGAAGAGGGACAGTGAGGAAGAGAGGGGAAGGGAGCAGGGAGAGGAGCAGGACTGGAGGCTGAATGTAGGAAGGAGAAAAGAAAGAGGGAGAAGGAAATGGGTGGGAGAGAGAGATGAGAGGGAAGGAGGAGGTAGGGAGGAAGGGCGAGGGGGGGGGGAGAGAGAGAGAGAGAGAGGTAGGAGGGATGGGGGGAGGGAGAGGAGCAGGACAGAAGTCAATACTGTCCTTACACCGTGTGAGTGTTGGAGTTCCTTTGTTCAGTATTACACTCTCACTGCTCCCTCTACCCCCCCCCCTCTCTCTTTCTCTCATTCTCAATCCCTCCCACCTATTTCCTATCTCTCAATCTCTTCCACCCACTTTCCTCTTTATCAGTCCCTCCCACCTATGTCCTCTCTTTCCCCTCTCTCTCTCACCCACTCCCCTGTCAATCCCTCTCTCTCCCTTCTCTCACTCCACTCCTGTCTCATCCCTTTTCTCCCACTGCCGTCTCTTAATCTCCCAGCCTCCCTTCCATTCCGTGCCCACGAACTCTCCCAGGCTTTGCTCCCTTTCTATCCCTGCCCCTGCCTTCTCCCTCCCTCTCTATCCCTGCTCCCGCTTTCTCCCTTCCTCCCAATCCCTGCTCCCACCTTCTCCCCCCCCCCTCTCTCTCTCTCCACTCTATCTTCCCTTCTGTCTGCTTCCTTTGCCACTGACTTCCATCCTCCACCTCTCTCCCTGATGCCCTCTCTCTCTCACTTCCTTTCTCCTTGCCTCCCCTCATAATCTCCCTCCTTCATTCTCACTCTCCCTACTTCCATCTCTCTCTCTACCTTCACGTCTCACCCTACCTCCGCCTCTCTCCCTACCTCCACGTCTCATTCTACCTCCACCCCTCTCCCTGCCTCCACCTCATTCTTTACCTTCCCCTCTCTCCTCATCTCCATCTTTCTCTCTTGACCTTCCTCTCTTCGCGCCTCACTTTCTCTACCTCTTACTTCCGCCTACTCTCCCTGTCTATCTCCCAGCTTCTCTCCCTCTCCCTGCCTCACCCCTCTCTCCTCCCACTCACTCTCAGATTCCCTCTCTTCGTTTTCAAATACCTCTATCTTTTCTTTTCTCACTTTCATCGTAAGTCTCTCTCTCTCTTCAACAACCTGCCTCTCCCGGCTTTCTTCGCTTCGTTCCTTCCCATTTCTTTACCTTAGCCAACACCTGCTCTCTCTCTCTCTCTCTCTCTCTCTCTCTCTCTCTCTCTCTCTCACACACACACACACACACACACACACACACACACACACACACACACACACACACCTATCCCGCAGCCTTAGCTTTTTCCCCTTTCCCTGTAGTTTCCCTACATCACCTCTCTCTCTCTCTCTCTCTCTCTCTCTCTCTCTCTCTCTCTCTCTCTCACACACACACACACACACACACACACACACACACACACACACACCTATCCCGCAGCCTTAGCTTTTTCCCCTTTCCCCGTAGTTTCCCTACATCACCTCTCTCTCTCTCTCTCTCTCTCTCTCTCTCTCTTTCATTTCTTTCTTCTTACTATCTTCCTCGCGTCTCGTGTCTTCTCGAACCTCTCTCCACTTCCCCTGCCTTCTCTTCTACAGTCACATCATCTTCCTCAGCTCTCTACTTTTCTCATCATCTCTCGTCTCGTTTTCTTCTCTTGTTATTACCCACCTACCTTACAATCTCCATTTTCTCCTCCGCCCCCCCCTCCCTCTCTCTCTCTGGCCCCCTTCCTCCCCTAGCTCTCCCTGACACCATTTCAGCCTCTTTGAAACCCGTCCTGACTCCAGTCTCCCCCCGCCCCACCCCTCCCCCTGCCTCTCACCTGCCACATCCCTCCCCTGCCTCAACCGTCTCCCCTTTTTCATCTATCCTTTCCCTATCTCTCCCCTTATCTCATCCTTCCCGTTCCCCCAGCTTCACTCCTTCCTCATTTCTCCTCCTCTCTCCCCTCTCCCTCTGCCCGCCCTTTCTCCCGTGCCTTAGCCCTTCTTTCCTTAAAAATTTTCCTTCCATTCATCCCCATCTCACCACAAACACTCCCTCTTCGTTGTCTCCCACCTTCCTCATCTCCTTTTCACTCCACTTCCCTCCCCTCTGTGCCTCTCCCTTCCTGTCCCCTGGTTCCCCTCCCCTCTTCCCTGCCTTACCTCCTCCCCCTGCATCACCACCCCCACCCTCCCCCTGCCTCATGCCACGTACTAGAACTTCCAGCTATCACTATTACCTCGACTACCAACCACCACTACCACCAACTTCATAACTCCTTAACCTAGTCTCGCCCACCAGCATTACCAATATTATTACGAGTGCAACAACTATCTATCTAACTCCGACTAAGAGCAACAGCAACAGCACTGTAAACACCTCCAAAACAGCGACTACTTAGGTACGACTTCAAACATTATTGCAACTACAACTACCATTACCACCACTAACACCGCACCTAGCTATCTTCGACTACCAACAGTACCATTCCAACTACCGTGACAAATACCTGGTAGCTATGGACACCAACAATATCAGTATCAACTATCATGCCAACTACTTAACTACAGCTACAAACATTACCACCACTGTCACTACCAACACTACCTCGTCTAATCACTAACAAGAGAGAGGGTCAGCTGAACCACTACCCTATCCCACCTACCACTACTGCCACAGCTTCCCCTACCACCACTAACTCTGATCACCGCTATAAAACTACCACAACTACCACGATTAGCACCATAAAAAACTGTCACAGCTAAAATTAACGTTATCACAGCCAGCACCACAGCCCTCCCCCCTCTCTCTCTCTCTCTCTCACACACACACACACACACCGCTCGCTGGCTCAGTGGTAACGTTCTCGCTTGCCATCTGGTAGACGGGAGTTCGCGCCTCGATCAGGTTGCGAAAAGTTTCACTGACGAAGTAAGTGGTTACTGTCCCCTTTGAGCATAGGGACAGGTGTGTGCGTGTGTGAAGGTCACAGTCTTGCCCTTAGATCGGACTATATGAGTTCTCAGCTCCCTTCCGGGAGGGTAAAACCTGACGATCACGACCATCAAGTGATCCTGACCGACCCGATGAATTATACACACACACACACACACACACACACACACACACACACAATCCCCTCCCACACGACACAATTACATCCCTATTAGCCCCCAGGCATCATTAAGAACCCTGGGACAATTAACGCCACTCCTAATGAACCTGCACACCCCTCGTTAACCGCACCAACAGCCCCATTAGCTCGTTCCTCACCAAGGCCACTAACAAGACGCCATAGAGGGGGAGAGTTTGGCAATTTTGGGATTTTATACGTGTTTTGTTACCTGGTTATTTTTTTTCTTTTTTAATGATATATGGGATGGGATGATGTAAGTTAGGCGTTGTCGTTTGGATGGGGAATAGGGTTATAACGAGGACGAGGACGACGATGCTATTAGATCTAGCTATTAATTTTTGTAGGACAGAAGCTTATGATGATGACGATGTTGCTAGCACTACTAATTTGTTGTAGGATAGATGATGATGATGATGATGATGATGATGATGATGATGATGATGGTGGTGGTGGTGGTGACAATGCCGTTGGATTTACTGCCGAACTTTTTTTTTTTAATTGCTAAAGTCTTCATATTGAGGTGTAGCGATAATGTGGCAACTGTTTCTCATTTTCAGCGACTATCTCTCTGGTGTCCGGCGATAAGCAGCCACCAACGAGGAGCAAATTTAGCGATGCTTCTGCCCCCCTCCCTCTCTCTCTCTCTCTCTCTCTCTCTCTCTCTCTCTCTCTCTCTCTCTCTCTCTCTCTCTCTCTCATGCATTTCTAACCACTACCCTCTGCCTGACTGAGGAGGAAGGGAGTGAGGATTGGGGGGAGGGGGAAGTAGGGAGTGAGAATAGTGAAAGGGGTGGTGAGGGAGCAGAGAGTAAGGGAGGGGCAACACAGGGTAGGGGAGGGCCGGGGGGAGGGGGCAGTGTGGACAATAAATACATGAGGGATGACATCGTCTGACCTAATCTTACCTAGTTTACACCATGTATTTATACTGATATCCATGTTTTTTGTACAAAATTGGCGGTACTAGATTAACTTCTGATTTCTCGACTGGTTTTGTCACTTTCTCGCATTTAAGGGGAAACTGAAACTCCACAGCGGCGGTTTTGTTCTCGTGTTGAATATTTGATCACCACGCAGACGACTAAATAAATATGTAGTAGTTCAGTTGTACGTGTAACTTCATATCATAAACTGTTTCATTTGTGCGATAATTGGCGCTGTGTTAACTTTTTCATTAAACACAGACCTCATTTAGTTCGTATGACATGCTGACTAAAAATGTAAAGTCTTTTTCAACTGGAAATCATTTTACTTCGTGTTCAAAGGCTCGAAATTAACCCAGAAGAGTCTACTCGATGTGAAAGTTTGTGTTTCTTTTATATCGTCCAATTTACTTTCACTTTAATATACTGCTTGTTTTAACCCACTGACGCTGATGATGTAATTTTAATTTTGTTTCAGCTCCGGATGATTTTGTTCAGCTTAGGACAGAACCTTCGGACTGAATGGCCTAACTTGATCTGTCTGGTCATAATTTATTTCACCTAATGTAACCTCAGCTGCTTTGCCATCGATAAACCTATCTTATGCAATTCCGGCTTATCTCAATGTGACAATCTAATTAAACTATCTTCTACCGCAACTATTTTTGCTCGTATTGTCAGTCTATCTTTAGCACAATCTAAATTATTCTAACTTATGTTAAATGTGATTACTTAAACAATGTCTCTACTACAACTAAACCTTACCTGACCTAAATTAACTCAACCTCTCGTATGTATGATAACTTTAAAAACCAATTACCGTCCAGCCTTCATATTTCACTGCAAATTAATCTCGACGAAATTACGACACTATTAGAAGTTACAAAAATCATCTCGTCATAATTTTTCCGACAGCGATCTGTAAACAAGCTTAACTTTTAATGATGACCAGGAAATATTTAATTTCCGTTTTTACCTGGGATTTGGAATCACTTTCATCACAGTTTTGTTGGTGTGCTTTTTCGTTTTTTTTTTTTTTTTTTTTTTGGGGGGGGGAAGGATCTGTCTTTACTTAGTAGGGATGGTTATAACTGGAGAAGTTTTCTTAGAGGCCACTCGTCAGCAAGAACCGACGTCAAGCAATTGATATAAATATGGTGACAGAAAGCCAGGCAGCCAAGACAAACATGTTTTTACGGTTTAGTATTTTTTTAACACATTTCTTGAAATTAACATGACAGGCCGATACATAGTGTTTACTGCATTCCACTACGGTCGCTTTAAAAGTCTCGTCAAATGAACCGTATCTGTCTAAAATAACAATTTCTTTTCTCCTGTGCCAAAATAATTCTTTATTGTAATAGAATACAGAATACAAGATATCAATCGTCGCTTCTGATATCAAGAACATTTTCAAAAGCCGCTCAGAATGGAATTTTTCCTACACCCAATTTTGAGCGAATTCATTAGTCAGCAATTTTACCTGTGTCGCAAGACTCAAAGTATGTAAAAATATTTCGTGCTTACTTTTTTGTTATTCTTCATTGAGACCGTTGATTTCAGCCTTCAAACTACCATTACCTCCTATCTTCGAACCAAATAGCTATCCTGTTATCACGTATTTAACCTTACAATATTTAGAGCATACCGTATTATATGTTGCGCGCAGGAAAAAGTTGCGACAAACCTTCCACACTTTCCAGCAGCACAAAATTTCAGTCATGCCAAAGTCGTGCTCTACACCGCATATCACTTGATGCGGAAACACGCGAGCTTTCCAAAGTTACAATCAGATTTTTTCTGCGACTAATAGTTTTACTGTAATTAGTGAATCACACACACGCTCGCACAAACGCAAGGACGCACGCATAACTGGATACACACACACACACACACACACACACACACACACACACACACACACACACACACACACATCCCTCCTCCTTCTCCCCCACACAAACTACATCTCTCCAGTGTTTATTTCCCAAAGTTGCAATAAACAAGTGCAGTTCGGCAAAGCAATTATTCATTCCCGAGTTAAATATAGGGTGAGTCGGGTAAAATACTGATGGACAGGATGAAAGAGAGACTGATTGGCAAATTATCTGTCTGGCGGCTTGCGAAAATATTAATTATGAGTGCAGGTTAATTGTGTTTGGCGGCGGAGTGTAGGGCAGAGGTGTGAGGAGAGGGGGTTGGGAGGAAGTGGTTGTGTGTGTGTGTGTGTGTGTGTGTATGTGTGTGTGTGTGTGTGTGTGTTGAGAGTAAGGGTGGTGGGGTGAGTGGTGATTGTAAGATTATGGAGGGTTGTATTATGTGAAGGTGCTAATAGCAGTGCGGTGGCGGATAATGGAAGTGCAGTATGTGGTGATGGTTGCGGGAGTGGGTAAGACTAGGAACTGGATGTTGAAAGAAGCTCTAGGGTTAGTTAGCGTGTAAGTTTGTGTTTGTAATGTGATAAATGCAGTGGTGATCGTGTGAAGCTGGTGTGTAATGATGATGGTGTGTAAATAACTCTCTCTCTCTCTCTCTCTCATATCCTCTTCTGGACACCCCTTCCCACCTCCGTCCATTTTTAAGTCCTCCATGCCACTTCTAGACGTCTCCTCTCCTCCCTTATTCATCCTCAGCTCCTCTCTCCTTCCCTTACCCTCTTCCCGCAGCCTTCTTCTCCTCCTCCCCTCCCACTTTCTTCGTCTCCCTCCTTCATTTTCACCTCTTCCTTAACCTCCCCTTCTCCTCACTTTCTTTTGCCACCCTCACCTTTTCCCCTCTCCCTTACCCATCTTGCTCTCCTCGTCCTTTCCTATCCTCCTTCTTCCACACTTTCCCTTTCTGACCCTCTCCTCGTCTTTTCTCGCTCCACTACCCTACTATTTCTTCTCTCTTCCCTCATACCTTTCTCCCTCCTTCGTGAGATGTTGGGCAGGAGTGGGTGGGGGTAGGGGGGGTCGTTACGTGCGTTCAAAAACAGTATGATGATGATGATGAAGATGATGAAGATGATGATGATGATGACGACGACAGTGGTTGTTGTTGCTGTGGTGGTGGTGGTGGTGGTGGTAAGGGAAGGGCATGAATGGCAAGGGCAAGTGGGGTTAACAGCACTACGATGAGGTCTTATTTCATCTCCACAGAATGTTACTCAGGATAGGGGAGAAGTTTTGAAACAGAGGGGTTGCACACACCCATCAGCGAGACAGTGGGAAGGAGGAAAATGTTTGGGTAGGGGGGGTGGGTGGGAAGGAGATAAAAAAGGGAGAAATAAAGGAAAAGAGGGCAGGGAGGAAAAGAGGTTAGAGTACGAGAAACGGACAAGGGGTTGGAAGGAAAAAGACAAGAAAGGGTAAGAAATAAAGAGGTATGGGTCAAGGGGCTAGGGAATGGGGAGGGGGAAAGAAGGGGGTAATGGGAGGGGGAAGAGGAGGGAGAGAGGTAGGAGGAAAGAAGAAAAGGAAGGGCAGGAAATGAGAGTCGAGATGAGAAAGACAAGACAAGGGGAAGGAGGAAAAGAATAAAGAGAGGCGGCAGAGGGGCGGGGGAGGGGCTCAATGGGAGAGGGGTGGGGTATGAGTGAGGTAATGGAGGGGTGGAGGTGATGAACTCTAGCAATTAGTGGCTCAAGAACAAGAGCATGGGTGGGTGGGTGGCTTCTTTATTCTCTCTCTCTCATACCCTGCAGAATGGGGGGGGGGGGATGAGACGAGGGATGAAGTGAGCGCAATAGGGGAAAGGAGAAAGAGGGAGGAAGTACGGGGACAGGAGGCAGGGTAGGGGGTAAATGGAGGATGTGGAAGGGAGGGAGGTGAAGGGGTGAGGGGGTACAGGGGGGTGGGGAGTGGTAATGTCGGGGTGGAGGTGATGAACTCTGCAGCAATTAACCTAGTGGGCGAGCTGGTTGTAGAGCAGCATGAGGGATGGGGGATGGTTGGCCTTTTTAGTACTACTTATTTACTCTCTTTTCTATCTTTTTTCCTTGCTCTCTTCTCTTCTCTTCTCTCTCTCTCTCTCTCTCTCTCTCTCTCTCAAACACACACACACACACACACACACACACACACACACATCGCTGGCATTTTTCAATCACCGTTTGTGAAAAAAGAAAGAGTAAATGCCGCGAGCACAAACAGGACACACAAACCGGAACTAAACATCACAAAAATCAGCCCCCCCCCCAAAAAAAAAAAAAAAGTGACAGAAAAGTAGCATAAGGAGGAAAACCCCAAGTAACAGGAAATAAAGTAAGGGGAGGAGGTCGTGGCGATGGCGTGCTGGGGGGTCGTATTATGTGGTCGTGGTGTCGTCACGGGAATCATTTTCTCTGGCTGGTTGACCTACACTCATCACGGTCAATGGACGCAGTTATGTTGATGAGGGACGGTAGTTAGAATATAGGACAGAAAGTGTAGTTATGCAGGACAGGTGATAGGAGTTGCATTGAGGGCAGCCAGTAGTTAGGATATAGGACAACGTGTAGTTATGTAGGACAAGTGGCAGGAGTTATATTGAGGGCAGTTATTAGTTAGCACACAGGACAACGTGTAGTTAGGTAGGACAAGTAGTACTAGTTATATTACGGGTGGACGGTAGTTAGGAAAAAGGACAAAGTGTAGTTTTCTAGGACAGGTGGTAGGAATTATAGGGCAGACACTATTTGCCGTACGATATAAGACAAAGCACAGTTATACAGGTCATACATAGATGGAGGGCGAACAGCAGGTAGCACAGAGTACAGAAAGTGTAGGTAAATGTGACAAAGTGTATTTATATAGGAAAGGTAGTGTATGAATGTAGGACAGATGTCAGACATATAAGGCATGGGCTGATAAGTAGAACCGACTGCACAACAGTTATAACGACGACATACATTATAGTATATTCATACAGAGCACAGACATCTAGGTTATTATATGGGGTACCTATCCTATAAGAAAAAGATACAGTTAAGGTATATATATAGCAGAGTACAGACCTAAAGACAGCGCTGATATAATGTAAAGGACAGAATAGTTATAAAGCAAGGAGGAAGGTACAGTTACAAATACCAAAAAAGGGATTATGGTACTGATAAAGAAAAGACATCGCTGTTTTGTGACACACTGATATGTAGGGGGGGTAGACAGCAGTTATAACACACCTACGGAAGCACAGTTACATTATACATGGAGGGAAGCTCAGTCATAGTACAGGAAAGGGTCCACAGTTTTGTAAGGGACAGACAGACAGCACAGTTATTCAGAGGGGAAATAGCGCCGTTATAAATAGAACGGACGCCGCAGCTGCTGGATAAAAATCTGTAAAATATGAACACAGACCAACCGGCATAAGTATAATAAATGTTCTAGATATACACCACCTATCCCACAGGTAAGGAAGTTTATGAGTCCTTCAGTATTAGGATATCTTTCATTTCTGCTGCCGGAGGACTATTCTGTTCAGTTAAGGAGTGTCTGCTTGTAGTAAAAGGGTTAGATACAGCCTCCACTTACCCCTTCACAGTACGAAACATCCTAAGCTGAGCAAAATCGGCTGTCGGTAAATGAAATATAAAGAAAGAACATCATCATAAAGAAAATTCAGTTCGTATCCACATCAAAAACCTGATATAAACGATCTCAGATAACCCACAAATCACAGAAGGTCAAATATAACAGTGAGCAGTTTCCCCAAAACTGAACTTGTGGCCTACACGATGACTGCCCAGGGAGTTTTCCCATCGACCAACGCTAACTTTAACTCCTTCACCATGATGACTTTTCTTTCATTTTTGCTATTCCCAAACGATATTATTCAGTTTACGGGAGACTCTTCAAGCTGGAAAGGATTGACGCAGCCTTTATTAACCCCTTGACCACCAGGATGCTCTACTGAACAAAGTCGTATGGCAGCTATAATTAAAATATATGTAGGAATAATATATGGCAGCAGTTAAGAATAATATACATAAAAATCGTCAACGCAGTGAAGGGGTTAAACCATCAGAGAAAACCCACAGATCACTTAAGTGTAACAAATATCAGCCAACGCCAACCAGGAGCTGAACTCTGGCCTACACGATGACAGTCCAGAGCGCTTCCCACTGGACCACCCGGGCTTAAAAAGATTGTGAGAAAGTTGGGGGTATTGTGAGAGTCGACGGCTTACCTGGATCCCCGCCTGTCACATCATAGGTCAGGGTTCAGTTCCCGGCAGCCTACAATACGGGATATTTTGGGAGAAGGTTTCACACGAGCGGATGAAATTGTGTATCGATTTATTTTATCAGGTGTGTTTTCTTAATTTTAGGAAAGATTGTTTTTTTCTTAATTTTAGGAGATCTGTTGCAACGTTTAATTTATTCGGTTTCAGTTCCTGCCAATCTAACACGAGATATTTTGAGAAAGATTTATCACAGACCGATGGAATTGTGTGTTGTCTGCGTTTCTGGTTTATAGCTATACATTTTCTTGATTTTAGGACATAGATATTTCTTCTTCACCTTTTTATCTTAATTCTCTGTTGTCCTTGTCTGGGGAGGTCTTATTTTCGTTGGACTGTTATTCATTATTATTAAAGGAAGTTTCACAGTTTTATTCAGTATGTGACGAGACCTCCCCACTTGTTTATCACTAGAACAGATTTGTCCTTTCACATGAAGAGGAGGATCTGAGTTAGGGATTCTCATTTGGATTGTGAATTTCCGTAACTAATTTTATTTTTGTACGAATTATAGTGTTATTTTCTTTTGCAGGTAAGTGACTGGGAGGCAGTGAACAAGAGGTCAAGTATGTTCAGTCAGGTGAAAAATGAACAGCAAAGGAAGGGAAGAAACAGGAAGAAAATGAAAGCGACACAAGTTGGAGGAAGTAGAGGGAAAAATATGGGGAGTTTCATCTAAAGGATAGTACGGCCCCCAGTAAAAAAAAAGTAAATGTTTTCCTCAGAGTTTTGCCGTTATTTATTTTTTTTTTTTTTTTTTTTTTTTTTTTTTTTTAAACGGCTGATGGCTGAGTTTAAGCGAACGAAGAAAATGACATGATAACAGGGGGTTGTTGAAGAGAATGAAACACACACACACACACACACACACACACACACACACACAGGGTCATAAAGTCCAGCTTGTCCCCTCCTGGGTGACATCCAGGGCCATACACGGGAGGAAAGGGGGGGGGGGTGGAAGAGACTGGTTAATGGATCCCATTGTTGTTCACCTCTGATTACCTGTTTCCTGGCATGAATAGACTTAAGGCATTTATTTATCATTTTAGAAAAAGCAAGAGATAAAGTGAACTAGGAGAAGGATTATGGAAGGTGCTGCTTATTTGGTAAACGTAAATTCCTGCTGTTGAGTTTTTATGATGGTGGTGAAGCATGTATCAGTGGGTGGATGTTTTGAAAGAGTGATTCAGTATAACACGAATGCGGTATCCTTTCATTATCCCCGGTACAATATGAGCTGTGGATGAATACTGAGAAGTGGAGTATTTCAAATCTGATTTATGCAGATAATGCTGTGTTGCCTGCTAACAGTGCACACTCTTTGTAGAATGTTTCTGAGTTTTGCAAAAGTGTGTGAGTGACGTAGTATAAAAGCAAATGCAGATAAGAGGAAAATAAATGGCTGCCTTCAGAGAAAGGAACTCACAACATAAAATGTTGGTGAGTGGAGAGAGACTGGAAGTGGCAGTAGAGTTTAAGTACTTAGACGCAGTGAAAGAAAATAAGTAATTGTGTAAAGTCAGTGGGGAGTAGAGTGGGCCAGGGAAGTAAAGTGGTTGGTGCTATAAAGGCCCTGATAGCGCTTAGAAGCCTGAGTACAAAGGCTGGAAGAGGACTGCGTTGAAGGTGTGTTAGTGCCTGCATTAGCATAAGGGTGACAGACTTTGGAATGGCTTGAGTATTAAGAAGAGTTAAAGAAGTAGAAATGCGGCTGTTACGGAGTATGTGTGGGTTGTTTTGTAGGATAGTGTAATTTAAATGAAGAGATTCTTCGGAAAATAAAGTCTAAAAATAAAAGGGTAGAGGACTGTGTGTTCGGATGGTATTTTTTTTTTTTTTTTTTTTTATGTGTCCGACTCTGGGCATAGGCTTCACAGCCTGCTATCAAGGCCCAGCAGTCCTCCTACATACCATACACCTCTACATGTCACCACTTCGGCGCTAACACCCACCGTCCATATTGAATACATGCTAGGGATGTCTCATACAGGACTGGTGTATTGGTATTAGCGGGGGTATTTTTACGACATGTCGGCGGGACTTCTGGTAGATCAGTAAAGCCTGATTTAATGAAATTCAAATCCTTAAACTGTTCCCTGCCCCAGCCGGGATTCGAACCTGGGTCCGTTAGGACTGCAGGCCACCTCTCTACCGATTGAGCCACCGCCTGGTTGCAGGACATGAAATATTAGTAGGGCTACTACGCTTAACAAAGTGGTTGCTTAAAACACAATTTAGAGAAAAAGGGCTTTTATTTTTTTAATATGTAACTTTTCGCACACTTCATGGCTTCTTCATAGTGTCTGAAGAAGCCCTGAAGTGGGCGAAACATTACCTCTAAGAAAATAAAGGTCCTTACCTCTAAAAGGATAGAAATTGTAGAGAACCCTTGGAATATGTGGAGAAAGGAACTCTAAAGATGAAAGGGGACAAGAGAGTACTTTGATGGTATGGTGACAGAGAGTGGAGTGGATATAAAAAGAGTGGTGAAAAGGGTGTCTTTGAATGAGCTTAAGGGTAGAAGGCGAAGTGGAAGGCCGAAAAGAGGGTAGATGGACAGTGGTATAAATATATGAATAGGCTAGATATGGGTACGGATGAATAGAGCAGATGCATGACAGAAATCAATGGATGCAGAATGTGTAGAGATGCACTTCCAAAGAGATTCACCATCCATTTTAACTTTGCAATTGACGGACTTTTATTTACCCCACAGACATTATAAAGAGCATTTCTGTGTGTGGATCGTTGGGCCTCGGAGATGGTCTTGAATGATGAGTAAATCGATGTAGGACACACTTCACAGGGCAGGGTTTATGGTTCTGCTTTTGTACTTTCCAATTGTTGTTTCTCGACCTTCTCACTCATGCTTTAAGTGCGAGATAAGATGATGTTGGTGGCAGACTCACTACCACAACTACTACTACTACTAACTACTACTACTACTACTACTATTATTATTATTATTATTGCTTTTACATCATCATTATCACTACCTAACAGCCAGCCTAAATGTCATTACCCACTGGTCTACGGCTCTTAGAAAAACCTATGTATTCACGTTTTCCATAATTATCACACTATCCACATCGATGTATTATCACTTTTTATTTTTTTCTTGCTACAGTCAGACATTTTACTTTGATAAGGAGAGTGCCCAAGCAGAGGGATTAATGAAGGCTGTATGGAACTCTCCAGTAAATATTAGAGAGAGAGAGAGAGAATACTTCCCGAATGTAAATAAAATCGCCTGTAAGAGCAAGAATATAAGTTTAGAGGCGTCACGGTGTAAAATGACTTAGTACTCTCTGCCAGTGAGCTCCCATCAGTTATTATCTCTCCCATCAGTTATTCTCTCATCACCTTCATTATCCCCAAATGGCCCGTAACCGCTTCTTACACCAGGTTACAAATTACTTCTCTCTCTCCCTCCTTGCCATGACGTCATTTTAAAGCTTATTTTTGCTGTCTTTACGTGATTATATTTAGTACTAATAGCTGGACGTTAGTTAGCTTTTTTTTTTCTTATATATCAATCGTAATACGGTATGATGATGATAATGATGATGATGATTATGATGATGGTGGTGGTAATGATGGGGTGTGGTGTATGACCGCGGAGAGAGAGAGAGAGAGGCCATTCGTCATTGTTCTTCTCTGTATGGAAGTCAGACAGTCTCCATCCCCATTATGTGTACATGAGTGTACGCTGAGGAATGCATGCGTGTGTGTGTGTGTGTGTGTGTGTGTGTGTGTGTGTGTGTGTGTGCGCGCGCGTGTGTGTGCGTGTGTGTGTGTGTGTGTGTGTGTGTGTGTGTGTGTGTGTGTGTGTGTGTGTGTGTGTGTGTGTGTGTGTGTGTGTGTGTGTTTGCAATTATGTATTTATGCTCATGTGTTTATGAGCATGACTGTAAACACCTGTCCCTCTTTATAACCTACTGTGTTTTTGTGTATCGATTGGGGGATTTTTGCATGTGTCTGTGTGCGTTAGTCAATTTGTGAGCGTCTGTGAGTATAGGCTTGTGTCTGTGTACGTATCTGTGAATTTGTGAGTAATGTAAACTTCAACCCTGGTGAGCTCTTGCGTGTGCGTGTATGTTTTGTCAGGTGCGTGTGTGATTGCATGTGACTGCATTCGTGTGTGGGAGCAAAATAAGTGCATGAGAGAGAGAGAGAGAGAGAGAGAGAGAGAGAGAGAGAAATGTATGCAATATAACTGTGTGTGTGTGTGTGTGTGTGTGTGTCTGTGTGTGTCCTTATCAGTGTCTGTCTGATTGTGAACACTTACAGGCTAGTCGTAAAATTTAGGAAGAGCACGCACATTACCAAGCACGCACACACACACTCGCATGCACACGTAAGTACCCTCACAAAAGCATACACAAATCCAAGCACACGCACACAGATGTACACGCATACAGACGAACACGTTTATAAAAGTACAAAAACCAACACACACAGTACACTCACAAAAAGCACATTCACACAGCAATCTTATGCACATATGGACACAAACGCACAGGTACACATCACGCTCACAGCAACGTACACAGAGAAACACGCACAAATTATAGTAAGCAGCAACACACGCACACAGAAATATGTGCCCCTAAAACACACACACACACACACACACACACACACACACACACACACACACACACACTGCCGCGGGCCCCATTCAATTATTCACAAACCTTTACTTTTTTCACTCCACCCCGTCATTTATCCAAGGCTTCCCGCCTGCCCTTCAATTATTCTTTATTTCTCCATTTATTCGTCATTTCTTACCGCCCGCTTCTTCTCCTTAGCTATTTTTATTTCCTAGTTATTTTTATTTATAGATTTGTTTACTATTTACACTTTTTATCTTAAGTCTTTATTCATATTTTTCTCAGTGATTCTGTTTGCATTATTTATCCCGTTATTCATTTCTTACCTTTATTTCTTCACATTTATTTTTACCTGTATTTTTTCACATTTATTTTCTACCCTAATTTCGTAAATCATTATATTTCTTTACGCCTTTATTTTTGTTTTAAATTATTTTTATCCCCTATAGATTTTACCTGTTATTGTTTATCCTTATTTCTCTATTTAATCTTCACATTGCTTCCTAACTCGTTTATTTTTTTTCCTTGTTTCTCGTTTATTTATTTTCTACCCTTATATCTCACTTATTTTTATTATGTATTTCTCTACTTATACATCGTTACTTGTCCAGCACTTCTTTATTTCTTTCCGTACTTTTTGCACTAATTTGTTTCTCCCATCTTCATTTCCGTATCATCCTCTGCTCTGAATCTCTTCCAGTTTATACTGTATGTCTTCCATTTTATACCCTGTTTTCCACTTAATACTTTCTCTTCTCAAATGTATAATTTGTCTTCCACTTTATACTCTGCCATCACCACTTGATACCACACAACTTTGTTCCACTTTACTTATACGTTCTCTTTTTCACAAACACTCGTTATAAACCAGACCATACTTTTTCCCTCGCCACGCTGTGGAGAGGCGCTGTCAGCCGCGAGAGAACATCGGTTCACTGCAGGGACGGCCCTGTAGGGGCGGTTGCTTGCTTACGGTTAAAAGGTCTGCTCAGCCAGACAGACTGGGGTTGATCAACAATACCAGCAACATGCTGAATTTTGTGACATCCCATTCTTTGACTCTTCCTCTTTTTCTTCTAGTCACATTAACATTTATTCTCATCTGAGTTTTGGTCACTTTAATTCCTTATATGTTTCATCATAATTCGATCTTTCATACCTAAAAGTTGTCGTCATCTCTTCTTTTTATTTCCGTTTCTCTGTTTTCTTTTTTCACTTTATCCTGAGTTTCCTTTGTGTTCCTAACCTTTTCACGAGATTTCCTTTCTTTATTTTTATCCTGTTCATTTACTTTCTGTGCCTTATTCTTACTTTCACAGTCATTCATACAACTTTATATCTCACTTTCTCTACCCGGTATTCAATTTCTTCCATTTCTTGCAATCTTACTTTTTATATACCGTACTTTCTGCTCTCTTTCCATTTCCTTTCCATGTCTTTTGTGTACACTATTTCATCTTGCCTTTTTTTTTATTCGTTTACTTCATATTCCACCTTTATTTCTCTTTTCTTACTTTTCTGTTCCTTACACCCTCTTTAAATTCTCTAAACCCTTTCATTATTTCTGTTCATTCACCGATCATTTCTTTCACCTCTTCATCTTTCACTTCTCTATTTTCCCTCATTTTTATTGCTTTCATTTTTAATCTTTCTTTTTTTTCTTTCAATTCTTTTCTGATTTCCTTTTCCTTATCTTTTATTGTTTCATTCACCGCTTCATTTCTTCACGTCTTTTCATTTTTTTTCGTTTCATCCATCACTTCCGTTTTCTCGTACTCTCCTTGTAAGTTCTTTATCCTGTAATTTTTTCATGTCATTATTTATTTTACTTCTTAATCTTTCACTTCTCGGCAGTCTTAGATGTTCTTTTCTTGTTTCTTTTATCCCTTTCTTTCATCCTGCTCAGTATTTTTTTTTTTTCTCTCTTTTTCACTTTTCTAGCTTCTCTCATCATCCTTGCTTGCTTCACGTTTATTTTATTCTTTTACCTTAACTTCTCTCTACAAAAATTTTCTTTCACCTTTTCACAAGTTCTTTCATCATCTGCTCTTGATGTGTTTCGTTATGCATTTGCTAAACTGAGACTGCAAGACCGACAAACGGGTACAGATACGGTTGAACAGATAAAAACTCTCTCTCTCTCTCTCTCTCTCCAGATTGATAGATAAATATAGATATATACCGTACACACACACACACACACACACACACACACACACACACACACACACACGGAGAGAAGGTGGGGGGTGTATCAGTCATGTATTTAAGGTCAAGGCTGGACTCATTAAAAATACGCGTCTGTTATGTTTCCCTCCCTCCCCTCCTCTCTTACTCATCCTTCCTTCCTCTACTCCTCTGTAATCTTACTCCCCGACTCTTCCGTTCCCCCTCATTCACTCCCCCACTCCTTCCCATTCAATGACTTACTTCCTCCTCCCCCTACTTTTTCACTCCAGCTCCCTCTCAATCCTCCGACTCCATTCTACTCCCTTACATCTTCCTTCCCGTTCACTCCTCCACTCCCTCCCTTTCCTTCTCCTTTACCCTTTGACTCCTTTCCCCTCTCCTCACTATCTTACTATTTCCCACTTACATTACTTTCATTTTCTCCATAACTCCTTCTCACTACCCACTCACTCCAGCTAACTCTCCCTCCTCCAAGTAAGTCTCACACTCCCTTCCGTTCACTCGCACTCCCTCCACTCCCAGTCTTTCCTAATTACACTCCCTAGCACTTCTCCACTCCCTCCCTCAACTCCCCCACACCTTCCATCATCCCACCCCCTCTCTCCCTCCCAACTCGCACTCCCTCCCAGTCCCTCACTCCTGGCCCCTGTACCCAATGAGAGGTTCACCATTCTAGTCAGGCTCTTCGCTTAATAATGCTAACTCAGCGCAATGGCGACCTCTATATTTTATTCTTGCACCATCCAGACGATTATAATTAGCTTGAGAGAGAGAGAAGAGGAAAGGTATACATGAGCAGTGAGGCGTAAAATGAATCATGGACGACAATATTCACAAAGAGAAAACAGAGGAATATGTTGAGTAAAACGAATATTGAAGAGTAAAATGAATAAAGGAAAATTTGTAGTCAGCATAGGAGGCACTTGAAATGGGGTAAAATGGCTTAACAGTAAAATGAATAATGTGATAAAATGGAGAAGAGGGAAAGTAAAACGGATAATCAAGAAGAAAATGAATACAGGCGAACAAAACTTGGGCTAGGAGAGAAAATGAAGAGGAGAGTGAGTAAAATGAATAATGGACGGAAATGGAGATGAAGAGGGAGGTAAAATACAAGTAAATACTGTAAGAAAATCAGGAGTATGGATGGAAGTAAAATGAACAGTGGAAGAAAATGGGATGAAGAGGGAGAGTCCATTAAATACTGGAAGAAATTCAAGAGGAAGAGGGAGAGTAGAATGAATAATGAAGACTCAGTTGAATAATGGGAAGCTGGCTGTTCACACGCCTTACTTTTTCAGTCCACCCTGATGTCATTTATTCACCTCCCTCCGTTCCTCCCTTCCTCCCTGCGTCCCTCCCACCTGTTCAGTCAGTCGTCGTTACCCTTTGTCAGTATTTTAATACTTTAGAACATGATTTATTTTCCTGGCCTTTCATTCCACGTTAGTCTTTGCTCTTATTTACCTAAAGCTTCCGAAATTACTTTTTTTTTTATTCTTACCCAATGATTACGTTTTTAAATATTTTTCCACTTTATCGATCGTCATTATTTACGTCGCCTTGTCAGTGCGATGACTTCTTTGACATTTTATTTCCAGCCTGCTTCCAGTATCTCTCTCCCTCTCTCTCTCTCTCTCTCTCTCTCTCTCTCTCTCTCTCCATACCATTCAAAAACAAGTTCCTTTCACTATAATTTCATCATAATGAACATCGCTATTGTCATCATCAGCATCATCCATCAGGAAGCATTTTCCTCTCTCTCGTCTCTTTTCCTCAGCTTTTCTTTCCTCTCCTCTAATTCGTCTCTTCTTTTCCCCTTCCTTCTTTTTATCTCATCTCATCTCTCTCCCGCCCTCTCTTCATAGTTTCCTCCTCTCCTCACAGTTTCCTCCTCTCCTCTCCTCTCTTCCTTCACTCTTCGCTCCTCACTCTCCCCTCCCCTCCCCCTCCCCCCCATGACTCCCCTCCCCCCTTAGTAACGAGGGTCCAGGTGTCGGGCGTAACTGGAGGATCACAGGCCACTCCCGGGGTAAGTGAGTATATCGGCTGTAATGCGCATCTTACGTTTACATTGACCTTGGTAATTCAGGTGTCTGGCCGTAATGCATAGAGTGGGTATATAGGAACTGAGGTGCATCGGTTAAGTGAATAAGTGAAAAGATGTGTGTCTGTGCAGCCTATACTGCTTAAGGTACCGTATATCAGGGGGCTAGTGTAGAATGCGTGTAATGGGTATATATCAGTGCAGATTCATTGGCTGGGGCGTAATGCGTATATCCTCAATTATGTACACGGTATGTCGCTCTGTAATGGTAGGCTGTATTGTTTGCATATCAGGGCCAAGAAGTTTCTTGTAGGCCATGAATAACCTTTTTATTCTTGATACAGTTTGCACCAGTACCATACCAAACGATATCAAGGTGAACTGTGTAAAATAAGCCGCAGAGGAAGAAATGTCAATTAGTTTACTCTAGCAACGATCAGACGGCTTATACCGGTGCGTAATGGACACTTCCGCGTAACGCAAATATCAGGATTACATTACACCGTATACCAAAACGTAACGCCCTCATCCTCACATAACAACCACATCTGCAGAACAATACCCACCCAAACGCGCTCGGTATAAAGCCACCCGTTCAGCGTGGTAACAGATATCGTGTACTGGCCTTGTGGTTACGTACCCCGCTCTGCAAACACGCCCTCAGAGTCAGGTCCCCGGGTTTGGACTTACGCGCAGGTTAACTGGGGCGGGGAGCGTAGGTAGCGGTGTTGATTATAGTTTTAAGCGGTAGGAGGAAAAGGGAAGGCAAGAGGAAGTGGGGGGAAGGCGAGAGGAGGAGGAGGGGGGAAGACGAGAGGAGGAGAGAGGAAGGGGAGGGTAGGAGGGGGGAGGGTAGGAGGGGGGACGGGGAGAGTAGGAAGGGGAAGGGGATGAGGATAAGAGAAGGTGGACGGGGGAAGGGGAGAGTAGAAGGAGGAAAAGGATAAGAGAAGGAGAAGGGAGGAAGGTGAGATGAGGAAGGGGACAGTAAAAGGAAGAGGGATGGAGAGAGGACGAGGGGGGAAAGCGACAGAAGGAAGAGGAAAGGGCAACGAGGGTTGTATAAAGGGAGGGATACGTGAGGAGGGGGGAATAAGGAGGCGTGAGGGGGAGAGGAGGAGGGGGAAAGGGAAATGAGTGTTGTATGGACAGAGAGATACGTGGGATGAATAAGGAGAGGGGAGGGAAATGAGAGAGAGAGGGCTACAATGGGAAGGATGAGTGGAGGTGGGAAAGTAAGGGGGAGAGGCGATAGGGTGAGACAAGGGGAACTGGAGATAGATGAAGGAGTTGGAGAGAGAGGGAGATAGTTACAAAGTGAGAGGGATAGGGAAGCGAAGGGTGACGGGGTAGGGGAGAGTTACAGAGAGAAAAAGAGGGGCGGGGAGGGGAAAGGAAGATTTACAGAGGGAAAAAAAAATAAAAAGAGATTAAGAGATGAGTTATAGGGGAAGGGGAATGAGGGGAGAGGGGAGAAACTTACAATGGGAAGGTGGGTGAGGGTAAGGAATAAGGGAAGATTTACAAGACGCACATTTAAGGTACTCTGATATTAGGGTAATGTGTGGGTGTAAGAGTGTGGGTGTTGGGGTGAGGGTGTTACTGTAGTACCCTCTTATTACAGGAGGGACTCAACGCTAAATCACTGTAACGCGGGAACGGCAAAAAAGCTCTCTCCACACCCACTTCTTCCACCGATTAAATGCCGGGAATAAAATATGAGGGATAGGGAGAAGAAATGAGAAACTGGATTATAAAAAAGAGAGGTTAAGACGTTAACTGAGAGAGAGAGAGAGAGAGAGAGAGAGAGAGAGAGAGAGAGAGAGAGAGAGAGAGAGAGCGAAACATTAACTGACAAAAAAATGCTTAAGGACATGTATTATTAACAGACAATAGCTTTTCACGGGAAGGAGAAAGTGAGTGACAAAAACGCCCGTAAGAAAGAAATGTTGTCCGTTACTTATACAGGCATCTCTTCAAACTTCCGATACAGTATTGGCAGTTACTGTAGATTAAGTTGTATATACGATGATTGTAGCAGTTAGGATGATGATGATGATGATGATGATGATGATGATGATGAGGAGGAGGAGGAGGAGGACAGTATAACAACAACAACAAAGAAAACCAAACATACAGATCACCAACACCAACAACATACACATCACCAACACTTCAAAAGACCAATTTCAGTCCACTAAAAAATGAAGACACAGAAGAGAGCAATGACAGCCACACACAATCCCACAAAAAGTAAAAAAAAAAAAAAATGAGAGAGAAAGAAAAGAGAGACTGGAACCACTCACTTGGGGAACGGACAGACGGACAGAGAAAAAAGAAAGAGAATCTGTTGTCACTTTTGCCGAGAGAGAGAGAGATAGAGAGAGAGAGAGAGAGAGAGAGAGAGAAATAGACAGGCAGCAACAGGAGGGAGAGAGAGCATGCAAGCTAAAAGTTTTGAAGCACTATCGACCAGTGGACTCAAGTGTTGCACCCTGATCAATAAGTTGCAAGGGAGGGGAGAGAGGGAGGGGAAAGGAAAGGGAGTGATGGAGGGGGAGGGGGGGGAGGGCAAGGGGATGTGGGGAGAAGAGGGACTGTGAGAGAGATGCAGGGAATGGGAAGCGAGGAAAAAAGGTGAAAGGAAAGGAGAAGCAGTAGGAGCACGGTACGCATGAAGGGAAAAAAGGGAAACACGACAGAGAAAACGGGGGGAAAATGAGACATGAGAAAGAAGTAAAAAGAGGTGAAGGGGAAAGTGGGAAGGAAAAAGGAGGGAAAGATAAGGAAAAGAAGGGAGAAAATGGAACTGAGGGAAAAGGTGAGACTGGAGGGATGGGGTAAAGCGGGAAGGTGAAATGGAAAAAGGAAGGGGTAGGGAAATGGGTGGGGGTAGAGGAAAGGGTGGAGGGAGAGAGAGAGAGAGGTGGAGGAAAAGGAGACGGAAGGCAAGTGGCGAAAGAAGGAAGAAGGGAAAAAGGAATGGGAGAGAGACAGCAGTGATGGCGTAGGAAGGATCACAGGGGTGTAGCGGTGGAAAAGGGGAAAAGAGAGATGGCATACAAGGAACAGATGGGGAGGGATTGGGAGTTTGGCGAGGGATGGAAAGAAAAAACGGAAAGAAGAAAAGGGGAAGGGGTGAAGGAAAGGAAATACAAAGTGGAAAGATTGGGAAGGAAGGCCTGGGAGAAGGTGAGAAGGAATAAATTGGAGAACAGGAGTGGATGAGGGAAGAGGTGAAGAATGATAAGAGACGGAAAGGTGTGTAAGGGAAGAGGGAGAGGGGAAACAATCGATGAAGTGAAGGAAACGAGGGAGAAGGAAGGAAATAAGAGAGAAGTGAAGAAACGGAAGAAGAGACTGACGGAGAGGGGATAAACAGGATGAAGGAAGACTGAGGGAGACAGAAAAGGGAAAAGTGAAGAAAAGGGAGGGGAAGGAAACAGGGCTAGGGCGAGGGAGAAATATAGATGACGGAAAGAAGGATGGCCCTAATGAAGAGAGAAGATGGAAAGACGAGACAGTAAAAATGAGGGTACGGTAAAGAATAATAATGGGGTAAGTAAAATAAACAGTAAAGAGAAGGAAAGTAAAGGAAAGGAAAAGGAATATGGACATTCAGAGGGAGAAAGAACAAATGAGAGGATAGTGAGAGGGAGGAGGAGAAAGAGAGGAAAAAGAGAGAGAATAGCAGGGAACGGGAGTGGGAATGGGGGATGGAGAGGGAGAATGAAAGAGAGTAAAACAAAAGAGAATAACAATGAAGAGGAGGAAGGGAGGGGAAGAGGTAAATTGAAAGAGGGGAAACAGATGAGGGGAAGTGAATGGCGCAGAAGCGGAAGGGGAGGGAGAGAGAGAGAGAGAGAGAGAGAGAGAGAGACCGGGGGATAAGGGAAAGGGAGAGAGAGAGATGGGAAAGAGAGGAAAAAATTGGATTTAAATAAGAGTCGGGAGCAGAGAGAGGACAGCGGGGGAATTAAGGAGGAGAGAGAGGGAGGGAGGGAGGAGAGGGAAGAGAAGGGGAGAGAGAGTGAGGATGGGAAGAGGGGAGAGAGACGAACTGAATGCAGATGAGATGTATTGATGAGGAAAATTAAAGCAAACAATAAAACAGAAATGGTAAATTGGATAGATGGAGGGAGGAATATGAGAGAGAGAGAGAGAGAGAAGGGGGGGGGGAGAAAAAGGAACACGAGGAAACAGGGAAGAAGAGAGTATGGGGGTATGGAAAAAACAGCGGTTAAATGAAGAGAGGAAAAGGTGGAATGTAGAAGAAAATTATTGAAGAGAAAAAGTAAGAAAAACAGAAGAAAAGTAAGAAAGGGATCTGGATTAAATAAGAAAACATAAGGGAAGATGAAGGGGTTGCCAAAAGATGTAAGAATAAGACAAAAAGATGGAAAAAAGAAAGAAAGAAGAGGAAGGGGCGAAAAAAACGGGCAAAAAGGGGAAAAGTGAAAAATGATACCCGAATACCCAAAAAGAACAGACTATGAAGGGATGCAAAATAAAGGAGAAAGATAAAAGATGAAAAAAAAATGAGAGGGAAGAAGAAAAGAGGAAGCAGGTAAGAGTGAAGTTAAAAATGAAATTCAAACAAGACGGAGGAAAAAAGAGTGAAGAAAAAGAGGTCGCAAATGAGAAAGAGGAGCAAGAGAAAGATGTAATGCGAAGAAAAACGAAAAAAAAAAAAAGGAAAACGAAAATAAGAGAAAATTTTTAAAAAGTGGCTGGGGAAACAAGCAAGACGAGAATGAATGAGGGGAAGAGAATGTAAAGAAAAAAAAAATAAAAATGGAGGAGAGGAGATGCAAAAAGAATTAAATGCATGTAAGAGGAAGGGAAAGAGAACACGAAAGAGTAAAAAAAAAAATAGCACGAGGTAAACAAGTATGCAAACAAACAAACGAGAGAGAGAGAGAGAGAGAGAGAGAGAGAGTAGGGAAGAATTAAGAGAACAGTCACAAAGGAGGGGAAAAAAGGAAACAAGAGAAGAGGAAATGAAGGAGGGGACGGGGGGGAGGGACGAAGGGGAGATGAAGAGGGCTTGAGAGGGGAGTCGAGGGGATGGGAGGGGAGGATGCACGGGGAGGAGGGAGGCTGCAGGGAGATGGGGGGTAAGCTGTAGGGGGGATGGGGGGAGGCGGCAGGAGGGTAGGGAGAGGGGGGTATGATCAAAGGACTGGAAATTGACCAAGGTATTCACAAGAGTTGGGGGAGGGGGGAGAGGGGATAGGGGGTGTGGAAGAGGGGAAGGGGAGGAAAGAAGGGAGGGGGGGAGGGGGTTGTGAGGGGAATGGGGAATGAGAAGTTGGAGAAAAGGTTAAGGAAAGGGTAAGGGAGGGGAGGAAAATAGGGGGAGAGGGAGAGAGAAGGGGGGGGAGGGTGGAAGGGAGGTAGTGAGTCATAGGTAAATGTTAGTGAAAAAGTGAGAGGATTGAAGGACACGTGAGTAAATTAGAGAGCCGGGTAAGTGAAAGAGAGGGAGAGATGTGAGTGTGGGAGTGAATGAAAGTGGTTGTGTGCGTGTCTGATGGGAAGAAAGAATGTGTGACTGAGTGTGTGTGTGTGTGTGTGTGTGTGTGTGTGATTATGATGAAGCGCGTGTATGAAAGGATGAAAGAGTGTATGACTGAATACGCAAGAGAGTGAAAGTTGGGGAAAGAGTGGGTGTTTGTGTGTGCAAATTAGTGAAATAGTGTGTGACGGAGTACGAATAAATAGATGAAAGTGAGAGTCACTGGGCGTCCACGTTTGAGAGCATGTGAGCGGATTTGCGACGGTATGGATGGTTAAATGTGCAGGTTTGTGAATGAGTGTGTGAGTGGTTGTGTGTGGGTGTAAGTAGATAAAAGTGTAAGTGTGTATCCCGGGGACACATATCAGTTTGTTCTAGATAACACCCAGGTGAGGTAACTGTGGTAACCTGGATGATGCGGAGGTCAAAAACCAGCCACAGGCTCAAAGGTCTAAGTTATGGATACGGACATCGCGGTTAAGCATCTCATGGCGACTTTACCGTGAAAGATTTCCCCAAGGTGTAATAAATTCGTGTAGAAATAGGAAGACTAAAATATTAATCGTGTAAAAGTAGCAAGACTGAAATATAAATCGTATAAAAGTAACAAGACTGAAATATAAATCGTGTAAAAGTAGCAAGACTGAAATATAAATCGTGTAGAAGTAGCAAGACTGAAATATACAAGACATCATGATAAACGAGTATCCTGAGGTGATTATGTCAGGTGGAACGCGAGATGAGTGAGTGGAAGCTTGAACAGTTGAAAAATAACGTGGATGAATAGCGGAGTACACGGTGGACGGAATGGAATATTATCTCCTCTTTCATCTTCCTTCCTTTATTCCTTCATTCATTCATCCATTCACTCTTCTCTGTTTTCCCTACATTCTTTCTTCATCCTTTCTTTTTCGCGTCCCCCCCCCCCACACACCTTTCTTCCCTTACGGGGTTTCTTTGTTTTTCTCTCTTCTTTCTTTTCTCTCTCCTGATTTACACATTTTCCCTACCTAAACCTTCCTTCTTTTCTGCTTCCTTCCTTCCTCCCTCTCTGTCTTCGTCATTTCATCTTTTTCTTCACTTTCGCTTCCTCCCTAAACCATTCACTACGATGACATAAATAGTTTAGAGATTATTCTTGCCACTTCCAGTCAGTCTTATACAGCTTAGGAAATACCTCTCGTAATGAAGGGGTTAATGACGGCTACATTTTAACCCCAGTCGAAAAAGTTGTCCTCGTATTGAAGGAGTTAATGAACGCTATATCTAAGTTACTCCTCCTAGGCAAAATTGTCAGGATATGACGAGAATAAAATAAAAGTGACGTCCTCGGGCTGAACGCGCTAACATTTTCTCTCGTTTCTCCGCCACCGTGTGAATGTGAAGGACGTTATGTTTTTGCTCTCTCTCTCTCTCTCTCTCTCTCTCTCTCTCTCTCTCCATTACAGGCAGACTAATAGGTAGGATCACAGAGAAAAATTGTGGGGATTCTCATTGACCAAAGTGAGTGAATTTGGGCGAAACTAAATGGAAAGACAAGCATACTAATATAACCGCTTCAGCCTCCCTTCCTTCCTTTATTTTACCTTCACCCCTCCCTTTCTTTTTGCTTTCACCTATTTTCTATCTAGCATCCTAGCCTTCCCTCCCTCCTTTATACCTTCCTACCTTCTTCCGGTCCTCCTGTATCTCCTTCCTAGCTTCCTTCCTTCCCTCCTCCTCTTATACCTCCCTACCTCCCACCATTCCTCCCTTTCCAAATTGCTTTCTTTCTGTCTCCTACATAGCCTCCTACGCTCCCTTCCTCTGACTGCCTTTCTTCATTCCCTCCTTCCCTCTCCTTATCCCTCCCTTTCTTCCTCCGCTCCTATTTTCTTTGTTGCTTTCATCCTGTCTCCTACCTAGCTTCCTTTCCTCCCAGTTCCCCTCCCTCCTTCCCTTCCTATCTTCACCCCGATGACAACACCCTAAGACATAACCCATGCCAGCTACCACCAGTGCGCCACAATCTTCCTCTCTCACCTATCTTCATCCCTTCTGCTTCCTTCCTCCTTCTCTTAATCACTTCTTTCTCTACTCTTACCTCCTTTTCTCTTTCCATCCCTCCTGCTTCTTCCTTCTTTCCCTCATGCCATTTTCCATCCCTCCTACCACCCTCCGTTCTCCCATCTCTCCTGCCTTCCTTCTTTCCCTTCTACCCTCCTACCTCTCTTCTCCAACCCTCCTACCATCTTCCCTCCTTCTTACTACCCTTCCTTCTCTCTTCCCTCCAACCTTCCTACCATCTTTACTTCCCTCCCTTCTACCATCCCTTCCGTACATCCTTACCACCTACAAGCCCATGCCCACTACCACCACCACTACTGCGCCACCAGCCTGCCTGCCTCCAAGGTCACTCGCTCGCTACAAAATGAAGACGGAAAAGGCAGAGATTGGGACATGTGAGGCAGGGAGAAGAGAAGAGAAGAGAGAGGGAGAGAGGAGGAAGATGAGAAAATACGGGAGGAGAAAAGGAGAGGTGGAGAGGGAGATATAATGAAGGAGAGATGAAGAGGGAGGGGAGAAAATGTGAAGGAGAGGTGAGGGAGAGAATGTGAGGGGAGAGGGGAAGTGGTAATGAGAGAGAGAGAGAGAGAGAGAGAGAGAGAGAGAGAGAGAGAGAGAGAGAATGGAAAGCCGTGGAAAAACGAAAGGATAAAATTAGGTAAAGAAACTGCAAGGCACGTAAGGAAGAGGAGGAGGAGGAGGAAAAGTGGGAAAATGAGACTGCAAGAGGAAGGTGAGGGATAAAATAAGAAGAGATGGTGAAAAAGATAGATAGAGAGAGAGAGAGAGAGTAGGTACTGAGACGCGGTGCAAAAAGAGGAACGAAAAAGAGAGGCGGGGGGTGGGGGGGAAAGGGAGAGGAGGACAGATTAAGAACAGCTCAAGAAGACTTCATTTGCACCGGGTTAAAAGACTCGGGTTCCGGGGAGATTTAATGCAAGTGCTGAGGTGGAGGAGAGGAGGTAATGCTGGGAGACACCGGGGAAATGTTAGCCCTGGAATTGCTATATATATCTCAGGTGAACACAATCGTCACGTGAAAGCTTAAATAAATCGTCTGGTGGCGGCTTCAATGAAATAACTAAGGCAGATGAGCTTATGGTTCTCATTTTGGGGATTTTTTTTTAAGTAAACGCCCCGACATTAACGTGAATATAATGTTTCAATCCATTCTCTAAAACAAGGTGCCATAATATGAAGAAATGGACCAGCAGTGGGATGAATGAATGAATAAAGTGTCATTGTGCAGAAGAGGTTAACGGCATCCATAACCGCAAATGGATCGTTCTCTATTATAGTCCTTCCCTTTGCTATGAAATATCGCCCGGTAACCTTTGAGCACACAGCCTTGGTAGACAGGTAAACAAACAGCAATATACCCACTGGTCCTTTTGAGGTCATTTGTAGAAGGGTAGGGTATAACTAGGGTCTGTTAGGAGATGGTGTGCTTAAATGGTATAGCCTTAAAAGATACAATGGCTAACTACAGATGGTCAGAAGAAAAGGGCATATGTAAATGAGTTTGAAAGTGGGAGTAGGCGCGGCAGGCTAAGGCGAAGGTGGAGGGATATACATTGGATCTCCTTGCATGGTAAAGGGCGGCGTGACCTTGCCTAAATGATACCACCTCCCTCTTAACTTCCTTTATTGGACTGACAATGTTTATATGTCTGGTGTTTTAGAATGTGTGCACAGCGAGAATACGGTAACAGTACTATTATTTTTGCCTATAAAAAAACATTGCCTTGGAAATAAATACAGTATATCAACGTATCACCATTAAAATGAGCTCTTATACTTACAGCTTTGTAGTACGGCAGGAGAAGAACACGACTCACCTGAAATAAAATAAACAAATAAATAAATAAAATAAATAAATAAAAGTGTTAATAAGAAAAAAAGATGTAATTATTCTTACTAAGTCAAAGAAAAAGTTGCGAAGATGGGAGTGTAACTGGTGATGAATGGTGAGTAGCGCAATACTTCAAATGTGATGTATGCAGATGATGCTGGGTTGCTTGCTAATGGTCACCGCTATCTTTGTTGACGGGAACAGAATTGTATAAAAGTTTGTGAGCGCTCTGAAGGTATGTGCTGATGAAAGTAAAACTGTGGCTGCTGAGAATGGTGACGCACTAAAAAAAAAAAAAAAAAAGTAATAGTAGCAGCAGTTGTAGTAGTAGTAGTGGTGGTGGTGGTGGTGGTGGTGGTGGTAGTAGTAGTAGTAGTAGTAGTAATAATAATAATAATAATAATAACAGTAAATAATAATAATCATAACAAACAATAATAATAATAATAATAATAATAATAATAATAATAAAACTACGAACATAAAATATTCATCGTTCGTTTTTCCAGTCTCGAAAATTAACAATACTGTAGCCCAGACGAAGACAGTACCGACAACGTAATTTCGTGAACTTCTGACTAAAACTGCTACAAAGATACGCTCACAACCTGAAGGGACAGATAGATGATGAAAAATAGATAGAATGATTAAAAAAAAAGTACACACACACACACACACACACACACACACACACACAGAGGGGGGGAGGATGGCCCTACTGCTTTCTTTTTTCTCTCCTCCATCTTCCAATCTTTCTTCCTTATTTCCATATCTCTTGCAAATGTAAACACACATAAAAGTGAAAGAAAATGAATGATGATGAAGGGCAGGGCAGGGGAGAAAAAAGGGGAGGGGAGGAAAGAAGAAAAAGATGGGGAGAGGAGACGAACGGAAGTGAAAAGGGAAGAAAAGGGAGGAGAAACTAGAATGAGGAAAGGGGAAGCAGAGGAGGAGGAGGAAAAAATCAGGGACGAAATGAAAATGGAAGGAAGAGCAAAAAGGGAACGGAAGGGAAAGGAGTAGGAGACAGTGAAAGAAAAAAAGAGGAGGAAGAATTGTAAAAGCGCTGAGGAAGAGGACAATGGAAGGGAGGGGAGGAGAGGAGTAGGCTACAAGAGAGGAAAGAAATGGAAGGGAGAGCGAAAGGGGAACGGAAGGGAGAGGAGTAGGCGATGGAGAAAGAAAAAGGAGGAAGTAAAGCGTTGGGAAAAAGAATAATGGAAGGGGAAAGGAGGAGAGGAGTACAAAAGAGGGAGAGAAGAGAGGAGGAAAGGATAAGAAGAGAGGTGGGTAGGAGAGTATGGGTGCCTGAAAAGAGTGAAGGAAAGAAAGGAGAGTAAAAGGGTGGAGATGAAGTCGCGAGGAATGGAGGAGAGGAGGGAACGGAGGAAGAGAGGGGAGGAAGCCAGGGAGGAGAGGAGGGGACGGAGGAAAGGAGGTCGGCTAGGGAAGAGTGGAAGGAGGATTGTGTAGGGGTAATCCTAGTGAATCAAGTTATTTTTCCCATCAGTGGTTTTATCGTTTGTGTGACTCTCTCTCTCTCTCTCATTAATTCACCCCAGGTCTTTAAATGCTGCTAAGCCGGATAACTTTCTCTCACTTTTTCTCTCCGCGGATCCCTCGCTCACTTTTCTATCTCACTGGCTCACGTTCCCCTCCCTTGCTCACTTTTGCTCCTCCCTCACTTCTCTCTCTCTCTCTCTCTCTCTCTCTCTCTCTCTCTCTCTCTCTTTCTCACCTGTTCTCACTGATTCTTCTTCACTAGTTCTTCCCTTGTTTACTTCTAACTCTGCTTCTTGCCTTTTCCCCTCCTGCTGTCCGCTCCTGTCTTTCCAACCCCCCCACTCTTGATTTTTATAATTTTGCCAATAGCTCGACAACAGATACAAACAAAAACAGAAAAAAGAAAAATAATAATCTCTCAATACATGGGCGCACACTGACAAGCATTTTTATGTATATTTTCCACGAATTATTTTCCCTGGTGTTCCGAAAAAATATATATATTATCTACAGCTGAAATTCTAACATCATACTGTGAAGGGAGGACAGGCATGAGGTAAACATTAAGCCAGTCTTTATCTTGAATAAGGAAATAAATTACTTTCAGAGCAACCTGTCCTCTTAAGCCACTGAGCTCGAAAATAGGCTACATTTCTTATTTTAACCTTATTTTACTCTTGCCATCTCTTGACGATTTTCTTCAGTTTAGGTTGACTTAGTGAGCTGGAAGGGTTTGAAAAGCATTAGTTAACCCCTTCAATACGAGGGATCTTGAGCTGAATAAAATCGTCAGGTAGCAACAACAGTAAACTCAAAAGGATGTCACCTGTAGGTTTTCAAGGAGTTAAAGGGGTTTGCCGCTTTCTAGGACACACACACACACACACACACACACACACACACACACACACACACACACACACACACACACACATCGTAGGAAATCTGACTCAAAGAAAAAAAAAAATCACAAGCAAAACCGTCGGAAAAAAAACACACATCGGCATAAAAAGAAAGAAAATACAAAGGGAAAATGCCGATACCGTTAACAATGTCCTGGTGTAAACAAAAGGACACAGAAGCCTGATTACTCGTCTCTGCTCATTTCACAACCACTCGCAGAATGACACACTAATAACACAAAACACAAAATAAAAGGAGTTAAAAAAAAAATAAAAAATGCATCAACAAAACTCAGACAACACAAGCAAGAAAAGCAGAAAACGAGTAAATTGTAAATAAAAGCGTACAGAAAATAAAAACACGAAAAATATACACAACGCAAATAAAAACTGATAAACAAAACATCAAAGAAAATAAAGAGAAAACGAATAATCAGAAACACAAAAGGATACAAAAATGAAGAAAAAAATGAAATAAAGCCACACCAATACGGCCAAAAACGTCACAAAAATAAAAGATAAAAGAAAAATCAGAAATACAATAGAAAACAAAATGCAAAAAAATAAAAATAGCCACAACAATACGATCAAACACAAAATGCAAAAAAAGAAAAAAAAAAAAAAGCCACAACAATACGGCCAAAAATCAGAGAATGTCAACAAAAGAGCATCACGGGGTAAAAGTGGCCAGCGTTCATTATGGCCTCGTCTCAGTTCATTACACAACCACCCACAAAATGACTCAATAATTAATTACATGTGGACGCACGGACAATGCAGAGGGGGAGGAGGGTAGATATGGGGGAGGGGGAGAGGAAGAGTGGAATGAATGATGGTGGGCTGGAAGGTCGGGAGACTGGTTGGTTAGTTGGTAGGTAGGTAAGATAGTACTCTGGTTGTAGGAAGGAAGAAAAAAAAAAAAGAGGTAGGAGAGTAGGTAAGATGGTTGGTTGGTCGGTTGGCAGGGGAATGGGAATGCAGGATGTCTTACTGAATGTATGCATCCAGATACGTCGGTAGGAATAAGACAGGTAGGTAGGTAGGTACGTATAGGTAGGTAGGTAGGTAGGTAGGTAGGTTGGTTGGCTGGTTAGCTGGTACGTTGCCAGAGGAAGGAAGGAGAGAGAGAGAGAGAGAGATAATGGCTGGAAAGAGAAAAGGAGGTGGAGACATAATCGTCGCGTATTTTTAACGATTATAACCTTGACCTTAAAATCAAATTGGCCCATTATTCTCTCTCTCTCTCTCTCTCTCTCTCTCCCTACCTGTCTGTCTATTTATCTAGCTATCTGTCTCTATCTATCCATATATCTATCTATCTCTCAGTGGCAAAGATGAAGGATGGGTGGATAAGTTGTTACATCCACACGTGTGTTCAGTCGTCATAAAGACAAAAGCAAGACAGATTAAGAGAGGCAGACAGAAAGACATAAATACATCGATGCATAAACACACAAGCAGACAGACACCCAGGTGAAGATAGATCAACAGAGACGATATGACCATGGCTGAATAAATGAATGGACAAGGAAGTAAGCACAGGTAGAACAACCTAGAAAAAAAAATCCAACAGATAACTGATTGCTAGGGAGTCAAATTTTCTGACTTTGCTTGGAAACTGAAGCAATTCATCAGACCTTCTAGTGCAAGACCCGATCTTCTCGGAGGGGAAGTACTAGCCAGAATTAACATTTTTCCATTTTGGTCAAGTCCGATTGGGGAAGAGCTGACCGTGGTGACGACAGACCATACGAAAGCTGATGAGTTGTAGTGGCTACGTCTGTGTTTGCCAAAAACGTAAGCATTTAAAAGGACATATAGCCAGCGCTCAGGGGTGGGGCTCCCAGCCTCAGACTATGGGCACACGCAGATCGTGACAAACCACCTCATACCAAACAACAGAGACTCACCTAAACATTAGCCCCTTTCACTCTCGTGATGCGTTTGGGTAATTCTTAGTGCAACCAGATGATTTTATATTGTATAAGATGGTCCAGATAAATTTATTCTCCTCAAGACAGACCCCCAAAGAGAGAAGTTAATGAAGACTATATCTAACCCCTCCAGTTCGAAAAATCTCTTAAGCTGGTTAAAATAATCTGGTGGCAAGAAGAATAAGCTAACAAAGACATCACTGGACTGAAGGGTTAAGGGTAAACTCAGTCAAACCGTAAATGAGGGTATCCTATAGGCGATAATGAGAGAGGACGGGAAGGGGATAACGATAATGAAGAGTTAACGACCATAATTAGCAGGATGAGAAGCCGGGGAGGGAAGGGGAAAGAGGAAAGGTCAAAGGGGTGAGGAGAGGAGGGGAGGGAAAAGAGAAAGAGAAGCCATGAGAGGGGAAAAAGGTAAAGATAGAATGACGGAAGGGAAGGGAAATGGGGGAAAATGTAGGAGGAGACGGAGAAAGAGGGGAGGGGAAAGAAAAGGAAAGGAAGGGACGAGAAGGGGTATCAGTGCAAGGTCAAACAGAGGGGAAAATTCCAGGGGAGGAGGAGGAGGACAGGAAAGGGAGAAAGGGACCAGGAAAGGTGAAGGAGGGGAAAGGAAGAGGGAAAGGTTAGGGGGGAGGGAGATTAGGAGTCAGGTGAGGGGAAAGAAGGAGAGGGGGAAGAGAATGGGGAAAGGAGAACCGGGAGAAGCAAGACGGGGAAGTGTCAGGTGATATGAGTCTGTGATTTGACTTTGGGCTTTGCATCTCAGTTTTCACGGATGAACTGACAGAGAGAGAGAGATGGAAGTTTGATGTGAATATCCGTATTGATAACTTATTCGCGGGATGAGTGGATTAACTCAGCTCTCTCTCTCTCTCTCTATCTCTCTCTCTCTCCCTTTCAAAATTCCACTCGCCTAACGCTAATAAGAGCAACACAATGTACTGGTAACAATGGCCCTTCCAATACTCTCTCTCTCTCTCTCTCTCTCATGGTCCTTTTCCGCTGTTATGAATACTCCATCGTTTTTACACAATTGCTCCTATTTATATGGCCTTTCCAATTTAACAGATGTCTCTCCCTCTCAAGAGTCTCCCACCCTTTTTATGAGTTACGAATATTCCTTCCTCCGATTTTATTTTGTCTTCCTCTTTTACGAGTTGCTCTCCCTCTATTACGATATGCTCTTCCCTTCTCCCTCTGTGAACCATCTCTCACGTTTTCGTCCTTTCGCTTCTTATGCAACACCATTACGTGCTCTTTCATGTTTTTTTTTCCTTCTTTTTATGACTCATTCTTTTACGAGTTCATCTTTAATCCATTCCCTCTGTAACCAGCTGCCTCCTTGTTTTACGATACAGCCTCCCTCTTTTGCGACTGTGCCCCCCTCTCCTACGTCCACTTCGAACTTCCTCGTCCTGCGCGATTTATCTCTTCAGTAATTTGCTTCTCTCCCTTTTCCAAACGCCCTCTTCCTGTGCGATTTGTTCTCCCTTTTGTACCATTTACTTCTGTCTCTTCCGAACGTTCTCTTTCTGTGCGATTTGTTCTTCCTCTTGTGCCATTTACTTCTCCCTCTGTTCCAGATGTCTTTTCCCTGTACGAATTTTTCTCCCTCTTTAAAAATGTGTGTCTCCCTCTTTCCCAAACGCCTGCTCCTCCTCCATCTTTTATAGACCTTTCATCTTATTTCTTCCCTCTCCCTGAGTTATAAATATACTCCCTCATTTACGATAATGCCCCCCTCATTTACTAATTTCCTCCTCTGCAATACTCTCTGCCTCTGATTTTTTTCTCTTTTTACGAACGTCCTCTACTTCCACGATATTTTACACACTCGCTTTACGATCTTTATTCTCTCTCTCTCTCTCTCTCTCTCTCTCTCTCTCTCTCTCTCTCTCTCACACACACACACACACACACACACACACACACACACACACACAAATAAACAAAAATAATCCGTCCCCTCCTTGAATCATTACTACCTCAGAAAGTCATGTAATAAAACTAATCGTCTCGGCTGCACCACCATTTATATACATGAATTTAAAATAGGCCCTGCATATAATGTCTTTTAAGAAATCTCATCTTCTCCCGCTTATGAACACGTTTCTCTTTCTGCGATTAATTCATCCACCTCTTAATATCACAGCTAGCAATTTTCCCCGTCCATTATTTCTCCAGATTTACGAACTTCCTCAATCTTCCTCAGTTTTTCATCCAATTTCCCTTTGTTACCGGGTATAAATTTACTCCCTCTTTTACAATCCTGCCTCATCATCTACGTCATTTTTCTCACTGTTACAAGCGTTCTTTTCTTTTCACGATGCCTTTGCCCTCATTTACCTTCCCTCGCTTTTTATAATTATTTTCCTCCTTTACTATTTATTCTACCTCGTTAACAAACCTTCTCCCTCCTTTACGATAACTTGTCTCTCCCTGACTATTGTTTCTACCTCTTTTACGACCCTTTCCTCCACATTTTCGAACTTCCTCCCCCTCTCTCCTACAGTTACGAATACTCGCCCCTTCCTAGAATCATCTCCTCCATAAGTCCTTCAATAAAACTGATGGTCTTGGCCTTAGCGTCAGTTACATAAACATTAAACAGGCCAACACATGAATTTTTTAAATAAATCTTACCACTTTTTCCCCTTTCTCCTTTTTTAAATGAAATGCGTCTTGTACGCTTTTTTCCCCACCATCTCGCACGATCGTCTGTGCTTTATTTCTGCATTTTTTACAAACATCTTTTTCGGCCTTTATTTATTTTTTTTTTAACGAAATTTTTCCCTCTTACCAATCTCTCCTTCTTTTACGAATCTTCTTCCTCTTTTACGAACTTTTCCCACTTTTACGAATCTTCTCCCTCTTACGAATCTTCTCCCTTTTTTTTTTTTTACGAACCATCTCCCTCTATTACGAATTTCTCCTTCCTTCACTCTTCCGCTGCCACGAATATTCATCCCCTCCCAGAATTAATAACCCCCCACCACCACCACCAAAAAAAAAAAAAATAAAAAAAAAAAAAAAAAAAATAAAACTGATGGTCTCGGCTGGAACACCATTTACATGAGTTTAAAACAGCCCAGCACATAAAGTCCCCCGCCCCGTGAACCTTAGAGAAAACGAACTTAAAATTGTGAAAACAGAAACTGGTTGTGGCGGAAAAGTTTGGGGGAGCCGGGGGAATGGGACAGGATCTGGGTGGGGTGCAGGATGAGGAAGAGGGAGGATGGGGAGGGGGGAGGAAAAAAAAGAAGAGATGGAGAGGAGAGGAAGGAGGATGGACCAGGAGAAAATGTGGAGAAGGGGGAGGGAATGGGGAGAGAGAAAAAGGTAGGAAGGTGGTGAGAAGTGAAAGAGTTGGGGGTGGGGGATGGACGAGAAGTGAAAGGAAGAGGGATGGAAAAGAGAGAAAAGACAAGAAAGAAAACGAGAAGGGAGGGGAAATGGAGAGGAACGAATATAAGGGAGAAAGAAGAGGGAAACGAAGTGATATGGATACGAAGAAGGCGACGGGATGGGAAAATTTTGGGAAGGGACAGGGAGGGAGAGAGGACGGAGTAGGGACGGAGAAATGAAGGGACAAGGAGTGAAGACAGAAGGGGCACAGAAAGGAGGAGGAAGAAGTTAAAATGAAAGAGAAATGGAGGAGGGAGCAAGCAAAGTAAGAGAAAACCGTGAAGAAAGGACAAGGATAGAAAGCAGTATGAGAAGTGGGAAGAAAACGAAAGAGAGAGAGAGAAGGGGGGAAAGCGAGAAAATGTGATGGAGTGGAAGAAGAATAGGAAGAGAAGTGGACAGGGTGGCAAAGAGGGGAGACGGGGGAGAGAAGGGTGGGTGAAGGAGAGAGAGAGGATGAGAAGGAAAAGGGAGAAAATAAAGAGAGAGGGAAAAGTACGGACAGAAGAGAAGAGAAGAGAAGGAATAGACAGACAGAGAGAGAGGAAGGGAGGAATGGAGAAGGAGGGAGAGCAATAGGGAGAATGGCACGAAGAAAAGGGGGAGGAGGAGGATGTAAGAGCGGGGGAAGTTTAGGACAGAAATTTTCATACCCACGACGAAGATTATACCGGAGAGGGGGAGGGAAACCAGGAAGGAGAACAGGATGAGGGGTGGGGGGGGGAGTGAGGAGAGACAGGAGGTATAGAGAGGTCGGACGACGGGGAGGGAGGAGGAGCAAAAGGTGTGGCAAGGGCTGGCAAGGGTGGCGAGGGTAGGGAAGGTGACCGAGGCTACTGGACTTTAATATTAGTTTTTCGATATCCCGGCAGTCAGCAATCACAGCCAGCAACCACTTTCAACAGCCAATATTCACCTCAAAAAAGCACGAAACTCTTGAAAACCGGTTTAGTCATTTGGACGACAATACAGAGAGTCGAGTTATAAAAAAAAAAAAAAAAAATACAATAAAAAGGAAAGAGAAAAAAGAAAAAAAGACACCCCAACTTAATGAATCAAAAGTAATCAGAACGAACTACGATTTTCAGGAGTTATTATTCGCCTTCAAATAAAGATTATGACTCACTGGAAATTACTAGTCACTTAGACGACGATAATGCTCCACTCCCAAACCGCCGCGAGATTTCTTGCGTGTTGCGGGGGCGGTTCAGTCAGTGTCAGAAGTAAATATCTTTTTCTACTCACACAGCCACGACCTAGCCCACACTAGCCGACTGAGCCGTCCCCGCAACACATAAGATACTGACACGTGAGTTTCTAGTGGGTCGCTATTTACAGACCACCGTGTATAATTCATATATTTGAACAGTAATCTAAGATTATTAATAGCCATATGTTTTGAGAGAGAGAGAGAGAGAGAGAGAGAGAGAGAGAGAGAGACAGACAGACAGAGAAACTTGTTAACGATACGGCGAGCTCTGTAACAATTTAAATATTTGATTACGGTTAATATCCCAGCAGTAATCACAGCGAGTGAGTTTTCAAAATCCAAATTCACGGGATATTAAAAATCACCAGCGCCAATGTAGTTGTGTAATAAACCAAACATGATGCCATGGATTCCGGCCAGCAATGAAGTTTCAAAAGCCAATTTCATCTCACCAAAAAGTACAACCAATCTGAGAATACTATAGAGCCAAAGAACCCTAGTCAATGAACAATGCAGGGCTAATGGACACTAACCAATGAACACTATAAAGTCAGAGAACACTATAGAGCTAATGGACAGCGGATTACGGGAGTTGTACAGCTGCACCAAATAATCCTGTAATCACTTGTCCGGTGACGTTCTTTGTTTTGTTCTTGATAGCTTCAGACGATTTTATATTTGGTTTGGAAGTGATTTCTAACTAGGCTGTCATATGAAGCCTCGACTCATTTGCCCTTTCATTACACGAGCGATACCCAAAGCTGAATAAAATCGTCTGAAGGCAAGAACAAAGCGAATCAGCAAATCAAATCACCAGCCCGGAGTGGTTAAGCCCCTGAATCCGTTGACACTGTTTAATATTCTTGTTAGTTCCAGACAGCGTAACGCAATTGTTTAGATGCGACTTTACGAACTGGGAGGGGGGGGTTACTTAATGCCTTCTTGAACCCCTTTACTACAAGAGGATTTCCCCAAGCTGCATAAAACTCCAAGAATAACACAAAAATAATCGTACTGAAGCCGTTAATAAATTTCCAATAATTCTCTCAAGAAAAGAGAAACCTTCAACTGTTTTATTTCAGTTATCTCGAGACAATTTGATTCGGCTTAGGATCAACTTACTGTATAATCCTCTTCAAGTAGTTTTCGTCAATAACCATCGAGATGTGAACAATAAAATCATATGCGAGTTCCGGTAATATTAATTCCGTGGTGAGTTGGGTATTAAACCAACATGCTGATTAATTCCCACCGTTAGTTGAGCAATAAATATGATGAAGGTAATACCCATAACAGCTTCATAATAAAACCCGATATGATACACTAAATTCTCATCATCGTAATACAGCAATACTGAATATGATATAATTACCCCTTGTTGTGCGATGACCTCTATATTATTGCTCCTTCCAGACGATTATATTAAGCTTATGGGTATAGCCTTATTAGAGATGCCGCTAATGTAGGCTACATCTAACCTCTTCCGTTCGCAAAGTCTCCCCCACGATTAATAAACTCGTTTGAAGATGGCAGAACCTTTATAACAAGCTTCTCGTAATGAAGAAATTACTGCCCATAGCAAAAACTAAAAAACACAATATCTACAGCAATGCAAATATACCTCAGCACACCGACCATTATATCATCAAATTAAAAAGTGAGTTCAATTTAAAAATACTGAGAGCCATTGGACGTGGATCGCTAGTTGTATAATAAACTGAACAATCATTGAAATTAATTCCCGGGAGCAAAATAGTTTCAAAACCAACCCAGAGGGGCACTCAGTGGAGCACGTCTCTCCGTCAAGGGCAACGTAATTTCGAAACTACTTTATAATGAGTAAGGTTTTCTCATCATTGATTAAGGTTTCGCAAAAGTGTTTTCCGGATCCAGAATCTGTAATACGATCCAGATCGGTCCCAAAAGTTAATCGATTGTTCCCTGGGACATGGGTTATCTACCCACCAAATCTGGTCCAAATGTTTTAGTTTTTGAGTAATAGTGCTAACAGACAAACTAACAGACAAACTGGGGTGAAATCATACTCTCTTTTTCGGAGAGAATTAGCTTAAAAACGCATCAGATATAACCCCTTCACTGTGATTACGCTTTTCTTGTTCTTTCGACCTTTATATAAACGAGTTTATTCATCTCCGAGGGTACGTATCTATCTGGTAGAGTTTAATTTAGTCCTTATTAATTCTGATCGATAGGTCTTTCCCAAAGTTATTAACAATCGTCTGGAAGCAGTGACATCAAGGGGAAAAAAAAAGTCTGATTCATGGAGGTGAAAATCAGAACAAAATGAACGCCCAAGCCAAAGAATAGCAATCCCGTGGCATGTGTTGTAAACCAGACATGATGACCTAAATTCCTATCGCCGGTCGTTCAACTAAATAACTGATGCAATTAATCTCATTATCTCAGCACTGACAAACAATATCGTTTTTCATATCTATTATTTACCTTTAAAAAGTCGTGTCATTAGCCGCATGTAATGTAAAAATTGATTAGAAAAAATTACCAACTGACTGACCATTCCAGCAGTAAAATTTAGCTAAAATGAGCTTCATACTAATCACAAGAAGAATTTAATAAAACATACTCTGTAATTAACCCTTCGATACAGTGACGGGTTTTGCTTTAGTCTTGTTACCACCAGACGATTTAAACCTCGGGAGAACCCCTAGTAAAGAGGCTAGTTAAGGCTATATCCAACCCCTCCAGTTCCAAAAGTCTCTTCCTGAACTGGATAAAATCACCCTTAGGTACCAAGAATTAAATATAAAAGACGTCACCACAAGTAAAGGAATTTATACCCATAATGTGTTTAGTATTGTTGCGAACTCATAACACTGATCCACTCCATTACGATAATTAACGAGATGGTGAGCGATGACTTCCGGAACTCAGTGATGCCTGCTTCGGAGTCCAACAGACTTTTCAGGATACCATGCACGCGTTTCATAATTGTTCGAGTAAAGAGTGAAACTGTGTCCGCAACTTTACGTCAAAAATCAAATACGACGTCATTAGTAACTATCGAGAATTGAGCAATAAACGATCGAATATGACGTAAATAAGTCAGCCTAACAAATCAATATCTGCTCTTAAGTACCTCCTTTACCTGAGACCAATTACCCTTCCCGAGCTGTCACTATCCCACCTTTATTATAACCCGCCTGTCAGTCATCTCGTACATCATCATCATCTCCACGATCTCCCGTCTGGTTTCTGTTAATAGCTGATCCTGTTATGTCAGTGTGATTGTGAAAAGGAGTGTGTGTGTGTGTGTGTGCGCGTGTGTAATTCACCGGGTCGGTCAGGATCACTTGATGGTCGTGATAGTCAGCTTTTACCCTCCCGGAAGGGAGCTGAGAGCTCATATAGTCCGATCTAAGGGCAAGGCTGTGACCTTCACACACGCACACACCCGTCCCCTTGCTCAAGGGGGACAGTAACCACCCAATTCGTCAGTGAAACTTCGCAACTTGAGCGAGGCGCGAACTCCCGTTCACCAGTTGGCAAGCGGGAACGTTACCACTGCACCAGCGTGTGCGCGTGTGTGTGTTTGAAAGAGAGGGGGGGGGGAATTAATAGATGCATAATGCTTTAAGATTATATAATTCCCTGAGAGAGAGAGAGAGAGAGAGAGAGAGAGAGAGAGAGAGAGAGAGAGTTACACACGCAGGCTGGTAACTGGGCTGAGTAAAACGGTAAAACTAATTAGTCTTTCTTTGACTCAGCGGACCCACTAATTAAATGTCAGTCCTTGTACCTCTTTACTAAGCCAACCAGATGGGAGAATATGTTGATTCTGATTCTAAACTGCACGGAGATAACAGCATGAGGTAATTGTTATTCTTGCCACCTTCGGACGATTTTTCACTTTACTAAGCTACTCGACAGGATAATACATTGTCTGTAATTCTAAACTGCACGGAGATTAACGACGTGAGGTAATCTGTTATCTTATTCTCGCTACCTCAATACGACTTTTTAGTTACCCGTCCAAAAGGATAATACTCCAATTTGCCACTGATTTTTTACGGAACGAAGTTACGTCAAGGCGCTGTCATTAATCTTATATTTTCTATCTTTAGACGATTTTGTTCAACTCCAGAGAGTCGTGGATGTTAGAATTAGCTCTCATTTACCTCTTCACTACGAGGGGTTTGACTAAAATCGCCAGACCCATAATACCCCATGATGTAAGAAACCGGGGCTAAGCTACCAAATTCCTGGACATTTAAGGGTGGATGAATTAACCACACATTTTGTCCAGGCCAATTAGATTAAATCCCTCAATGCTAGTTTACATCAAATCACTCCAAAGCAAAATAAAGGCGTCTGGCGGATAGCAAAATTCGAGTGGTAAAGATTTATCACGACCTGAGAAGGTTACTGGATATTTTAACTCGTACATGTCGAAAGGCCACTTCCAAGATGAATTAAATTGCTTTTGCAGGAGCAGAATTGTACTTTAGAATTCTGACGTCCTCATACGGTTAGTATAATCGTGCTTCTCGAGAACTAATTTGCGGCTAATTATGTATAGCACAGTCATGTCAAGCGCCTAACGAGCCAGTACGGGTGTAAATAACGATAATAATGACAAACACGGTGCTATGAGTGGCAGGAGATGGCAGAGATAGTGTTAAAGGCAGGAAAAAAAGGTGGAGTGAGAGAAAACACGCCCACTCCGCGGGGGTGACTAGCTACACCGCCCAATGTATCGTACCGCGATGGTGCTAACGCCGCCGCCATCCGCCCCAACGTATCGTACATTGCCGGCACCACCACCTCACCATCCATTCCACTTTTTTACCTCTCTTCCTCTCCTGTTTCCTGAATTTGTTTCTCCTTAAGCTTCGCAGTAGCTACAAAGTTTACCAAAGACCTGAGTTACACTTCTCTCTCCGACTCTCCCTCCTCTTTCTCTTTTCTCTCACTCACCTGACTCCGGTTCGCTCTCCCTCTTGCTCCCAGTGGTACAGTACAAGGGTACAAAGTTGTCCCCGAACGCCAAGTTTAGGACTGGCCTTTGTCGCAATGAAAACGGAATATTCAACAACACCATTCTGAAAACTGATGCTCGGACGACAAGAAAAAGTGAGAGAGGAAGAGGGAGAGATGTGGGATGCGGGAGGGAGGGCAAGAGCCGAGTAAGAGTGACTCGCGGGAGGCACTGCTACTCAAGGTTTGATATTCACAAACTAACTTAGGAAATTTTCCCTTTCGTATATAAGGTTTATTTCTTTATTAACAACAATGGTACGGGGAAAATTCTGCACTCTTCCTCCCTTTCCCTGCCAGACGCAAAGAGCAGTCTCAGCTACGCTATGGGCCTGATCGTAAGTGGGTCTGGTGGGCAAGCACAGGAGCGCTAACCTCTGTGAGAGTCTATTAACGTCCGTTTTAATTATCCGCCGGCCACTTACACCGACACGCATCATTATACCACTTCACTACGGAGCGGCGTGGCTTACGATGAATAAAAATCCTCCAGCAGTAAGGAAAATGGAGTTAAGCTACCTGTTTTAATTATCCTCGCTATGGACGCATTTAGGTGTTCAAGTTAAAACCTTATGATCTTGTCCAGTCTCAAGGAATTTCAAGTAGCAAGAAAAATACGTAACTGAGCTGAATAACGTAAGTCACAAAATACAAAGTGTCATCGTACAGAATACATTAATTCTCAGGTGTTACAGATCACTTCTTTGTACAGGCTTAGACCGTACAACTGCCAAGTTAATACTGTCATACCTCCTCAAAAAAATAAATAAATAAATAAATAAAATAAAATAAATAAAGCGCTTTAGATCCACCTAAAGTTGAAGAGAATCCGATCCGCCCATTATCCCCATAAAACTGAGACTGTGCGAAGACTGCTCTGTCCCGAACTAACCAATACAATTATGCAAACTAGGCGCCACCTCCATTATGCCCACCCTACAATCCCACTCGCGTATTAGCCTCTTTACCGCATTATCCACGACCAGACTAATCCAGACTCGATTATATACCGCCTCACATAACTCCTGTGACACATCAGGCTGGTTTCTCGTTGCCTTATAAATCCGTAGTACTTTTAATGAGCGGTTTATTTTGCCAATCACATCTTGATATCCTCTTGTGTTACTACAAACCCGGCCATATACTCCTGATTTTGGAGACTGCGTAACCTCCTCCTCATCGAATAATTTACACTGTTACACTATTTGTACTAAAGAAACTAACATTTAAAAAGTAGCTAAAGATTATCCAGGCGCAGTGCAAAATCAGTCGCCAAGGACGAGGTGTTACGAAGTCTCTGTCTTAGACCAGCAGTGTGGCAATAGCGTCTTTACCACATTATCCCAAACCATGCTAATCCTGACTGTACTATTCCTTACACCCAGTGCGACAAATTAACACCCTTACCGCAGCAGTTGCCTGAATAAATAAACAGATTGGGGCCTCACTCCACTCCCACTACTCTCCTTGGTTCTCTTGCCTCTCTCGATCTTTTCTTTGATTCTAAACCCACGCTACGATTTCCACACCCTTTGTCTGGCTGTGTTTCCTCCCTCTATTACGTGTAACCTTAAACTCCCTTCACCCTTTGTGTCTGTTTTATTTGTCTTTATACTTCAGCATTAATCCTCCATGTATATCTTTTTTTTAACATTTAATTTTGACGACATGTACGAGTAACTTCATTAACCTATTAACTGTGATGTCTTCCATATTCTTCCTATCACCAGGCGATTTTTCTTAACCTACGGGGAGACCTCGTGTTTAGAAGGGATTGGAAACTGTAGTAAAGGGGGAGGTGAGGGGGGCAATAGCACCATGGATTGTATCTGTGCCTCAGGTCAAAACACACCGCAACTTTACCCTGATCTTTGGTAATGGCAGACGATTTAACTTGGCTCAGAACCCCTCTTGCCCCCTCGAGAGTCAAGGAACTCTTCTATGCCGCAGGGGAAAGGCGCCGTAACTACTTTATTCCAGCCATTCCAGCTAAAGCCATAAGATTTTACTGACAGAGAAACCTGGTAGTAAATATCAGTTTCTTTGCCGTACGTTAGATGTAGTTATTTATTCATCTAAAGCTGGGTGGTTATACCCAACTCAGAAGCCCCCCCCCCCACGCAGATAATTACCTCTTCTTTGCCATAGTTAGACTCCATAATGGTTTTTTTTTTTTTTCCACAGATACCTGACGATTTTCCTTAGCTCGAAGAAACACCCCCCCCCCCACCATCCTCATCCCGCACCCCCGCAGTCAAGGTGCCGCTGGAAAGAGATGCCGTAACTGTACTTTTTGCCGCAGCTGTACCTTTTACCGCACCTGCTGGCGTTAATTGAGACTAGGTTTTTTACCCTGCTCACACGGCGCACAAAATAACCTCTCACTCAACTCTTTCACCAACGAACCGTCAAAAATTCTCCCGGCAGAATCAAGTGCCTGGCTTGGGTTTTTTTCTTTCGTCCGAGAAATGAGACCTTTCAGTATGACTGGCTTCTTTAAAAAAAAAAAAAATACTAAAATTAGTTCGGTGATCATCATAAAAGGTTGTATTAAAGGGGTTAGTGATGACTATTTAAAAACAATATCCAACCACTTCACACAAAAGATCGTCAGTTTAATTGTATTAGCTACCGTCAGACGATTGGATTCAACTGAAGGGAGGCATTCTTTAATTACAACTGTTTGAAGCAGTGTTAACAGAGATCGCTGTAACCTCTTTACCACCATATCCCTTCACAGCTATTTGAAAAAAAAAATGTGGAAACAAAAGTAAACGAATGACGCCCTGGCACTGGAAATGTTAAAGTGGAGCATCTATTTCTTTGTTCTTTTTGTTGCTGTTGGCCAGTGTGTGTGTGTGTGTGTGTGTGTGTGTGTGTGTGTGTGTGTGTGTGTGTGTGTGTGTGTGTGTGTGTGTGTGTGTGTGTGTGTGTGTGTGTGTGTGTGTGAGAAAGAGAGAGGCATGCTGCCCAACATTACCGACACAACCAATTGCACCCTAGCACGTTCAACATTCTTCCCGTCAAAACCGCCAATACCTCTACATTACACACATTGCACTCACACTCTACGATGACCACTATATTCTTTTATTCTCCACATTATTTTATTCATATACCACCAAAAATAACTGCACTTCCAACAAGTTCCACATCTTTCCGTCAACGCTGCACATAATCTTTAAAATCATCCACTCAGGTCCACGCACTTCGGCACTACATTCTCGCCAACACAGTACACATTTTCATTGCTTTGGACGTATACTAAATCAATTCCTTCTAGTTAAAGTTGGGGTATTGCACTCTACCTTGTTAACCCATTTATTGTTGCGGTATGATCACACTCAAGAAGGCATGCCAGTCTTGCTAACGAAGGACGACTTCATCCATCTATCCATCATCCAATCCTGTGCCGCCCTACCAAGAGCAAAGGGGCCCGAGAATAACTTGCTTACTCTGCAGCCTTAAATTTATTGCAAGGGTGACTAATCATTTGCCCCAGAGTGGCACTATGTCAGCAGTAAACTCTACTCATCTCTTGGACTCTAACCTTTATAGGGCCACAACTGTTTGGAGCGACTTACTCTACTAGCAAACCGAATACCCATTTATTATATAGTTATATGGTTACCGCCCAACGTAGTAAATGGTCTCCTGGAGTATAATAATAATAATAATAATAATAATCGTAGTAGTAGTAGTAGTAATAGTAATTAATTATTATAATAATAATAATAATAATAATCAATCAATCAATCAATCATTTCCTGTGGCACCCTCGGGGATGCATAGGGCCTCGATGAACTCACACCACCACATCCTATCTTGTACTAACTCCTCAAGATCTCCCCAACACTCATCTCCAGCTTCCCGTCTCATTGTCCTCACCCACGTCTCTTTTGGCCTTCCTCTACCTCTCCTACCAGGTGCCACCCACCCTGGTGTACCTCGTACTATTCCCTGTCTCCTATACACATGTCCTAGCCACTTCCATCGTAAGAATCTAACATATTCATCGATCGGCTGCACTCCCGTTATTTCTCTAATTCTACTATTTGGTATCCTTTCCCACCACTTAACTCCTAATATTCTTCTAAGTGCTTTATTTTCAAACACCAAGAATTTATTTTCCATAGTCACTGTGCTGTACCAAGACTCGTGTCCATAAATTAAGATACTCCTAACCATTACCTTATAAAGTTTGATTTTTGTATGCACAGAGAAATTGTTATTATTCCAAATATTTTTAAGCATTCCCATTGCCTGATTAGCCTTCTTTAACCTTTCCTCGAATTCAAAGTTCAAAGAACCATCCTTGGCTAAATAAGTACCTAAATATTTAAACCTATCAACTTGCTTTACAACCATACCTCCAATTACACATTCCTGCGCATTTTCCATATTCATATTGATTATTTCAGTTTTTCCACAATTAATAACCAAACCCACCTTGCGACCTTCACTCACCAAACAGTCCAACACTCTCTGCATCTCTTCTGGCCCATCACAAATCAAAACAATATCATCTGCATAATCTAAATCCAAAAGTTTCCTGTTCTCTCCCCAAAGTATACCTGCACCGGTTTCTGTTCCAACACGTTTCATAATGTAATCAATGACCAATATAAATAGTAAAGGCGATAGAACACCACCTTGAATTACTCCGGACTTGACTTCAAACGAATCACTCAGACAACCATCAACCATCACTTTACAAAATGTGTCCTCATGCATGTTCATAATGACCCTCACAAACTCCTCTGGTATTCCATAATGTCTCATGATCTTCCCCATAGACTCTCTCGAAACACTATCAAAAGCCTTTTCAAAATCAACAAAACAAAGACTTAACGGTACTCTCATTTCATTAACTTGCTGCATCAAATGCCTAACTATAAAGATCTGATCATTGCAACCACGTCCCTTTCTAAAACCAGCCTGTTCATCCCTCAGAATACCCTCAACCACCGGCTCCAACCTATTTAACAACACTCTACTGAAAACTTTCAAAGCTATCGGTGACAAAGAGATTCCCCTCCAATTACCACATTCACTCAGGTCTCCTTTCTTCGGAACTTTAACAATTACACCATTCTTCCAAACTGATGGTAGTAACCCCGTCACCCATATCTTATTGAATAGCTTGGTCAAGATCATTATTAATCTATCCCCCTCCACTTTAAACATTTCCGGAAATAAACCATCCTCCCCTGGTGTCTTATTATTCTTTAACTGTTTTACTGCTTTCTCCACTTCTGCAAGCCTCAACTCTCCTGTTTCTATATTTAAATCTTCCTGAGCAGACGGTATATCCTCTTCTGGTGGTATTGGTCTATTAAGAACTGTCTCAAAATGCTCTTTCCATCTATTTTTAATATCTCCATCTTTGGTCAATAAATTTCCTTCCCTGTCTCTAATTGGTATTTCCTTGCGTTTACCTGCATTACCACTCAGTTCTCTAATCGATTCATATGCTATTCTTTAACTCTGTCCATCATTTTTGTTTATTAGGATTTCAGTCTCTGCAACCTTTTCATCCACACATCTTCTTTTATCTCTCCTAGCTAACCTTCTTACTTCTGAATTCAAACTCCAGTACGCAGCTCTTGCTAATTCAATCTCTCGTTCATCAACGCATTGCATCTCACTCCTCAATTTAGCCTCACCTCTCTTTTTTATCATATCCCACGTTTCCTCTGATATCCATTTCTTTCTCCTGAATCTATGTCTCCTTCCAATCGTACATTCAGCAGTCTCATGCAAAACTTTGTTCACATCCTGCCACATCTCATCTACACTTCTCTCCCCCTCTTCCAACGTTTCCAACACCAAAAACCTATTTCTGCATTCTAATCTGAATTCCTCCTTTTCTTCTCCTTCTCTTCTAAGCTTAACAATATCGTATCTACCAACACCAGATTTTTCCTTCTTCTGATTTTTAAGTTTAAACCTTATTTTTGCAATGCTGAGTTGATGGTCACTACCAATATCCGCTCCCCGTTTAACATGAACATCTATCAGAGAACTTCTATGCCTCCTACTGATAGCGATGTGATCAATCTGATTTTTATATTTTCCACACGGCGACACCCAAGTTGTCTTGTGTATATTGCAATGCTGAAAGAGTGTGCCCCCGATGACTAAGTCATTTGCTAGACAGAAGCTTCCAAACCTCACTCCGTTTTCACTCATCCTACTACCAACTCCCATCTTACCCATACATGCCTCAAATCCCTCATTTGAACAGCCCATTACTGCATTAAAGTCTCCAACGCAGATCAAAACATCATGTCTAGGTACCCTTCCTACTCCTTCTTGCAACTTTTCATAAAATGTGTCTTTCCTTTCATCGAGTGCATCATTAGTAGGTGCATAACACACAAACAGACTGATGTTGCCATGATTTGATTTAAACCGTGCGTATAGCAATCGCTCATCTATAGGATCCCACTCACATAAAGCCTTATTTGCTTTACAACCCAGCAACAATCCTACTCCCTGATAATGCATTCCGTCCTGTCGGCCAGATATCAATAAACGTATACCATCCTCCAAATCCAACTTATCGACTCCAGTTAATCTAGTTTCTGTCAGAGCACAAATATCAAGTCCGTAATTTTGAAAAACCTTCACTAACTCATCGATTTTACCGTCATGATTTAGCGTTCTCACATTCCAGTTACCAATTTTAATTGTATTTTTTGCATTGACAAAGGAATTAGATTGTAACTGAGGAAACCGTGAGATTCTTAGCACCCCCTGCCCATTTAAGGGCTGCACGGGACTGGGGGCCATTATTGTTCTTTCAGAGTCCATCAAGGTTTCTTTGGCTAACTTCCTGAACACCTCGCCATTGTGTTGCAGTCGCAGTAGGCAGCTAACTTGCCTGATTGCCCACACCCGAAAGACCCAGCTATGCTGTAGCCAGTCACGTGCCGGCATGCTTCCCAGCCATTTCACTCTCAAGGAGTTCCTCTGCCTGAGAAAGCAACCACCCCCCTGCTCCCGAGGGCTTTTGATCTGTGTAGGTAGAGGGCGATCACTCCCTCACTAGCCATATACAGTGTATATACAGTGTATATACAGTGTATAATCTGCCAGAGGGTAACACTAGCCTACAATAAGAGAGGGCAGGTGGCCCCATTTACCACAGTGTGCTTAGGATTGATGACTCGATCGCACGAGGGATATTACACCAGACAAGTAATTTTCGCAGTCACAATCTTCCCCTAGAATACGGCAAGCAACAATTTATTTTACATCCCGGTCCCCAGTTGTGCTACCGAGTGAACAGAGACACAAGGGAAACAAACTTTATCCAACAGCCTGATCATTACACCGTCGGCTGTCCTCCTACCACAGTATACTCCACTTTCTCACATTGTAATAACTGCCAATCTTCGCATCAAAGTCTGACATTTTCCTCAATAATCATAACGTCTTCATAGCATCTTTTAAACCTGCGTTCATTTTAACATCATGCTTCCAAAATCTCAGACCAAATTCACAGCATTTTCACCCATTTTCAATTACTCCATTACAGGATTTTTCCCCCAACTAATTTATTTTAAGTTAACGTCGGTACCATTCTTTTTACTTCCGGTGTGTATTTTCGCATGCATGACATTTCAGTCAGCCAGTTTACCCCATTTCCTGGTTTTTAACATGAAACCTGCTAAATGTTTTTCATTTTAACATAACCTCTGACGGATAATCACACTAAAAGCCCTTCTCCCTCTCTCCCCTCGTATGCTAGCTCCTCCCTTCCCCACTTATACCTCTCCCCACCTACCTCCGGTCTCTCCTTCCTTTCCCCCCTCCCCCTCCCCTTTTATTTCCATTCCCACCTAGACTTTCCCCTTTCTCTTTACTCATCTGTTTCTCCTTTTCCACTTCCTTCTCTCCCCTCACCTCATTCTCTCCTTCCTTCTGTACTCCCCCCTCCCCCCGTTTTTCTGAATATATTCCTTCTCTTCCCCCTTTGTCGCCCCTTTATTTTCGTTCTGTTCTTCCCCCTCCCTCCTTTCCCCGTCCCCTTCTAGATTCCCCATCCCCTCTTCCACCTCTTCCCCCGTCTTTCCCATTCTCCAACTCTCCCTCCTTCCTTATCCCCTCCCTCCCATTTCGCGTTGTACCCTATTCCACTCCCCGTCTCAACCTCAACTCCCCAGCTACTTCCTCTCATCTCACCTCTCCTTTCCTTCCCTTTCCCCTCCTCTCCTCTCCTCTTTCCAAGTACGGAGCAAACGGCCTGCTGCAGTTATCCCATTTTCTTTTGTTCTTATATTCTTCTCCTCCCCTCTCGCTCCCTCCCCCTCCTCTATTCATCTCCATTTCATTTAGTTGTTTCCCTTTTCATCGTTCCCTTTCTCCTTTCCATTCCCTTCCTTCATTCCACCTTTCCCATTCTCTCCCTTCCATTTCCCCTTCTTATATTTTCCATCATGTCCCTTCCATTACCTCATTCCCCGGCTTTCCCATCTCCCCTTGCATTTTCTAACCCTACTTTTCCTCTTCCACTGCCATCTTCCACTTCGCTCCCCTCCTTCCGCCAATTATTTCTTTCTTCACCTCTCCATCTACCCCCCTCCCGTTCCCCCCTCCGTCCCTCATCCTTTTATCTTCCCCCTCGCCTTCCTCCCTCCTTCCCTTGTCTTTACATCCTTCATCCCCTCTCTTCCCTCTTTCATTCTCCACCCCTCCCCCTCTCTCGGCTCATACATTTCTACCCTCTCCCCTCTCACAAATTCCACTCATCTTCCCCTCACAAATTTGCACTCATTGCCCTTCCATTCCCGCTATTCCCCCGAGCACCACACTGATCATTAATTTCCCACTTTTTACTGTTTTTATTTTACTGCCACGTATATTCCCTTACTTCGCTACTCGCCGTTTCCTTTATTTCATTACCTCTTAATTCACCTGCTGCCTCATCAGTTTCTCCGTAGGTCCTTTCCCCCCTAATTCTGTCCTCTTCCTCCCGTTCTCCTACCCCTCCCCTCTCCCTTTTCCTCCCCATCTGCTTCTACCTCCACATCTCCAGCTTCTGCTCTCTCTCTCTCTCTCTCTCTCTCTCTCTCTCTCTCTCTCTCTCTCTCTCCAACTCTAACCCAACTTTTTCCCTCATCCTCCTATTCTTTCTCTCCCTCCCCATCTCCACTTCAACCTTTTGCCTCTCCCTTCCCCAGTCCTTCTCAAATCTCTTTCTCCCCTTCCTTAATCCTGCATTTTATCTCCATTGCATTCTCTCTCTCTCTCTCTCTCTCTCTCTCTCTGCAGTACACTTAGGCTTTACCGCCTAGATGCGTCGATTCACTCTTCTCCCCAGTCTCCCCTTCCTCTATCCTGTCAAATTCTCTCTCTCTCTCTCTCTCTCTCTCTCTCTCTCTCTCTCGACCGCACTCTTTGTCCCCTTGCCACCTGCTCTCTACACTCTCCTCCTCCTCCTCCTCCTCTCTCTCTCTTCTCTTTCCTACGCATCCCTCCTATCTCCGTTGTTTCATTCCTTCCCTTAAGTCTTTCTTTTCTTTTCTTTCTCACCACCTCTCTCTCTTTCTCTCTTTCTCTCTCCCTCTCACCATCCCTCACTCTCCTCACTGTCTCCCTATTGAACCCTTCCTGCCTCCCCTACCTCTCCCTCTCCCACCCTCTCTACATCCCTCTCCCTCAGTCCCGCTCACTCCCCACATTCTACCCGTCTTTCTCCCATTCCGTCACCCTACCCTTTCCTCTCTCCCAGTCCCGCTCTCTCTCCATATTCTACCCGACCTCCCTCCCTCTCCTCCCCCTCCTATTTCTCCCCACTCCCCTCCTCCCCACCCTGGCTTTTAGTATAATGCGGGTAATGCTGTTCTGATGTCTGGCGGTCGGCTGTTGACTGGGTGTTTCTCGCTCAGACTACTATGCTGTCGCTGTTGTGTGGAATGGGAAGGGGCTGGGGTGTAGCTGGGGTGAGGTGGGGTGATAAGCAGGTCAGCAGAGTGGGGAGATAATACGATGGCTGTTATTGTGGTGGTGGTGGTGGTTGTGGTTATAACTGTAGGGCGAGCAGATCATCAGGGTGGGGAGGTACATTGATGGTTGTTGTTATGGTGATGGTGTGTGCGGGTTGTGGTTATATCTAGTTTTTCTTTCTTTTTATCGTTGTTGTCGGTGGTGGTGTCGATTTTGTGCTGTTTCAGTTGTAGTTGTCATTGTTGTTGATTTTGAGTTTTGTTGGTAGTGATGTGACTTCTGGTTGAGATATTTTTTAGGTACGTTTACTTAATCCTCTTCTTTTTAAGTTACTGTTTGTTGGTGTGTGGCGATGGTGTGACATTTGGGTGTGATTTTTCGTATACTTTATTCTTTTACTTCTTCCTCTTGACTAGCGTTTCTGTCTCTCTCCGGCTGCTGTTGTGTCGACCGATTTAGGAGAGAGGAATGAAGGGTTGCTGGGTTTAGTTTGAGTTAAACTGATGGTCGTGGTGTGGTGTGATATGCTGTGATTTAGCGTCAATTGTGCTGCTAGTGTGTTGTGTAGTGGTGGTAGTTGTGCTGCTTATTGTTGGTGGTGTGCCTGTTGTGTAGGGTAATTATGTTGCCTTTCATCCTGTGTGGTAGGTGGGATGATGATAATGATGTGTTGCTTTTGTTGTAATTACTACTGATGTTGTTGCTGTCGATCTGCTTCTTCTTCTGTTTGGTAGTAATATTGGTGGTACGGTGGATATGATGACGTGGTTCTTATTTTATTTTCATTTCATTACTTTGTTATTCCTTTTGCAATGATGTTACCTTCACTTGCACAACAACCGCTTACGTCACTAAAGAGGCTGTTATTGTTGCTGTTGTAACTGTGGCGCATCTAATTATCTTTTTTCATGTAGGTTAGCATAATCATCTCAGGCAAGTTGTTCTTTTTATTGTCGTAACGCCGTACAGGAGAGAGAGAGAGAGAGAGAGAGAGAGAGAGAGAGAGAGAGAGAGACCTAGTCTGTATTTTAACTACCTGATTTGCATGATGAAGTTTTATAAATACTGTATGTATGTCCAAAACTCGTATTAATTTACAAGTAGTGGTAAATTATTCCTGCATGACTGGTGGTGGTGGTGGTGGTGGGTGTCCCATTGTCGGAACCATGTTAATTCTTGTACGTTTGTCACTCCCTAAAGCATAATCTTAATTAACCACATATGTTTACATTAAATTAGAGTTATCCGGAAATACTAGTCACATCACAACACACCAGACCTGAGATTTATAGACTTAAGATCATTTCCCTGTTGTAACTATGATCAGATTTTGCATGGAGATTATTGCATATGAGAATATTCGGCACTGTCATCTGGTCTTTCCTGTAAAACTAATTATAGTTATGGTAGGGAGCTGGTGGCAAGTTTTTCTCTTATTTTTCTTTTTTTAAATCAATGTCATGGTGAGGAAAACATCGGTAACGTCGTTTCATCGATTACAACACCGGTCCTATCAGTACTTCTATTCTACTTCTTTTGGCTGTACATGAACATTGATCTTACACAGTGAATCTGAATACTGCAATATACTCTAACTGTTCTGTTCCGTCGATTGGCTCTTCTGTGCTTCTCTCTACCTCACTGTCTATCTGTTTCTGTCTGTTCTGTATAGGTATGATGTATAATACCCACTGATATCTTAATATTAAGTAGCTGTAATCCAACTCGCCAAGCACAATACAAATCTTTCCTGCTGTAATCCCACTTCAATACACATCTAGTAAATATAATCCAGCATTTGTTCACTATGTACTTTTCATGTTAACTTTCATCCTTCTGCATGAAATATTTAACCACCTTCCAGTGACGACGAGTTTTTCTGTTTAATTCTTCCTACCGTTCAGTGATTAAACTGGTTCGAGAAAGTTCCTTCGTAGTTTAAACTTTATGGAGGAATATTTATACGGCATTCAGTACGGGAAGAAAATCGTTTGGAGGTAGTACACATAAAGTATAGCCTCGTACTGAAAGGTTTAAATCAAGCTGTAAACCACGTTCACTGACAAGATTTAAGATGATAATTAAATCCATTCATTATTTACGTCACCTAAACATATATAACTGACGTCATCTTTGAATAATTTTCATTCAGCTATTATGATACGACAGTTAATTGCTACACACATACGTTAACCTTATAAGATTAGTCAAGTAGTGTATAATAAGATTTACGTCAAGTGCAGTCCAATATCAGCCACTACAATACAGTACAGTCTTCTCTGTACCCAGAAACGTACACATGATGTATATAATTTAGATATAATAAGGGCCACCTGAAGCAAACTCCACGTCTTGTCATCAATAAGCTCCATTTTTATTCAGGTAGTGGAGGGGTGAGTGAAGCAGGGCAGGGCTCGTGACGTCACTTGGTAGTATCGTGCACCTGACAGTGCGGTGCGACGGTACGATATGGGTTCGTATCTCCGTGAGTTTAGGAGGCTCCCTACCACCACCATTATTATTATTATTTCTTTTTTTTTAACCAGATTGTATTAATAGTTTGTTGTCTGTTACGTAACCTTTTCGGTCCAGGCTGTATTCAAACCTGTGTATGTTATTCTCACTAATTTCAAAAGATTTTATACATTACAGATAAACTCTCTGCTTTGGAAGAACAGGTAGTTTATTCTTGTTACGAGCCAGCGAGAGATGCAAGCAAGCATAGCAAAGCGATGTGTACGTTCCACTGAGAAATAAGCGGCCCGACACGACATGGCCCGACCGCGATGGTTTTCAGAGGCTAATTTTTCTACTGTGTGAGACAGAGAAATTATTCTTCCAGCAGGTAGCAGATACATTCAGTAAATTTAGTTTTTAGCTACTGTATATACTGCCTCATGAGACCAAAGAAACCCCTTGGAACAGCAGCTTTCCAAGGGAATGTACCAAAGGCTTTAGTTGACATGCTCCACTATGAAATCGATTTCAAGCACTATAAAAGCGACACATCCGAGGAATAAGTTGTTTTTCACTTTCATATGTTGATCGCACGCGCGCTTGTGTGTGTGTGTGTGTGTGTGTGTGTGTGTGTGTGTGTGTGTGTGTGTGTGTGTGTGAGAGAGAGAGAGAAAAAAAAAAAAACGTGAAATATTTTAGGCCAATTATTCTTCTTTATTGTTCAACTACTTCACCAGAAATGCTGAAAGTTTACAGCAAGATGAAATTATGAAGATAAGCTTGTGTACAACACTCGCTCGCTCGTCACGCGTTCACTATGCGCAGTTTACCGGTTAACTGCTGCTTCCTTTAAACAACACAGGAAAACCCTTGGCAGTCAAAAGGTTAAGTACCGGTAATTATGTCTATAATAAAGGGATATAAACAATATAA